>NC_024311.1:10099555-10100574 GCF_000523025.1 Cynoglossus semilaevis | reverse complement strand
TACCTCCTCATACACAGACTGACCTTGATCAATGACCTTGCCTCTGTAAAGGAGCAGCTCCACTGTTTATTTCCCTCCAGTGCAGGACAGGGCCCTCCCACAGAACCAGGACGAACATGTCATCACGTATTATTTTTCTATTTGTTAAACACTTAATTTTTACCCATAATCCTCTGCATTTTGAAGAAGAGAAGCTTGGTTTCCACTTGAATGTGAGCATCACAGTAGAAAAGAATTGATTCAGTAATTCTATTGATCTCTACTGGAGGTCAGTACAAGTACATGCAGTACATTGTTCAATACATGTCTCACGTCACGTCTACTATCTTCTTCTATGTTTACTATAATTCATATATTTATATATATATATTTATTAGAACTGTAGTGAAAATAACCAAAGACCTGGAGTGGAGTTTGAATCCTATCTGATGGACCAGGTGAAAAACAGGGTGGGACAGGTGTGTGTGTGTGTGTGAGTGTGTGTGTGTGTAATGACATGTTTACTCTGCAGCCAATGACGTAAATTACAGCTGTTCTCCAGGACCAACAGGAAGGATTGATCAGTTTCCTGCTGCTCAGACGGTGTCTGTAAGGTGGTGTGGACGGAGAGACCAAATGATGGAGTGAAAGAGATTCAGTGAGACGGAGTGAGGGGGAGGAGAGGGGAGGGATAGAGGGAGAGAGAGAGGGAGCTCTCAGTGGGCGGTAGAGAGGTTCAGAGTGAGTGACACGGCAGGAGTTTTTATTTGATACTTTAGTCGTTTCTCCACCTGAAATAACAGTAATCTACACACACACACACACACACATACACACTCTCTCTCTGTTCACACAGTCTGCAGTGTTTGGTCTGAGAAGAACATTTTTCTCAGTCACAGTAACTGTTGGTTATTATTTTAAATCAATATATAAATGATACCTTTATATTTATATATTTAACCAAATACATATTGTAAGTGAATGAAGGTTCTCTGTGTGGAAAAGGAAATGTCAAAGATCAGTGATGTACATTTAGTTGG
>NC_024311.1:10089579-10099477 GCF_000523025.1 Cynoglossus semilaevis | reverse complement strand
TGTGTGTGTATACTGTACACTACACTACTCAGTCAGTGAGCAGCACCGCTGTAACAACAGGCCGTCAAACTAAACTAATAGTAAATATATTTGACCATCAAACCAAAAGAATATAATATATTTATAAAAATTTATATAAATAATATATTTAATAATATATATAACCGTCAAACTAAACAAAGGTAGACTAGGTAAAATCTTGTGTGACGGAACGAAGTGAAAGACCCTCCCCGACCCCCGTACAGCACCACTCCGCTAACACTTGAGTGAAGAAGAAGAAGAAGATCTTGGTCCACTCCAGGCTTTCTTCCTCAGATCTCTTTAAAGACTAAAATATAGGAGGAATTAAAAAAGAAAAAGATGAAATTGCTTGACTCCCCCGTCTGTCCTCACCCATCTGAAGAGCAGCGCAACAATAAGACTGCTGAGCTGTGGCTGCGCAGCCCCATAATTACACTGATAACATACATACATAAATGCATTCAGCCTCTCAGTGGAAACAGGCGCTGGCTGTGATTTCTTAATCTTCTTTCCTCTGCTCTGCTCTGCACACATGTCTGCCTTTTATTCTCTTTTTCCTCCCCATTGGACCGCCATCAGTTTTTTTATTAATAAGCACAGAGAGAGAGAGAAAGGGGGGGAGTGCTGTAAAGGAGATGAAGGAAAAAATGAAGAGGAGTTAAGGAGAGAAGAAAAGAGATGGACGACGATGTGACAAGGAGGAGCAGGAGGAAAAGGAGAAACACCTGAGGTTCTTTAGCTCCTAAAACCTTTGACCTGATTGTACACAGGAGTGGGAGTGGGGAGGAGGTAGGGCAGTGCAGAATGAAGAAGGGAGAGAAAACAGTAGATCATCCTCATCTTCATCATCCTCATCATCAGAAACTGCTCCACTCTCCGTTGATCTGTCGCTCCTCATAAACAGTTCTGTGTCACTGTTGTCCTTCTTCTGTTCTGTGCTCTTGGAGTTTAAATATACCCCCCCCCACAGGTCCCACATGTAGGAGGGACCCTACACGGGGCTGTCCTATTGACTCTGATTGAAGCTGGGCTTCAGCAGGGTTTAATACACCCCACTGTGGTCTGTGGCCAACTACCAATTACAGCAGAGCGTGAGGACTCCACGTTATTACTGAAAGGGCGAGCAGAGAATTCAAATATATTTAATGAAAGGCCAAAGTCACACAGTATAAATGTCATTTTACTTTATCAAAGGAAGGTTTATGAAATGAAGAGACTGCAGCAGGTCGTTGACCTTTGACCCTGAGTGACCTCTGCTGTTCTCTTCAGGACAATGAAGAGGTTTTTCTTCCTTTTTCTATGTTGACATTTACCCTGAGGTTTAATTCACTTTGATTTTACTCCAAATATTCTTCACTTTTTTACACCAGTAAATATGACATGTTGTTTAATCACTGGTTTGTATTTTACTCTTCTGAAATACATCTTCAAATATTACTTTTCTTTAACAACAAATAATTGATTATATATTAATAATTAGTACTGAAACAAAGCCGACCGTCCAGATCGTTCACCACTGACCTTCGTTGACCTTCGTCGACCTCTGTCTTGTGTTTGTTTCAGTCCTAATCCCTCCTAACCTCCCCCATCTCCCCTCTGCGTACCCTCTAACAGGACCTCCATTCTCTGTCTGTTCTACTGCTCCCTGTTGGACAGAGATCTTCTGCACAGCCACTGGACTTTAGAGGGCGCTCTGTTAGCCGAGCGTCCTGCCTTTAAATTAAAAACCTGTTTGTGTCTCAGGCTTCTAACAATGGAGGGAAAGACAAAGGGGGGAGGGAGGGGGAGGATTTTTCTTTTTTCTCAAACTCTTCATTTCTACTTTTGATAAAAATATGTGAAACACTGATAAATTAACGCTGTCCAAGAGAATGGACCAGAGAGGAGGACAAAGGTTTTCTGAGCTGGATTTATTTTAATTTCAAATAACGTCATCTAAACCTCACCTAGCGTGTGTGTGTGTGTGTGTGTGTCTGTGTGTGTGTCCTGGATGATTGAGTGGCAGAGGGTCTACTTAATGATTACCTTCATGTAGAACAAACTGTTATTGACTGGCTGTTGACGGATGACCATTGAGCCTGAGCATGTGTTGGTGCAGCAGCAGACGGAGGTTGACTGTCCTCCTCCACCCCGCCAGCCACCCAAACACCGTCCCATCCTGTGTCCATCCTCTTTAACTACCACAAGCTCTCCTTCGTGTTTGTAGGAGTGAAGAGTTCAGAGGATAAAGAAATGTGTCTTCAAGATTTTATGTTTATTTTACAGTGAGGACTGAACTGAGACAGGAAGTGGTCATCTAACACGGTCATACCCACTGATGGTGTTGAACTAGAAGAGATGTTTTTAAATATTTAGTTTTCAAACTTTTCGTCCGCCTCACTTCGCTCTTCTTCCTTCTCATGTCCAGACATGTAACACTCTTCTGCTTTCTCTTCTTTTGTTCCAGGCTTCTCTGCAGAATGTCCGGTAAGGAGCGCCACCTAGAGTCCAACTGTCCATCCTCCTATATAAAGACTGAACCATCTAGTCCTGCCTCCTTGACTGACAGTCTAAACCATCACTCACCTGGTGGCTCCAGCGACGCCTCAGGCTCGTACTCGTCCACCATGAACGGCCACCCCAACGGCCTGGACTCCCCAAGTCTTTATGGCTCCAACGCTGCCCCCCTGGGCCCGGCCGGTGGTCCCGGATCAAAGCGTTACGAGGACTGTTCGTCAACGATCGGGGAAGAGTCTCAGATCAAATGCGAGTACATGCTGAATTCAATGCCTAAGAGGCTTTGTCTGGTCTGTGGAGACATCGCGTCAGGATACCACTATGGAGTGGCGTCCTGTGAGGCCTGCAAGGCCTTCTTCAAACGCACCATCCAAGGTTGGCTTCTGCTTTGACCTGATTAGTTCATTCATCATGTTTCAGTTTGGTCTGGTCTTTTCACTTTTTATCTAAATATTTAATTTCTGTCAGAGGTTTTCAGGTGACAAGGTGACTCCAGGTTAGTTAGACATCTGTCCACTACGCAAAAACACAAACTCACAGTACAATTACTGCTTCTATATTTAACATTTAAATCATTTTTATTGTAGCTAACGTTAGCGCTGGTGTTTGTACCAGGACTGTTGTAGCTAGTGTTAGCTCTGATGCCTGTTTGGTGTGAAGTGACCAGCTGGTTTGGACCCAGCGCTGTCCCAGAGTCCTGCTGGTATCCTCAGGTTTTATCTTTATTTCCTGAGACTGCCTCCATCACTCTTCCACTCACAGACAGAAATGTTTGCCCCCTCTCCTTTGCCCCCTACAGGAACTACAGAGAATGTCACCTTAAAGGCCAGAGAACGTTGAAGTCTGTAACGGCAGCTCACTCTGTGTTCATCTAATGACGTGCACAGAGGGTTTTCTTCTCCGACACGTGCACCTCCATGATAGAACCAGGACATACGGCCTCGGCCTCAGGCTAAACCTGAACCCAGATTCTTATGTGGCACACCTTGTCCTCTGTCTGCTAAGTGAGCCAGCAGGACGCTCCAAGTCTTTTTCCTGTCCTGCAACATTTATTCCCTGTGCCTGCGGTCTTTACACTGTAGCAGACACCCCCTCACCTTTGACCTTGACCTCCTTCTCAACAACAACAACAGTAGAGAGAATGTGTGTGTTACCACATCTAACTAATGAGGAGTGTTAAATATAACCTTGGTGTCTAAAGGTGAAGTATAGCATCAACAGAAGGTCAGATGCCAACCCAGAGGTCAGGGGTCCAGAGAGAGAAACCCAGTCCACTTGACTGTTGGGTCATAACTGGTCCAGGAGGTTGGACAAGTCTTTGGACAAAGAACCCCTGATGTGGGGGGGCATCAATGTCTCGACATGTGACCATGTGATGGAACTTTCCAGGGTGTGACACCCCCCCAATGTCAAATTGTATTCAAATTCCAGGATGTGACCCAGACCCTGTGACCCACGCCATGTAGCCCAGACCCTGTGGTCAGAGTGGAGTCACAAGTAAAACTGACCTGGTCCATTCTTGTTCTCCCTTTATAACTAACCGGCCCATCACTTGTCAGTCATTCAGTGACCCCCCCCCCAGCCAGCCAGGCAGCAATTGATCCGTGGAGTCAGTCAGTCATATCAGACAGGATTCATCCGCCTGCCGTTCCGTTTGCCCTCCCATCCGTCGCTGCCTCCTTGATAAGCTGCTTTCTCCTCAAAGCCCTGGAGACAAGGCAGGATGAATGGGTTTATTTGGAGGGGGGGGGTCTTACATCCACACCATGTAAAGATGACCTGTGTGTGCTAACGTTAGATAAGATCAGGACGAGCATCCTGAGGAAGACACTGACACACACACACACACACACTTCTGTACTGGAGTTGGTGGAGGTGACAGATGCTCCAGTGTGTACTGGAGTTGGTGGAGGTGACAGATCAGACCAACCACGTCCACTGTTATTTAATGTTGACGCCTCAGTACAAGTGTTGGTCTGAACAGGCTTTGGACCTGAGAGACAACTGGACCATGACATTATCTTTGGCTACAACAGGAGCCAGGCTCACACACACACACACAGACTGGCTGAGTGTGTGTGTGTGTGTGTGTGTGTACCCAGAGGGGTGGGAGGATTGGGGTTATTGACAAAGGAAAGAATCGTTGGTTGGCTGTGCATCCTTTTACACAGGCCTGCGGTTGTGTGTCAGACTGTGTGTGTCTGTTTGTGTGTGTGTTGGCTGGGAAGTGTCGGACGGCCTCAGATGGGCAGCAGCCGCCATATTGGTATGTTTCAACCCATTAGCCAATAAAACTGCAGGTAATCACAAAAAACACCTCCAGCTGGACAGAGAGAGTGCCACAGAGAGGGGGGATGTGGGGGAGGTGAAAGGTGTACACCTGTTTAGATATGAAGTGTGTGTGTGTGAGCTGCTGTTTCTGTGGCACCAGTCCAGCCACACCTGACAACCAGCATCTATCACTTTCTTATTGAGAGAGAGGGAGGAATAAAGGGGAGAGAGTGGGAGGCAGAGTGTGGATCAGAGACGAAGAACCAGAAGAAGAGAGGAGTCGGACCACAGATGGACAGAACGTTAGTTCAGACTGCTGACACCTGGTGGAACTGGTTAGTGTGTGTCTGGTGTCAGTGACTAAAACCAGTGAAGACTGGTCTCCAACAGCTGGGACCAGTTTGGTCAGCATATCCTTGTCCAGTGTTGAGCTGTGTGACCTTTGACCTTTAACCAGATTTTAACCACACGTGAATGAAACTCTGATCCAGAACCATCTGGGTTTTTTATTTTTAGTCCTAAGACCAGACAGAGACGCAGGTCATGGCCTGGTGTCAAAGGTCATTGCCCAGAGTTCTCTGATGGAAACACAACCCAGGACTTTTG
Organism: Cynoglossus semilaevis; assembly: GCF_000523025.1. Lineage (NCBI taxonomy): Eukaryota > Metazoa > Chordata > Actinopteri > Pleuronectiformes > Cynoglossidae > Cynoglossus > Cynoglossus semilaevis. The sequence goes on along the minus strand of NC_024311.1, from coordinate 10,094,083 downwards.
TTTCCCTTTTGTTTTAGAACATTTTAACTTAAGCTGGTACAGAGCAGCAGCAGTGACATCTGACCCATCTTTATGTCCTGGAGTCTGACAGAAACAGGAAAAGAATTCAGTCTAGAAAAACAGTTAGAAACTCAGTTTGTCAGAGGCTGGGTTGCGACCCAACGGTTGGTCACAGATGTCTATCTTTGACAGTTAGCAGCTATCATTAGCAGCTATCATTAGCAGCTATCATTAGCAGCTATCATTAGCAGCTATCATTAGCAGCTATCATTAGCAGCTATCATTAGCAGCTATCATTAGCAGCTCTGCACTGATAAACCTTCTCAGGTTCATTAACTCTTACATCTTCATTAGCAGCTCTGCACTGATAAACCTCAGGTTCATTAACTCTTACATCCTCAGTCAGTTTAGAATCATCTTCGAAGGGTGAGTGTGTGTGTTGTGTGTCTTCAGTCAGATTGTGTGTGTCCTGCAGATTGTGTTGCCTTGACTTGAGCTAATGAAGTAGATTAACGAGGGTCTTGTTAGCCATTAGCCAGTGTTTGTGCATTTAGCCTCTCTCTGGCTAACTGGCCTCTTAATCAGCTGGTAATGAGAGGCTTCCTCTCCACAGCAGGAGTCAATACTCACTGTTCCTGATTGTTTCAGTGGGAGCTGTACGACTGTAGACGACTGTAGTAATTAAAGTTCCGCTGGTTTGTGTAACACCTGGTGTGGTCTTGTCTGACCCACTAGTCCACAGTCGTCTTTGACAAAAGCTGACGTTGTTTCTAAAAGCTGTCTTTTTTTAAATATGCTTCTAAAATGAGACATTTCTGTGTCTTCTCCCAACATGTCTCCGTGTCGCAGGGAACATCGAGTACAGCTGTCCAGCCACCAACGAGTGTGAGATCACCAAGAGGAGGCGCAAGTCCTGCCAGGCCTGCCGCTTCATGAAGTGTCTGACTGTGGGGATGCTGAGGGAGGGTAAGGGAAAAGGTCACTCCCCCCATCTTTATCTCTGTTCATTGTTTACACCACCATCAGAACCCTTAAAACAAGGGGGGGGCAGGGGAGGAGGGGAGTCACTGATGTACATCATCTCATCACCACAAGAACACAGAACACGTACTACGACAAGTACAACAATGTAGATTTAACGTTGTTGTTGTCTGGTCTTTCCTCTGATGGTTCATCCTTAAGAACACACACACACTCATGAAAACACAAAATAAAATAGAGTAAAAATAAATTCTAGGGATGTCCGATATTAACCTTCTGCTGATATCCAATATGCTGATATTGTCCAAACACTACAATTATAATCTGGTAATATTTATTTATTGATTTCAAACCAACTACCACCACTACATCTACTACCACTAGTACTACTACTAATGATGACTAATGATAGTAATGACAGTGATAATCAGATGTGTTTGATCCTAAACTGATGTATTAATTACGCCCCCTCCTGGTTTTACCCTCTCTCGTTGCCCCTGCCTCTCCTTCCCTCCCACCTCTGGTTTTCCTCCCATATTCCCTCTCCCACTGCATCCAATGAAGCGATTGAGAAAAATGTTGAAGGATGAAGACGACAGCCCGTAGTGAGACAGAGGAGAGGTGTAGTGGGTGAGGGGCGGCAGGGGAAAGTACGAGGGAGGGAGGAGAGATTGATTTGTAGGAGCCACAGAGACCAGGAGAGGAAGGAGGGCAGGGGGAGGATGGTTAAATAAGCAGAATGTGTATGAGAGGAGAGGAGAGGGGAGGAGGGTGGAGGTTATTATTGATGGGGGCGGGGTCCACGCCCTCACCCCTCAGCCTGGTCAGGGACCTGCTTTCTGCCTCCATTCATTCTTGTCTGCTTCTCCCACTCTGTATTTCTCCTCCGTTTGTGCTCCTCACTTTCATCCATCGTCCTCCTGGACTCAGTGTCTCTGTGGTCATCTGACCTCCTCCATACCTGCAGCTCTCCACCCACTCAAACATCAATATGAGAACCTCAGAGTAGAACCTCAGAGTAGAACCTCAGAGAACAGGCTGCTGTTTGTTCCTGTGATGAAGTCAGGAACAAACAGCCTGGACGTGATGGACTCAGGGTTCTTTAGACCAACCACCTTCACATGACCCGGTGTCTGTACTGAGCTGTGGTCGGAGCAGACCCCCACCCTAAAACCTGTGACTCTGCTTAGTCTTCACTGGGATTTGATGATTAAAGCTGCACTCACCTGGACCACAGCACAGGAAGGATCATCACACAAACACGCAGTGAACACACACACACACACACACACACACACTGTCAACAAGCTGCTGCTGCAGCAGATTTCTCCCAGTCGATCTGACATTGGCAGAACCCATGTCTGTTCTCTTGTTTTCTAACACTCACACACACACAGGCTTACGTGGAGTATTGCAGTACCTCATGTACAATGGACTAAACTGCCTACTGAAAACACAAACTATGTCACTGTTTCTGTAAATTCAAAACAAACTGATTTGTGAAAGCACATGGTTATGAAAACTAAAAAAAGATGTTAGAGTATATGTTGGAGTATATGTTGGAGTATATGTTGGAGTATATGTTACTTTAGTCCTGCCCTGTACTTAGTGGATGCAGTAACGTAGTCAGACTTCCTGAGGTCTAACAAACAATTCTAAAGAACATTCCAGAGGAGTTGATTTTGAGATTCAAGTTGTTCCTTTGAGGCCCAGCACACCTCTGTGTTCTTTATCCATCTTCTAGCGGTAACCATGGTAACGTGATGAATTAGGCTGATTGAAGGAGAATTCCTTTATGTCAATTAATTAACAAGACAAAGAGAGACACGGAGATTGGACCAGAGGAAGAAAACAATTGAACATTCCAGAAGGATATGTAGAACGTCAGACCATGTGACTTTGGTTCTCTAAGAGTTTCCAGTGAAAAGACAGACCATAAACACAGACAAGTTGGTGTCAGTTCACTGGAGACCCAACCCAGAACCTTCGTCATGTAGCGTGAGTTCACAGAGGTCAGTGACATCACTCACGAAACGTTCCACTGTGACCCAGAGGCTGAGGCACAGCTCGTCGTCGTTGTTGCTGTTGTTGTTGTTGTTGTTGTTGCTGTTGTTGCTGTTGTTGTTCTGTCAGACCGACTGACTCATTGATGTTTTTTTTGTTCCAGGTGTTCGTCTGGACAGGGTACGTGGTGGGAGACAGAAGTACAAGCGCAGGATAGATGCTGACAACAGTCCATACCTGAACCCCCAGCTGGCTCTGCCCCCCAAGAAACCATGTAGGAACCACATCACACACACAGGTTGCTGTTGTTGTTGTTGTTGATGTACTACAGGAACAGGAAGTTCCAGACAGAGTGCAGTAGTAGTAGTAGTAGTACACACAAGTACACACCAGAACCACAGAGAGCTATAAAGAGAGAGTAAATACACACATACTGTATGTAGTACACAGGTATGGTTTTATTTGAAGTATCTCTCAGCACAAGTGGACACTGAAAAGACAAAGGACTGTCTCTCTGTTTGTCTTTGACCTAATGGAAACAGTTGGACAGTAAAAACGTCCAACACACACACACACAGACACACAGACACACAGAGCTGTGAGGAGCCCATCTGTTTGGGACCTAGTTTATCTCCCCGTCTCCACTGCTACCAGTTTGGGGTCATAAGATTTTATTGTGTCATATTTCATCATGAAAGTATTGGTTTAGCTGCGACTGGATTGGCTGCGTTTGTCAAAGAATAAATTCATGATGATTGAAGAATTAACCAGAAAGACAGAGAAAGTCACTGACTGATGACTGAAGGTCCATGTGTGTGTGTGTGTGTGTGTGTGTGTGTGTGTGTGTGTAGCCTGACATGAAGGCAGCAGACAGTAAGGAGAGAGGAATGGCCAAAACTCTAATCCGCATTAAAACCAATCTGGGAAGCACATCATACTAGAGTTAGCTGCCTAGCACACACACGTGCACACACACAGCTCACCTCTTGTGCAGATGGTGCGGTGTTTAGCAGCCTGCTCCCTAAAGCCCATTTTGCTTAAAGCTAAGCATATTCTGGTTAAAACCAATATGTTAAATGACAGCACAGCCTCAGAGCAGCTCTGACCAATCAGATGATGCCGTTTCACAGGCTCTCACTAGGACATATATGTACATAATTATATATATTATAAAATAATATATAAATTGATTTTTTTTTACTCTAACATTTTGCTCCACTCTGTTCTGTGGAACGTGAACATGTTAGCATGTCAACTGCTGCTACATCAGCTGTGTGTTGTAGTTTCCCCGTTGATACAACATTTATTTTAATGGCTAAAAACATTAAATGAAGCCACAAATACAGCAGTGACTAAAGTCAACCAGAGGTGGAGCCGTGGAGAAAAGAGAATTAAAATAAAATAGTCTATATTTATCTACAGGCACATATTTGTGTGTGAGTGTGTGTTTGTAGTAACAGTTCAGTCGATACATGACTCACCCTCCTCACACTGACTCCCCCCTCCCTGTTTTCTATAA
>NC_024311.1:10088702-10089493 GCF_000523025.1 Cynoglossus semilaevis | reverse complement strand
TTTATTATTATTACCATGCTTGATTAGTCAGTGGATTAATTTGGAGCAGGGACGTATCAGTGTGTCCCTAATGGAACATAGAGATCTCATCACCACATGTCACTGGAACCATCTGAGCTACTGCCTCTTAGAATTATTACTCCCCCAACCCCCCGCCTGCCCCCAGTGTGAGAGACAACATTCCGTATCATGAGAGTGTGAACTTCTGCTCTGATCAGCTGTAATCTCACCCCCCCCCAACCCCCCACCCCGTCATCTTCAGGTGTAGTTAGTTCTACAAGCAACACAGTGACGTCAGGTCTGGATCAAAGCTGTTCAAAATGAAGGATTCGTTGTCAAATGTTGTATCTTTGACTTCCAAATCTAATTCTCCTAATGAGCAATTCATTCATTCACATTAAAGTGAGGGCTGAGTCACACAGTTATTGAATGAATGGATGAATGTTGTCTTTACTGTCAGCTGAAATGTACATCTGAGTTGGTTTGTTGTCCACTGGATTTTGACCTTTAACCTTTCTGCAGCCTACTGGTGTGCTGTACAGCCTGTAGGGTCACCTGGTGAATATTTACCATCTCTCTGTCTCTGTCTTTCTTCTGTCTGGTGGTCATGTCAGTTGCCTTTGGCTGCCTTGCAGATAACAAAATTGTCTCTCACCTGCTGGTGGCTGAGCCCGAAAAAATTTACGCCATGCCTGACCCCACCGTCCCGGACAGCGACATCAAGGCCCTGACTACGCTCTGTGACCTCGCAGACAGAGAGCTGGTGGTCAACATCGGCTGGGCCAAACACA
>NC_024311.1:10078564-10088675 GCF_000523025.1 Cynoglossus semilaevis | reverse complement strand
CCACACACACACACACAAAGGCAGAGTGTAAGGCAAGATTAAACGCTGCAGGAGTCGTCAGTCTGTGGTGCTTGGTCTGAATAGGATTGAGTTTAGAGTTAGGATTAGATTTGGACCCAGGTTAGAGTTAGAGAAGAGCTGCAGACTAGGTCTGCTTCAGTCATGGTCCAGGTTGGTGTAAGTATGTCTATGTGTCTGTAATCAGATGACGTGGAAGAACAGCAAATATTTAAGGAAAGAATCAGAGTGAATGATGAAGAAATTAACTATTTATTTATTAACTCATCCTCCCTCTCTCTCTCTCTCTCTCTCTCTCTCTCTCTCTCTCTCTGTCTGACTACACCCCCCCAATGCCTCCTCATCTTCCATTATAACTAAGTGACTAGGGGGCATTAACACTGGGGGCTCTTATCTGGACTGGGGGACACAAAGGGAGACAGATGGGGCAACACTTGAGGAGCGAAGAGCAGAAGAAAAACCCAGTGAATGATTCAGTGAACATTAGACAGAACCTTTAAGTCAGTCTGTTTGAACAGAACCACGGCTCTTCACATTAGTGAAGCCTTTTTATGACCCTTCCCCCATTCTTCCTTTATCCAAGAGGGAAATTACTCTCAGTGGGTCCATCACTGTCCAACCACGGTTCTCTTGTTCCACTATCTCTCCGTAACTGTTCTTTCTTTACCTGCAGTTCTTTCCCCTCATTTTCTTTTTTTTATTCCGACACTCACTCAGCTTCGACCATTGATTTCCTGCTCCGTCCGAGCCACCTCTGAAGTCTTTATCTCAAACCCTCTCTTTGTTTGATTTTATTTTCATTTTCATTTTAGTGAAGGTAGACAAAAGTTTTACATTAAAACACTCTGTTAGCCTCAGAGCACTTTTAGCCTGAGGTTTCAGAGAAAAGGAAAAAAAAAATTTGGCTGAGACAAAAATTTCAACTGTAACAGTTCATGTCTGACTGTGACTTAGTCGGTCGCTGTGAGCTGACTTAGCCAGCTAGCTAATGATTTGATTGATCTAGTGTCTTAGAACTTTTTGACTTACCGTTATACACTGTTACTTTGAAATGAGCAACAATTTATTGAGGCTGAGGCTCGACACATGATTAGTTTAACTCCTCCTTACTCCTGCTAACTCCTTAGTCTCTCCAGGTCCTCATAGTCTCAGATTCCCATCTGCATTGGACTCATAACCAGTCTAGTTGTGTGTGTGTGTTGTTTTCTACTCTGCCTCCAGCATGACGATGGAGTCACACACACACACACAGACACACACACACAGACAGATGAAGGCCTGTTTACAGACAGAAACAAATATTGAGAGAATCAGATTAGAGCAGACTGTTTGATATGTGAGCCTAATGTTTGGCTTCACTCTCTTCTGATTGGATCAGATTGACGACATGGAGACGTTTCACATTCCTCCTTCTTTACATTTATTTTATTTAAATGAAAATTTGAAAGGTGACTTAGAAAACAAAGTGGTTCTGGTGGTTTGTTTGTCACGTGATGTGAAGCTGGCAGCGTATATGAACACACACACACACACACACACACACACACACACACTGCAGGGACATTTGTCTTATTTGTTACTGTTTAAATACCTGTGTTTCAATGATAATCTAATAGTTTTAATACTCTGATCTAATCTGATTATGGCTGTCATTTAGGGTTAGGGTTCAATTCCCCTGCCCTGTCTACATCCGCCCTGGGGTGTGTGTGTGTGTGTGTGTGTAAACACACAGGTGTATCAGATGCAGGTTGACCAGTGTGCTCAGGTTACAGATTGTGTGTGGTTGGCTGAGGGACAGATTTGATTGGCTGATGTAATCAGACCAGTGGTCAGACCCAGAGCAGCAGCAGCTGTCAATCACCTCAGCTATAAACCAACCATTAGTCTGAAAATGACTCCACACACACAATGTCCCCACCTGTCTCCCCCCACACTCACCTGGTTCTGCACGGGGGTCCCTGACTGGAGGTCACATGACTTCATGATGTCATAATAAGATCAGTGTAAATGAACTGTTGTCATTGACATCTTTATTTTTTTATTATTTGTTTTACTCCCCTTATAATGCTGTGTGTGTGTGTGTGTGCTCACTGATGATGTCATATCACTTCCTGTCTTGGAAATGGCTGTTGAATCTAGGAGTCCAGGAGACAGGGCTGCCTCCACCCCTCCACCCCTCCACCTGTCTGTTTCTATCTCAAGTCTCTCCTCCTCTCTCCCCTCTCTCTCTCTCCCCCTCTGCCTCCCCCCTTTGGGTGATGATATTGGAGAGTGAGCTCTAATCTATGAATTGAAAATTAATCCCCATGGAATTTTGTCCGTCCTCTCTCTCAGTGAAAGCTGGAGGATTAGGAGGAGAGAGAATCAACACGGCCTAATAATCTCATATTCAGATGGGGGGGCCGAGGGGGGATAACTGGGCTTTACTGTAAAGCCACGCTCACACACTTCCTCTTCACACACACACGTCCTGTGATTGTGTTTAGTCCAATAATGAAGCCAACGTCTCACAGTTGAGAGTGAGCGCAGCACACACACACACACACACACACACACTGTAGACCAAGTGTGTGTGTGTGTGTGTTTCAGAAAGATCCAGAGTTTTTCTGGACTTGTTTCCAAGGTAATCCAGGACAAATCAATAATCTGTCACAATGCAGTAAATTGACCAAACTGGGAAAATGAGTGACTGACGGGGGGACGCACAGGTCAAAAGGTCAAGCTCTGACAAAACAGTGTTCTCTGTAAGAGCTGTCATGAGACTGGATGGATTCAGTGTCAGTGTGTGAACAACACTGTAAAGTAGGTTGACCTTTGACCTTACCTCTGTGTGTCCTCAGTAGAGCTGAACACACACACACACTCACACACACTCACAGCTCTGGAGCAGCTACAAGTGTGAAGTAAAACATTCATATTGGTATTTTATCATACACACACACACTAATGTCACCCCCCTCCTCACCCCTCATCACTCCCCCTCACCCCTCATCACCCCTCCTCACCCCTCATCACCCCTCATCACCCCCACCTGCTGTGATTCTTTAACTTTAACTGCATCACATTTACAACCACAGATTAGGACTAGGTGAGGCTCCTGTGAGGACTTGTGGTCCACACATGGTCTGGACCAGTTAGAACATTGGAGGCTGACACACACACACACACACACACACACACACACACTCCGGTCTAAGTGTTAATCTCACTCTGCTGATGATTGTGTCTAATGTATGCAATTAACAGTCAGTCAGTGCTGAGGGTTTGGTAATTAGCTGACTGTTCACACTGATTAGAGGCTGGGACAACCAGACCACTGCCCCCCCGCCCACCCCCACCCCCGAGGACACGGACGGAGAGAGAGAGGGAGAGAGGGAGCAAGGAAGGGGGGTGAAGATGGGGGGGCGGTGGTTAGACTAGTTTATATTAAATATAGTTGTTGTTTGAGGACCACCGAGTGGAGGAGGTGGTTAGTGCTCTTGCTTTACACTGAGGGTGTCACAGGTTCGATCCTCAGCTCTAACGCCAATAACTCTGACAGTTATTCAGTTTAATAACCTGGTGTAAATAGTTAGTGACTGAGGTGTTGATTTCATGTTTGGATCAGCTGCAGGAACCTCACTGATTGGTTTGTACAAAGTCACATGACTGCAGTGATGCCCTTTCACTGGACATCATCTTAGTATGTGTTGAAATTTCAGCCACGTCACTGCTACGGTGTTGTGTGTGTGTGTGTGTGTGTTTCCATCTCTGACACCTTATGGCCAGACACTGGCCCAAATGAACACTGAACCCCTGTGATGTCTTCAGCCAAGCTGAAACAACACACACACACACACACACACACACACACACTTCAGAGTCCAAACAGCAGCTGACCTAATTACAGCGAGGTGAGCCATGAGAAGGAAACAAATCTACCAGAGAAGAAGCTCATTTAGAAAGGCTTACACACACCAGCGCACACACACACACACACTCTCTCTCTCTCTCTCTCTCTCGCTCTACCATCCACTCCACCACTTTTCAATCTGTAGTGGAGGTGGGGGAGCGAGCAGAGAAAATTATACAGTAAATGAACATGTGTCTGTTTCTGACCTTGATGTTTGACCTTTGAACTCACACCTGAAGCCCACACCTGTGAGCCATGTTTAACCACTGGACTCTGAATTGGTCAAATGAAACCTCTCAGTGTCACAGTGGGGTCTCAGCAGTGTGGGCGATTCATCGAAATTGGATTTCAGTTACGATTTTGGCTTCCCACGATCATGTAAAGAAGACGATCGAAATAAAATGATTATTCTACCAAATCGTGTGATGTCAGTGCAGCAGTAAACGCTACAGCTGCCCCCCCCCCCCGACACAAACAATAGTTTGACTTTCATCACGTTGTGAGAGGAGGAGGAAGTTGAATGTAGGCAAATCATTCTATCTCTGTTTGTTCAGACTGAGCTGCACTTTGTTCCTAGTCCATCGTCTTTGATATCTGTTTTTATTTATTATATGCTTATATGTATATAAAACAGCAGAACACAGAACAGTCATTTCAGGAACAATATTGGCAAAACACACAGTCCCCTCTCCCCCACCCCAGAAAAATGACAATATTATTTATGTTTTGTTTTTTTTTAGTTTATTTTCTTTCTCACATTCTTTTGAATAATCGTGATTTCAATAAGAATCAAAATAATTGTAATCATGATTTTTGCCAGAATCCAGCAGCCCTAGGTCACACCCTGGGGTCATTCACACCAGCGTCATGTTAGAGTGAACACACCCAGAGCAGCAGTTAGAGCTTGGACTCAAACCTTAAACCTTCATGCTGTGAGGCAAGAGCACTAACCACTGTACCACTGTTCGTTCCATCAGTTTTGATAGGTTATATTTAATAAACACATTCAGATGTAGGATCACACACACACACACACACACCATGTGACCCCTCAACAACCGTAGACAGAAGCCACTGTGGTTCAGACCAAACCTTCTGTTGTCAGACAGAATCACAGGTATGAGAGAAAGAAGCCCCCTCCCCTACTCTCCCCCACCTCCAATCACCCATCCCTCCATTTAACTACCCCACTTCTATTTACTTTCTCTCCCCCTGCCCCTCCCCCCTCCATCAATACCTCTCTCTCTCTCCATCATCAGCACTAAATTCTCATTGATGTTTCTTTTCTTCTGTTGTATCGATCACTGCATGAGACGGAGGCTGGGGTTGGACCAGGGGAGGGGGGGTCGGGAGGGGGGTGTTGTTATCTGTTAATTAATTTGTCCTGCAGCCGCCCGCCTATTAATCAGACAGATAAGAGACAGTGGGGTGGAGGGGAAGGAAAGCTCCGGGGGGGGGGGGGGGGGTCATGGGGGGAGTCGCTCATACACACTCACAAACAGATACACACACAAGTTCACTCACAGGAAACTATCTAAATTCCCTGGAAATTCAGGGAAGGGCACACACACACCAGAAATACCCCAGAAATACCCCAGTAATACCCCAGAATACCTGTGTATGTGTGTGTGTCATGGCTGTTGTTTGAGGTTAGTCTAAAAATGTGATTGATTTCCTGTAGTTAGTAGACCCTGAAGCAGACAGTGCAGCTCCAAACGTCTCCAGCAGAGGGACAGAAACGCTTGATGGACACAAAATTATTCTGGAATATAAAGAGAGAAAAAAAGATGGCGCGTGTGTGTAAAGATCAGTGCATGACAGCTGTGTCAGGTGTAGATAAGTCCCCCCCCCCCGGCCCCGTACTGGTTCATACTGGTGCTAATACTAGTTAAGTTCTAGTACTGGTTCTAGTCCTGTTCTAATAAAACTAAAAAGGTTCTTTTTGTTTGGTTCTCCAGGTTTTTCCACCCTGTCGTTGGCAGACCAGATGAGTCTACTGCAGAGTGCATGGATGGAGATCCTGATACTGCGTGTGGTGTACCGCTCCTTGTCCTTTGAAGACAAGGTCAGTGTGTTTGATGTGGTCACTGACAGACTGTAGAGAACACAGGTATTTGACTCTGGGCCTGTCTCTGTCTCTGTCTCTGTCTCTGCAGCTGGTCTATGCTGAGGACTACATCATGGACGAGGACCAGTCCAAACTGGCTGGACTTCTGGATCTGAACAACGCCATCCTTCAACTGGTCAAGAAATACAAGTCCATGAAGCTGGAGAAGGAGGAATTTGTTACACTGAAAGCCATAGCTTTGGCCAACTCAGGTCTGGACCCCCCCACACACACACACATACACGCACTCATACGTGTGTTTGCTTTTAGGAAAGACTGGTTTTGATCAGTTGAAGGTGCAGGGACTCACTCACCATTCTTTACACAATTAGCATGGTTATCTCTTTGAACGCCTGTTAAATAAGGTGAAATCATTAGAGCCCAACGTCGGTCAATAAAGACCCTCTGATGTATTCAGCTCACATACACGCTGACACACACACACACTCGCACACACACACAGGCGTTTTACCTCGGTGACCCATCTTTTGAACTTTGCCTTGGAAGCTGGCCAGCTCCTCACTGCTGTTTAATTACAGGGGTGTGTGTGTGTGTGTGGGGGGTGGGGGGCTGTCAATACAATGTGGGAGACTTGTGAATAAAGAGTGAGGGTGCCTTTGTTCTGCCTTTGCCACCAATAACACACACATCTGACACCCACTCAACAACACACAAAATAAGAGCACCAGCTTCACCACACACACCACCACAGTACTACTGTAGTACTACTGTAGTACTACAGTAGTACTACAGTAGTACTGTGGTGCTATTACAGAATATCACACATCCTGAGCCACCACAAGGAGGTAGAGAGGGTGTGTGTGTGTGTGTGTGTGTGCTTCCATCAGATGCACTCTCCCTGCCTCACGTGCACGCTCTTCTTCCCTTGCTGTAGATCCCAGGATCTGTTGTCATCAGAAACTTCCAGAAACTTCAAGACTTGGAGGGTGTGGGGGTGGGAGGGGGTCTGATATATATGAACAGCATGGAACTGGTCTGAAAAAAAACAGTCAACAAAAGTACTAATGATAATACTCTATACTGATAATAATAGTACTAATACTATTTAATGTCCATTATTATTTACTCTATACTGATAATAATAGTACTAAAACTGTTTAATATCCATTATTATTGTTATTATTATTACAGATTATGTTGTAAATATTGTTTAAAAAAGGTAACCGTCCCGCTCCCCAGCACTTTGTAGATTTCTTCAGTTTTGGTCCTAATGGTCACATGTCTTGTGCCACTGACTGAGGAGGAAACAGCTGACATCACCAGCTAACCTCTCCAAGACAACAGAATGCTAGCATTAGCATTTTGAAGGGCACTGACACTAATTAATTCACAGGATGCTAATCGTCTGCATTAATGAAGCCAGGCCTTAAGAAATGTTAGCAGACGTGGCCCACATGTAAAGACAGCTGAATTAGCCATGGGAAAAAGTCTGTGTGTGTGTGTGTGTGTGTATGTACATGGGCTTTAACAGACTTTGTGCTTGAGCTCATTAATGCCTGCTGTTCTGCTTCAGAGCGTAGTCGTAGAGCGTGGTGGAGGAGTGTGGTGGAGGAGCGTGGTGGAGGAGCGTGGTGGAGGAGCGTGGTCGTGTGCAGGTCGTGCCACAGGCGGCGTCCACCAGTAGCAGCTAGTAGCAAACACAGAGTTTTTGTCCAAAACGCTTTCAAACCCAAGAAACTTTGAGGCAAAATTTTAGAGGGAGAGTCTGAAAATCACTGAGGTTTTTACTGACGTTCAGTCTCAGTGAAGAAGAAGATGAAGATGAGCTGCTGTGATGCTGTGATTTGACCAAATCTGTCCAATCAGAATTGTTTCATTTTTGTTAACTTCTTGTAAAGATGAAGGCATTTGTTCATATTTTTATTGCTTTTACAATTGAACACAAATAGAAAATCCTTTTTTCTTTCTAAATTTATCATTTTATTTAAATCCTAATTCTATGGCTGTTCTGAGAGGACAGTATGGGAGGTGCTTCCCTCATTGACTGTGAAAAGTATCAAACCTGAGACCGTTCCTTTTAAATAAAGACTACTTTGGAAAGGAACACAAAATAGAAAATTAAGTTTAACTTTAATTATAGATTATATAATGATTGATATGAGCATGAGAAAGTACACAGACATCAGTGCTACTGTTCCTTTAAATGAGGGTGAGGACGGGCCCTGATTTTCTTCAAGGGTCTATGGTCCTCTCTTTTACCGTGTGTGTGTGTTTGGGGGCGTGGCCATGGACAGTTGTGATTATTATTGAACATACGTGTAGTCATTGATCAGAGACATTGATTGACAGCTGGAGCTGAAGGCCGACCCACATTAAGACCTCGTCTCCCCAAGGACCAATATGGAGAGTTATTATTGACGGACAGCAGAGGCCGTCACCAATACCACTGCTGCACCGCACGGCACCGCACTGTGTCCTCAACCCAGACACACACACACATACACACTGGCTTTTATCTTCTCATAGAAACAGTCTTCCCCCTCCTGCCCCCCCCCCGTGATCTGATCTGTGTTGTTCTTCCTTCTTCCAGACTCCATGCACATTGAAGACGTGGATGCAGTGCAGAAGCTCCAGGACGTTCTCCACGAGGCCCTGCAGGACTACGAGGCCTCCCAGCACCAGGAGGACCCCCGCAGGACGGGCAAGCTGCTCATGTCCCTGCCTCTGCTGCGGCAGACCTCCACCAAGGCAGTGCAGCACTTCTACAGCATCAAGCAAGACGGAAAAGTCCCCATGCACAAACTGTTCCTGGAGCTGCTGGAGGCCAAGGTGTGAGGACCAGGGGCCGGTCCAAGGAAGGAGCAGAACCAGTCGGACCCGTCCAGACTGTAGACCTCAGAACTCTGACCGACTGTGTTGAGTCGTTTCTTCTTCTCTTTTACACACACACACACACACACACACACACACACCAACAGTCCAACACACAGGAGGAATCTGTGAATGAACAAGTCCAGATGGAGCAGAAGACCTGGAGGAAAGAAAACTGGACCAGAACCACTGACACTACTGGGTTCTCTTTAAACAGTACTAAGAATTTCAAACACTCTTCCCTCGTGTTATTTACAGACAGTTAAAGGAAGTTTGGAGAGAACTGCCTCACCCCTCCGGCCTCACCCCCAACATTTTTTAAGTGTCAATAATGATGGACTTTAAAAAAAAGAAGTGAAAAAAGTGGAGTTTGTTTCTTCACATGTAGAGAAACGTTGTCATGGATGGATAGAACCAAGAGGAGCGAGCTGAAAGGATGGTTCAGGGGAACTCAGAACCGTTTCTCATCTTCACCTCCAGGAGGTCCAACCCTGGGCTCCAGGACTGTTTGACTCTTTGATTATTAGTTGTTAAGTTTACCTGTAAACTACAGCACTCTCTAGTTCTTCTTCTCTCTGAAGCTGAGGACCCACTGAAGTGAAGACATCCACCCCTGACCTCTGACCCCTGAATTCCAACCCACATTATATAGACACTGGTGCTCCTGCCACAGCTCCATCAGTCTCTCCTGTTGTCTTCTCACTCTACTTCCCATTATCTTCTCACTCTACTTCCTGTTGTCTTCTCACTCTACTTCCTGTTGTCTTCTGACTCTCTTTCTCATTGGCTGTCAACACACTAAGTTTGTGTTTGTGGTGTCGTGTGTCCTCAGCTTCACCAACGACGAGTCGATGTCCTCACGATGTCATGGTCGCAGCTGCAGAAGGTTCTGAAGGTTCTAACCTCTTGAGGATTACGTTATTTCACCACTATATACAGTATAAATGTATATGTGTAGCTGTGCATATATATGTACAGCTACACATATATACGGTATATACATATATAGCAGGCTCCACCATTCCCACAGTACTTGAAGTCAATGAACCAGAAGGTCATTGTCAACAACAGGAGACATAAAAAGTCCTGTGTGTCCAGGCCTGAATGAACAAAGTCGGTTCTGAAGGTTCTGGTTTTGTCCAACCATCTGATGAAGTTTGAGTTGCTGGTTCAAATGTTCAAACAAAACCCTGACAGAAACCGACGCGTCTCAAGTTTATTGGACTATTGATCTGACGACCTCCAGAGTTTGGGTCAGGGTT
>NC_024311.1:10048353-10078526 GCF_000523025.1 Cynoglossus semilaevis | reverse complement strand
CCCCCACTGAAGGTTTCAGTTTGACCCATGAGAAGGTCCAGAGTGTGTCCACTCGACCTAACACCTCCTCACCTCAAGTGTCAGTGGGTGTGGGGGGTGAAGGGGGGAGGGGTTGATGACAGACAACATTAGAGTTGACCCCTGTAGGTTGTAAATACACTACTGTCATGATGTATCTGAGGTCACATAGTGTTTCCTTTGAGTTGATGTTCTGTCTTAGAACTGAAAACACCTTCAGCCAACATCACACACACACACACACACACTTATATCTTTAAATATATCAGTGAAATATATTAAAATCAGCATTAATCTTAGGAACTATCAGCAGTAGTGGTTTTTCCAGCACAGTCGGTGCTTTGGACTAAATCTGCAGTAAGTCTTAGATAAGAGTCAGTTTCCCACGACCTTAGACAGAAACAAACTAAAGTCACAGAAGAGGAAGATGAAGTTGTTCTGATGTAAATGCTGCTGTGGTTCAGAGGAAAGGCTGAGGCTGGAGGTCACTGAGACACTGACACTGTCTACTGACCAAGTCTACAGACTGTCACAGGGGTCTGACCAGGAGCTAACGAGACAGTGAATCTGACGAGATTTAGCCAAATTGACATCACTTCATAGATCTGATTGAAACATCTGTGCACTGTTGTTTGTTTGTTTGTCTTTAGAAGGCCATGGACCAGGCTGGAGGATGCTTTGATCATGATCTAACTGGTTTAATACACATGGTACACTCCCCCGATACGCTGATGACACCTTGATTTGTGGCTAAATTGAATGGATATGATAAGTAGCCGGGGCTGTTAGCCTGACACAGACTGGGTGGTGTAGTACAGTCGAATGACCTGACGGTGTGATGTCACCAACGCTGTAACCCTCCCAATGTCCACCATGTCTGAGTCAGAGTCGTTATGTAAATATAGTTCATCCTGAGTTATCCTACCAACCACCAAGTCGTCAGCAGCTACCGCTTCAGAGAAGGAGAAGAAGAAAAAGATGTTGGTTTTTAAAATAACACTTTATTAACAGTAGGTGTAAAAAAACTAAAACACACAATTACATAATCAAGAAACAAACTAATTAATTTAGGAACTGTACAAATTTCAGTTGGTCACCAGTCACCTGAAGAAGAAGAACGTTCATCGTCCAGGTGTAAAAACGCTGCAGCTCTGACCCACTAACAGTTGTTTCAGTTTTCACATTCAGGGAACAGAACGGCCAAGTGGAACTAGTCTACAGCAAAACCTCAATGTGGGCACAAGGTTCCCAACCACTGGAGCCTGGACAGCTACTGGACCATAGCTCATTTCATTGTCCCACAGTGCAAAAACCTGCAGATCAGGGTTAAGGTTATTAGGTCAGGTCAACCGCTGGTCCAGGAGAGGATAGTCCACTGAGACACTGGTCCAGGTTCTGACTCCTGTGTCTCAGGAGACCACAGTTTAGACACTGTACTTTATATGAAGCCCAGCCCCACATGTTGAGGGTCAGTGGTGACGGCCATTGGCAGATTGTAAATGATATGGATTATAATTTTACTAGAAACAAAGTGAAGAAAGAATGTTTATTATTTATGATGTTTTATTTATTGAATTTATTTAATCGTTTCCATTGATCTGGTCAGAAAGGTCGACTGTGTCAGCGGAGCGGCTGCCAATTCTCTCACATTACCGCTGAACGTTTTCCTTCTTCTGGAAACTTCTCCATAATCAACCACAGTATTTACACCCTCTGAGGTATTTAATATTTAATATTTGACAGAAGAATCATGTATTTAAAAAAGACAAACATTTGTGTCACTTTCCTGTAGAATAAACAAGAACATTATTATTATTATTATTGTTGTAGGTTTCTATAAAGACCAAGTATTAAGAATATTTGAGTAATACCCTTTTATAAAGTCGCTGTACATAAACTGCCTCGACATGATGTTTCATCAGCCAATAGAAGATCAAAGATCTGAAGTTCTTCCACTCGTTCCTCTTTTCAGTTCCACATGTTCCACAGTGTTCTGTCAGTGTTGTTTTTCCTCCCTCTGCTGGACCTCCATCAACAACCCCGTGGTCACTGCCCAGGGCTGCATGTCATAGGGTCGCAGAGTCAGGGTCATAGGGTCAGATTTAAGGGGCAGTGATAAATTAAAGGGGTGAAGAAAAAATAAGTTTAATTTCATGTTGAGACAACCTGCAGGAAACAGGAAATAGTTTTTCAGTCCCGTGTCCTTCATCAGGACAGTGGACGTCCTCAGTGATTTTATTTCTGTTTTTCTATCTAATGTTTAGCAGAAACTGTAACTGGGGAGAGAAGAGGATCCTGACAGTGTGCCAACAGCGCCCCCTCAGTATTAATGTCAGTAAGAACTTCTTTTGTCAAAGTGCAGTAAATATTAATCTAACCCTAGAACTGGAAGAGGTTTTTAATGGACTATTTATATAATATACTGGTTAAATTGACATACAGTATAAACACGCAGTACAAATACTTTATTGTTAAAAGTAATATATTGCTGATTCATGCGAAGGACATTTTTTTAGGTCATAGAGCCAAATGCTTTTGTATCCACAGCGTTAAGTGTTAAAACCATGAACAACTGCAGAACAGTCAGCTGCTGGTTCCTTTAGGAGAACGTTAGCGTTCCAGGCTAAGGTCTGTCAGCTGATGTAGCAGCAGTTCGTCTGCAGCAGCGAGTTGTTTCGAAGCGTCACTGTCTTTTATCCACGGCAGCTCCTGAGAACAGAAGTAAATAATACTGCCATTGTTGCTGCAGCTGATCTGCAGTAAAAGACTGAGGAGAAGAGTTCAGAAAAAAGGATTTTTTTTATTTAAAAAAAAAAATCCTTTTGTTGAAGGCGGAGGCCCTGTAGTGTTATTAACAACATGTTTGTAAACTGTAGATGTTCTTCACATCAGTGAGTAAAAACAAAAAAACAACTACCTGTATATTTTTGTGACGTGTATTATGCAAGTGTGCTCCAACATCAATGTCCGTTTGTGTAAAGTGTTTATTTCACATTGTATATACTGCATAAAGAGAGACCTATGATTCTGTAAGTGAAACTACTATCAGTTCAAACATATACCTGTTAATCCAGACTATGCCTTTCAGGATTATTACATTAGAGCAATATTAAAACCAGGCTTCCAGTTTTGAACACCGCAACAGGTATGTCCTTCACACACACACTCACACACACACACTGTTGGTTTGGTTCAACGTTCACTAAGTCTTCCTGCTTCTTGGCCTTTCTGACCTTCAGACACAGAGTATACTCAGTACTCAGTGAAGTAGTACTTTTTATTATTTTTTTACTTATGTCAGTATGAACTTCTATTACACTGCCACACATGCTTTACATTGACATGGTTGTTAAGCAGAACATCCACTAGGGGCAGTGTTAAGTTCACGGTGCACTTTCGTCTCATTTATTTATTTTGTCCAAAATGTTTTTTCTTCTGTGAAACTAATGATAACGACCTGCTGGGAGTCGCTAACACTTTAGCACAGCTTCTTTAAACTGAACAACCTCTCGTGTGGTTCTGTCATTGTGTTCTTCTTCCATGTTTCTTTCTGGCAGCACGCCTAGTTTCTTGCTCAACACTGCCCCCACAATTTCCAGTGGTACTTTAAATGGACCAGAGTTGGTTTCCAGGAATGGTCCACTTCATTTGGTCAACTTTGAAAGCTCCTCCGACGCCTCCTGTTGACGACACTTTGTACAACCACTGAGTCACAAAGTGTTTATGTTTAATGTGTTTGTGTCCCAGCTTCAAACCACTGACCCTCACTTCACTCTCCCTTCATTTGTCTCGGTGTCTCAGTGTCTCAGCCAGCAGCAGACGACTGGACACAGACACCAGAGATTTAATGAAGCAACACCCACCAAGTCTTTTTCCAACAGGGGGAGCACTGACCCTGGGGGGGGGTGTATTTTTCAGAGATGACACAGATGACATCAGACCATCATTCCACTTTGCCACCCTCCCGCCCCCCCAACCTATCCTCAATGCACATATGTTTTATTTTACTCTCTGCCTTTTTGGTTCATTTATTTTATTTTATCTTTGATTCATTATTATGATACGATAAAAGCTACTTGAGCGTCCCAGCTGCTCAGGGCTCTGATCGTTAGCTTGGTGGATGTCTGTGAGAGTGGACTCCACGTGCTGCACCCTTTAATGGCCGACCTCCCCCATCCCCCCAACCTCTTACTCCTCCACCCTCTGTCTCAGTCTTTCTTGGTCTGATTTATTTTCCGTTCATAACCACCTCTGACTAATTAGTGTTTCCTTAAATTATTTACACACCTACTCAGATTTTTGTTTTCAAAGTGTAGAACAAGAAATTACTACAGCGACTGACCTGTAGTGAGATGACACAGGGGGCCCACAGGGGGCCCCACAGGGTTCATTTTTCAGCCCCATTTCCTTCTCCATTAACATACATAAAGTCTGACCATAACACACACACACACACACAGTTATGACTGCTCATAGCATCAAGTGTTAAAACGTAATATTTCCTCAGCCTAATGAGGTGAAAAACCAAAGACCAAATCACAGTTAGTTCTTTTTATGGTAATTGTTTCAAGGCAACAAGTTTTCAGCCGTGGTGAAAATGTTCAAGTGTGTGTTTTGGTGAGGGGGGGCTTTTTAAAGTAACTGGCTGTCCTGACACACACACACACACTGAGGACATACTGTCTAAGGAAAGTCATTGATGACATCAGACACCCCCCATACCCCCCCCCTCGACTACTACTGCCCCTGTTTAAAGCCCTGTGGTTTTCATCAGCCCTGCCTTGCCCTTCATCCATTCCTCATCTATCTTCCTCTCGTTCTCTCTCTCTCCTCGTCCTCAGACACTTCACACGTGCTGTAAAGTGGCCGAGGTGACAGTGGCCATTGGTGGTGCATTTAGGGACCATAAGAGGGTCAGGGTCTAGTTGCACTTTTAGCATTCTAACCATATGTAATGGAGCGTTTCTCCTCCCTCTCCCTGTCCTCTCGTTCTATTGCTCTCGGTGTCTCTCTAACATCAGTAAATGTTCCATCTCTTCATTCTGTGGCCCATTCATTAAGTTAAAGAGCCTTTGTAAATGGTGTAACACGTCATTGACCAATGACAGACACAGACGTCACAGTGGACTGAAGACTTCCTGTTCTACGACTCACAGCACGACGCTAACATTTGATTCAATCAAATTAAAGACGTTAAAAATACAATCACAGTAGGCGTCACCACCGCCGAGTGTTCTGACGGCTTTATACACACCAATCTGATAGCTAAAGAGAAAGGTTTATAGTTTTAAACACAGAAGCTTTTTGACAGGTGGACAGTGACTTCCATGCTCTCATTTTAAAAAAGAACAAAGTATATTGAAATAAATATTAATATTTTCCACTGGTCTGTGTTAAAGATACTTTTTTCAGTATGACTCTACACATTTTTGACATTTAATAAAAATCGCCGGATTTGAGAATTTCGCGATCAGTTACATAAATCCCGGGTGAGGCAGAAACAGAAACATTTGTTGTACAGCATGGCTCTCTACAGTCTGTGTAATGTCTTTATTGTGTGTGAGAAAAGTGCAGAGAAAAGTCAGCCTGTTAGGCAGGCAGTACTCTGCCTCACCTCAGAGCGGCTTTTGAAGGTCAAAATTACATTTGTGCTGCACTCATCTCTATACTTTAACCCTACCGGTGTCTGAACCACAAACACACGACACAACGACCGCTACCGGTGGAGGAAAACGAGCGGAAGGACAACTACACCTGTCGCTAACGTTAGCATTAGCACCATCCACTCAGAACAGGACACGGTCCAAAGTCTCAACTCGGATTCACAACCAGACGGGTTGGACTACAGTGTCAAGGCTGAGCTGGAAGAGACACGGTTCACCGGAGGCTCTGCCCAGAGACATATCACCGGCCCACGAACATTCTAAAGGTGAGACCAGATTTAAAATATTTACATTTAATGACGCCGCCATTAAGGGGAAACCTAAACTAACTACTAGAAATCTGTAACGTAATTTTGACTAGACGAAACGACAGTTAGAGATATCTGCAATTCAGTTTTGACAATATCAGATAACGGCTTGTTAAAACGGCTTGCCATACACACTCAACAGTAAACTTGATAAGAGATATGGACAACTAAATTACGACTATCCCAGACTCCACTTAGAGATACCGTATCTACATCATTTTGACTAGTTATAATTCCAGTTAGTGATATCTGCAACATAATTTTGTTGTCTACATATCTGTAACTTATGTTGTGGATATCCTCAACTGAATTGTGAATATCTGTAATTATGAAACCCATACTAATGGATGGTGACGTCGTTTGCCCTGAGAAGGTTGTCGTTGTGGATATCTAAAATGGCAATTACGGATAGGAAGAATATCGTTGTTGATATCCGAAATTTTTTTTTGACTAGGCAAAACTGAGTTAGCGATATCTGACATACATATGCATGCTTATGGCAAGCCGTTTTAACATTTAAACGCTAAGCTGGATATGTATGTCAGATATCTCTAACTCAGTTGTGCCTAGTCTAAAAGAAAATGTCTTGCCATAGTGTGCTAACGGAAGAGTTCCTGTGTGTCAGCTGGTTGTTGACATTTAGGTCACAGTTGATGAATGAAGAGAGTATTGTAAAAATGATAAAACAAATGTTTCAAGCAGTCTGCCATTAGTGCTGACGTCACATTTTTTAAAAATACGCTGCTGTTGTAGTTGCTGCTGTTGTTGTCGTTGCTGTTGCTGTTGTTGTTGTTGTTGTTGTTTGTTAGCCTTGGCCTCAGTGTCAACTGTGTTCATTTAAAGGTGTTCTTTGTATCCAGTGTGTGTCACTGTAAGTCAACACCAATCCAACACAGATATATGTAGGTACATAAGTATGGCAGCTGACTTTGACTCTGTGTATTTGTATCATAATGATGATATTGATCCTCTAGTGCAGTGGTCCCAACCCCTGGGCCAGTCCACGGGTCAGTTGGTACCGGGCCCACAGAAAGAATGTATAACTTACATTATTCCAGAAAGTTCAAATGGTTCACAGTAAACTGTGACGATGTCCAGATCTGACTGGAGGAAGGTGATTGGCCGAGACTCAGAGTAGAGACAGAAGATGAAGGTGATTGGCCGAGACCCAGAGTAGAGACAGAAGATGATGTTGGAGTTTGTGTGGATCGAGATGGAGGAGGAGAATTCAATCTGCTAGAAATGGAACATGGTGCAGTTTGGACTTATCAGCCCTGAGGGTGTCACTGGCCTCACCCTCAATAGGGGGCAGACACACACACACAAATACAAATCTATAGACTGGAGGGTATAGAATCTGAGGAGACAAATTGTTTTTTTTAAATCTGCTTTGTGATGCATTTCATTTAAAGGAAGGAAGAGTGATGAGGATTTACACACACACACACACACACACACACACACATGCATTTTTAGAGATGGGTTGATGGAGGATTGTGAGACAGACAAATATGTTAATTTAAACACATGCAGGAACATGAAAGTTAAAGAAAAGGAACAAAGACCTTATTCTTGAAAAATGTTGCACAGTACATTTTAAATCATATGCAGTACTGTGCAGTACTGTGCAGTACTGTGCAGTTTTAGACAGGGTTACACTCGTACTGTACCATATTTTTGTAATATTTTAAAGCAACTGTAAAGAAGCAGAAGATCAACAGTAAACTAGAAGATTTATCTCAATAATTAGCATACCAATGACATCATCAATGACATCACATGATAAAGGTGGGTTATAGTAATAACTGAAGTATTAATTTGATGAAAATCTTAATAAAATAATCCCCTGGTTCATTTTAGTAGGCAGTTCAGTTATTTTCAGGGATTAGAGGAGAGAGTCGGATGTGGACGGATTATTTACCACTGCTGCTAATCTGGGATGAGAAAGGAATCCTGTGTTATTACCTGCATACGTCTGTAATGGAGCCGTCTGGAAGCTGAGCTGAGAGATGGTGTCAGGAGCTGCAGTTCAGCACAGAGCTAACTGGGAGGGGTCTGGGACGGAAACTGGAGCTGGTCTTCATGTTGTAGACCTCTTCAATGGATTTAGAAAACAAAACACACACACAGGTGTAACCCAGGTGTCACAGTGTAACTCGTACACACATTCCTAGACAAAACAGTCAACTACTTATCATTGTGACACTGCACACCACTGCACACAACCTCTGATTTTAACCCATCTCCAAAGTCAGCGGGGGGGCAGGTTAAGTACCCAGAGAGCGGTGTGTGGGGACGGTGCCATGCTCAGAGCACTGGTCTGTACAGTGAGGTCGTCAGACACAGTTATTCACTCAGACCTTGACCTACTTGTTTAGGGTGAAAATCCATACAAATGACTGACGATTGACATCGGTGCAAATAAAAAATGAATCGCGGCTCAAGGTGTAAGGAGTAGACTGAGTTATCTCAAAAAGTCACTGGTCAGACCTTGACACTACACACTCCAGTACAGTAGGTGGCAATATGACCCACTATGGTTGGTTGTGACCCACTATTAAACTCAGACGTCAGGTCCCTACGTAGGCTAAGAGACATTCAGGTGTTGAAACAGAACGTGGAAAGAACTTGTTCCACAGACACCAACAGTGTTCTACAGTGTTCCTGTCAAGAAAGGAACTCTTTCCAGTTCCTATTTTTTCCTCTTCTGTTGTTGTTACATATGTTGATAGTTAACCAGGTCAATCAGACCAGACCAGTTTGACTTTGAATCAGAGCAGATCAATGGTGATGTCGGTGTTTCTGGAAAGAAATTTGACTTTTTTTCTCTTTTGTCATGAAGAGAACAATGTCAGTTGTTGAGGTTCACAGACCATTTCAGTTGCTGATGGGATTTTACAGAGTTCTGACAAAGAGAGGATCAGTGGATTTGGTCACAGTTTGACTGGAGATCATTTGGTTTAAGAAACAATTGTGAAAATTCATATTGTGAAAAAAAAATCAACATACTCTAATCAACAGTGAGACATTGAGTCTTCATGGCTCTCATTTCTCCATACACATTAATGTGTGTTCACTTTGATGTGCGGCCCACATTTACCACATTAGCCTTGATGTTATTAGACAAGCAGATGTAATTTGGCCAAAGAGGAGGCGCGCGTCACTCATTTAGTAAAGAGACGAATGAACTGCATGTCTTCATATGGTTTTACTGCTGCTCAGGGGGGATGGGGGGGTATGGGGGAAAGAGACTGAGCCACTTCTTTTGTTTAAACATCCTAATATGTTTATTCATTCATTTGACCTTACAGCCAATGATCTGGGCTGTTTTCACCACATCCATCCTCCTCTTGACGTTGCTGGTTTTTGGTATTTCTCTCCACACCTCTGCTCCTGGTAACCTTTTCTCTCCGACCCTCCCCTCCCTCTGCTCCTCTCTGCCTGTTATTGATTAGAAGGCAAACCTCTAATCTCCTTAAGGTTATTAGGAACACTTAATTAAAACCTAGTTAGAATGCCTTTGTTCAACCACAGCCAGTTGCAGCTGTTCAAACGTGATTAGTGAGATAATACAACAAATATGTGAAATCAGCCCAAGTGTGTGTGTGTGTGTGTGTGTGTCTACAGTAGTATTATGATTTCTGTGAAATATTTTTAATGGATGTTGATAATATATTATATATATTATAACCATATTCATCACAGTGGAATGAAAACACACCATAAAGGTCATAAAGGTCACAGTGGCCCTGACAGTCTACAGGGTCAACACACTGTGGAGTCATTTAGTGCTCTGTCCATACACCCTGAGCTGCCGGTGCAAATCTCTCCTAGCTCTGGGTTAATATGTGGCCCATGTGGGTTGGTGGGCTACAGGCTCACATGGACACTCAGACATTTGTCCCAAATTTTCTCTAATGAAAGGCCGTGGACCTGACAGAGTGGACTGACTGTGGACTGACTGTGGACTGACTGTGGACTGACTGTTTGTCTCTCATGTGTGTCAAAATGTGAAATTGATGTTGATAAGTATTGTAATGATGACAGCTTTGGCCTAAGCCTCAATTTCCCACCAAAAAGCCTTTCAGCTGGACATAAAGCCAGAGGCCAGATGACGGGGGGGGGAGGGGGCGGCCATGTTTAATTCAACAGGAAATGAAGAGAAGAGGAAAGCGATGTAGCAGCATCAGTGGAGCTGTACCTCCATCAGACTGGACATGGGGGTGAGGGGGTGGGGGTCGGGGGGTGGCTTTTCCTGCCTGCATGGCATTTCACTCTCCTCAGATTTGTCTCCTGTTGGATTTTGGTCTCTCTCGTGTCCCTCCCTCCCTCCCTCCCTCCCTCGTTCCTCTGTGAAATCCTCCCCATCATGTGGGGGCTTTGGCTGTGGGCTGCAGCAGAAAGCTTAAATGTTTTTACCACAGCAGGAGAAAAGAAAAGTGAAAACATTTGGACTAAACTGTGACTTATTGGAGTACTGAGTGGGTGAGTCCTCAGAAGTCCCCCACTCTCTCCAACTAAACTACGGTTCCTCCAGGAACAGTCCCTGTTTGTACAAAGACCGTACCTCAGAGTTAGGGTCCAGAGTCTGCTGGAACACATGGGTGGAACAGGCATTTTGATTATCTATGTCTCCCCCTGTGGGTACACACATAGGAAAGCATGTAGACATACATCCATACATTTATTTAATGCATAGCTGTGATTCATTAGGTTCCCACTAGGAGCAGGAACCAAGTACTGATGTCAGTGACTGAGTGAGTTCATATATATACACAGTGTTCCCTCTGTACTTAACCATTTAAACAGCACGCCAAAATCACCACGCTACCACCACCAGGGGGTAGTCACTAGTGATGCACCAAATATTTGAAAATGGCCAAAAAGTGCATTTTCGCTTGAAAACAACATGGCCGAAATAGGAAGTTATGATGACGTAAGCAAAAACCGCTGATAGAGCCAACCTGTCATCATCTAGATCTTCATCCTAGAATATCAACTCTCAGAGTCGTATCAGTTTTCTCATTCATAATTTAAAATGACATTTACCTTTTCATATCAATCTACATTGAATTTAAATTTATAATTAGAATGTATATGACACTGTTTTTCATGGTCGTGTATTTAATAAATTTTAATATGTACTGTATGTCTTGTATTTCCATTCTACAACTCTACTGTGCATATATCTATGGGGGAGAGGGCAATACAGTCTAGGGAGGGTTGAGGGTGGGGGAGGTTCGTGAAGGGTAAATATATACAAAAATATATATAAAAAACAACTCAATATATGGTCGTGCCTATAGTATCACAATACATCACAGTACACCGTATGGTTGGCTCTGTATGGTGATACCTGCTGCCCTACATGTTGTCTGTCAGGTGTTTACGTACAGACATGGACCTGCTGTAGATCCAACATGATACCAGATGTACAGACTGACCACTGGTACAGACTGACCACTGGTACAGACTGACGTGATGGTCAGGTGTGGTCTGTTGTCCATGATACAGTGGGCTGTAACTCAGTGACCTGGAGGCCATGGTGAATCAGGAGCTCTGCCTCTACCCCGTTCACTGCCTTAGCCTCACGTGGAGATATGTTTCTCCCCCTCTCTCTCCCTCCCCTCCCCTCCCCTCCCCTTCCCTCTCTCTCTCTCTCCGTCATGACAGGACAGTCAGAACTGATATGGGCTTACGTGGCAGGAGTGCTTTTACACAAACAGAGTGCCAGGAGCGAGGTGCTGCAGGGATGCTGCTGCTCCCCTGGTTATTGTCTTATCTAATTATGGTAACGATGTGGAGAATGGTGGAGATCAGGGTAGCCTGGGGGAGAGGGGTGAGGCCCTGGAATAAAGGGTTGGTGGGAACTTGTCTTTGTCAACTACAGGACGGAGTATGGTGGACTGTCTGAGTAATGAAAACAAACAGTCCTAAACACAGAATAAACATGCATCAGTGGTGGCTCAGTCTATGGTGTGTGGTCCCTGGCAGTGACGCGCTCTGGTTTGGTGTGGTCCTGTGTTCTTGACTCTGCTCTGCTGCTATAAACAGTGTTGGTCTGTAGCTGAATATTTGAAGAGCGTTCCTACAGGGGGAGAGGTCAAACTACTAGTACCGATGAAGACTGGTGGAGGTTCCTTGTAGGTTTAGGGCTGCATTTCTGCAAATACAGTCAGGATTAATGGTATGGTCTGTACAGTCCAGAGATTGGTCCAGAATCACGCACTATCTATAGATATATATACTGTATATATGTGTATGTAAATATATATGTTTGTATATACTCTCTCCCTCCTTCTCTCTCTCTCACCCCCTCGCTCTCCCCCTCATCCCCCCTCACCCTCCCTCTCTCAGTCCATCTCCCCAGGACAATTTTCTTTTGTAAAATAAACTGTCACAGCTAGTGTTAAATTATGGGCCTTACACAGGGAGTGGGGGAGTGAGGGTGTGTATGTGGGGGGGGGTCTTGACGTGGCAGAGACACGCAGCTCTGGGCCCATATAAAACATGGATAATATGCTGTGAGAGGTAATTGCATCTTTTAGGACTGAGATGAGTAGAACAAATGTGTCTCGTCCTCCCCCTCCTCCCCTTTCTCTCTCTCCTTCCCTCTCTCTTCCATTTGCTTCTTCTGTACCCGGATCTTCTTTGACACACACTGCAGTCCTGTTACTACGATGGAGGGAACCTTGTAGAACCTTAGAACGTTAAAGGTTTACTGTGGTACAGTGGGACATTTTTATATTGACATATATCACAGCGTTTTTTTTTTTTGTTTTTTTTGCTCGTGCTGCGTTTGTTTATAATCAACGGCCGCCATGTTGAATCTCAGCAGCCTATCAGGAGAGCGTGACTCTGTCGGTGTATTGACAGTGTGTTAACGCAGTATGTGGTTCTCTGACAATGTCCACACTGTAGGACTGTAGCTTTCTTACTAGGTTCTATTCTAGTCGTTCTAACAACTCAGACTTTGAGATTTTACCAAATCTCACAGAAATATACCAAATAGATCTTAGTGTTCCCACTTTATATATGGTACATATATATACTGTATATATACATGGATATGAAGCCACACCGCGGACACCAGAGAAGAGCTGAGGAACCTTTGACAAACCCTGGTGTGGCTCTCTAGTGTGGAATGTGATGAGTCCCCAAGGATTCCAGGACCAGGTTGAAGGTCCTTGGTAGCCTGAGGCCAAACAGTACCATCCTGACAACAGCAGTCCACGTCAGCACTGTTCATTAATGGACTGTGTAGGACTGGGGGACTGGTCGTAATAAAAACTTTCTGTTAGAACTTTCCTCACCTTCAGTGTAGTGTTTTATAAAAGCTGCTCAGACAAATATTACATTAAATCAAGACAGTCTCTAAACAGGGAAGAAAATCACAGCAAATTAAAACTGTCAAACCTGCATTCACTTTTTGATTTTTTTTTTAAACCCACAGTTTTTCTTCCTTCAAATACAAAATGTAAAAGTCTTTTTTTTTTACCAACAAACACTGTGAGGTGTGGTTGGAGCTCCTGCCTTACAGAAGGAACAGGTCATCTGTCTGTGAGACCCCCCCCCAACCTGTGAACCTGAGAAGGATTAGGTGTTTGTTTTTTATGTTGATGAAACGGGTCTGTTGATGTCAGTTCTGTTGATGTCAGTTGTGATGTTTGATCCACTCAGGACTGAAATGGCTTTTTAATGTTGAAGTCAGACAGACAGACAGTCAGTCAGTCAGACAGACAGTCAGTCAGTCAGTCAGTCAGACAGACAGCTGTCCAGGCGTAGCTGCTCTGAAGATTTTCACTGTATTTATCAGTATAAATATTTTATTTAGAGCAGCCAGACATTATCCCAGTATCTGACGTGCAGGGTGTTGAGGCTGTGAATATTGGCAGGACGATCACAGCTGCAGACGCAGAGAAGGAACCTTGAAGGTGACGGCAGAGGTCGTAATAAACATATCAAGGAGCTGTGGGCTTATTACTACAACCAGACACTTATACTACAGTATTTACTGAGTATTTACTTGACACCTCTGCCATTCAAATCAGACAAGACCAGAGGAAATATATTTACTGAGACACCATCACAGACTGAACCACTTTAATCCCTTCATTATTACAGGGAAGGATCCCCCTCCCCCTCCCCCCAGCTATTACTGTTAGTAGATTGTTTAGTTACAAAGGTCATATGAACTAAACAGCACAAACATCCGTCGACAAAGATGGAAACGACCTCCAGGAGACCAGGCTGAAACCACAGGCTCCATGTTTGTGGTGATTGGTGCTCCCTGACCAACAGTTCCTTGTTCTTTCATTCATCCATTCATTCATGAAACTTGGCTGTATTCTGGTTGTTCCTACTCAACCAGTAACCAGTAACTATCAAACCTCCTTCAGTCTCTGGTTCTCTCTTCACTTTAACAACAAAGTCAAGTTCTTGGTGACTGGAGAGAGGTACTAAATGAAAATGGTTCCTGTGCACCTACTTTCTGACCAGTACCAGCTTGTTCAATAGTTCTGCTGACCGTACCATGCACAGTTCTTAGTCCGTCACTGGGTCACTAGACTAGACTAGGGTAGGCCAGGCTAGGCTAGTGCTAGCTAAGCTAGTGCTTCCTAACAGGGGATAGCTAGACCAAGCTTCTTCTTCAGAAAGAAAGAAGAGGATACAGAGAGGAGGAGGTGGAACTTTGTTGATGCTCACAGGAACAAATACTTCCTGTGACTGATGGGATTTGTTTTTAAACGGTTCTATGGTGAATTCTGCTGCTGCAGCTTTGAATTGTAATTTCCTTTCTTCTGGATTCTGAGAGGAAAGTAGGAGATAAAGAACAAATGGACAGGAAAAAGAAAGGAGGAGGGAAAGTGATGTTGAAAGCTAACGAAGAGGGGGTGGGGGCTGTGTTTAAAAAGGAGGATGAAGTGTTTCAGGATTCATTTACATCAGGCCTGACAAGGGCCTTACATCAGTCCCAGAGCCACAGCTCCGGCTCTGAGTCCCTGAAGACGGACTCCTTCCAGCTGCAGCGGCTCTTTGACTCCTTCCTTTCCTCCTTCCTCAGTGCGTTTCTCCGCTGCACTCTCCAGTCTGCTCTGATGTGCGTGCCAGTCTTCAATCAGCAGTCATGAAAGTGTGTGTCTGGGCGTCTCAGCTAACCTCTGAGAGCAGAGAGAGCGCCGCTCTGCCTCTGCCGTCCTCCCCTGGAGCTGTTCCTCACTTCACTCCCTTCATTTCCTCAAACTGTTTCAACTTCTCTGAGGAGACGGGAGACAACAGGTGATAACAACGGGGGGCGGGGGGAGAGGGCACCTGATGAGGAGAAGAAACAGTAGCCTCATTTGATACCTGCTGCTGCTGTAAATTTTAAATATATAAATAATAAATAAATCCATTCAACAGAACAAATCAACCTGACAGAAGGTTCTAGACACAGCATGGCGTCTGTTTCATTAATTGATTCATTAATCCCTTTTTTTATTTTCTTGGAATAATGCAGATGGCGCTGTTACTCATAATGTTTCTTCATTCACATAGAGTATAACAGAAGAAACAAGAAAATTAAAACTTTTCAACTTGCGTTTCAAAGAAAAACAAAGTCCTGCTCCAAAAATAAAGTTCCTTTTTATAAAATAAATTTGTAATAATTAGACTAACAACAGGGTGGGGGGGGGGCATCGATGGAGTACTGTGTACTAGATGATACAGAGTGGAGACTTTAGTCAGACATTTATCAGTCGACCTACAGGGTGTTTCCCCCAGAGCACATTTGGATCGGAGCTAAACTGAGGGGGAGAGGGAGGGGGCCAGGGAGGGAGGGGGGTGAGAGAGAGAGAGAGAGACAGAGAGAGTAGGGAGATGTTTCTCAGTTTGATGAGCTGTTGCAGCTACATCTCCATCTCCTTCCTCTTCCTCCATCTTCCTCTTCCCCCTCAGCTCCTGCCATTGTCGTCTGTTTAGCACTTGTTAATATTCATGCAGCTACATGAGAGAACAGCGGTGGCGGCGGCGGCGGCGGCTGTAGAACAGGTCAAACAGAAGAAGCTCATTTTAGCCTGAGGCTACGACTACGACTTGTGAAAATGAGATGGAAGATTAGCCCTATGTATAATTCAGACTCACCCAGTCACATGATCACAGTTATGGTGTCTGTGCGTCTGCTGGTTTTTTTTTTATAGATCATTTGCCCCACCAGACTGCCCCATACGGTACACGTGGGTCACATGGTTAGACTGTTCTGTGTAACTGTGCTTCCCAAGTTTGGTAACAGCACTGAACTGGTGAACAGGAACTGTGTGGGGTCAAACACTGGGTTCTCTGAGTCAGTTAGTGTGTGAGTCAGTCAGTCAGTCAGTCAGTCAGTCAGAGTCAGAGTCAGAGTTACTGACTTTAGAAAATGAAAACACATTATTGTATTTAACACATTTTCCAAAACCAATCCATTAAAGTCTCACATCTTAATTCAGTGTTAGGGACTCCACCCCCCCCCCTCCCCCCAGCTTAATCACCTTGAGCTACATATCTGTGATTGATTGGTTGGGCCTGGGAGTCATCTCACAGTCAATACCAGAGAAGTAAAGAGAAAAATGATATCCGTTCATCTGTAGTGTGATAAACGAGTGTTTTTCTTCTCGTTTATCAGACATTGATCACCACTTCTCCACAGGTAGCATTTGATCAGCTCAGGATCACATCAGGGGGCATGATCAATATTAGTGATTAGCTCAGGGGAGAGCTTGTTGGTATGTATCTGTGTGTGTGTGTGTGTGTGTGTGTGTGTGATGAGCCTCGGCATGTGTCAAGAATTCTGATCAGAGGATTGATTATGCGAGTGCTGATCAGTGTTATTGATTAACAACTACGTCTGTTTTTGGAGCGCTGCCTGTGGACTGGAATGAACGTGTCTCACTACAACAGGCATGGACCACAAGCCCCGCCCCCTTTAAAGGAAGTTGATCACTGTGCTGTGATTGGTTATGTAAACAGAGGCTCCTGTTTGGGGCCATTTTAATCAATAATTAATTTCCTAATTTCCTGCCTAATTATTTTCAGCATTAAAGCAGGAAGTGGAGCCGGTCATGCAGGTGGGGGCAGGGTGGGACAGTGGACAGTCCTTCAGTCCATCACAGGGTCACATTACAGACAAACAACCATTCACACTATTACTATTCACACTCTGTTCACACTGTCATGGACAGTGGAGGAAATTGGAGAACCTGGAAAACACACACACACACACACACACACTGGTATTTTCTGACCAGGCTGTCAGTCAACTGAAGACATTGGTTTATTACCTACAAAACATCAGGTCCACTGTCACATTACATGCTCTTAAATGTTGAGGGTTGTTAAAAGTGTCGTAATGATTTAGAGGCAAAGAAGGAAAAATCTATTATCTTAGTTCCACTGCTTTGAATTGGACTAATTAAAAATATAAAGATTTAAAGGTAAACGTGAGACGAATAGTTGAACGAGAGAGAGAGAGAGAGAGAGAGAGGAATTAACATTTATACCTTGCATCATCCCAGTAACAATGAAGACGCTTCTTTTCAGTCAACGCCGTAATCCCATTTCCACACGCTCAACAAATCCTGAGCCAAAGCCTGAGGCTGCTCAACCACACACTCGTCTGACACAGTCCTACTGCACACACACACACACACACAGGTGAACCACTTTGAACCACATGTATTTAATTTTCTTGTGTTTAACTTTTTAAAAGTAAAGATGCGGCAATTTGGAGATTTTCGATTGTCATTGAATTAAGAATTCAGTGATTTTTAAGGACAATTTGTTGACAAAGACAGTCTTGTGAGTGTTAGCGCCCTCTCCTGTTCTTTGACACAGACTGATGTGGAAATAATGTGTGTGCTGAGCGTCATGATGAAAACTGTTCCACAGACTGGTTTCATCAAAGACACAGCTCTCACGGACCAGTTTCCCTGTGAAATGTTGTCTTTGTGTTGACCTTCAGCTCAGTGTAGCCCAGGAACAGACCAGAATGATGTCAGTCACAACAACTCATTCCAAATGTTACTGACTTCCTCCTACCTTCCTCTGGCTAACAGCTTCAGCAGTGTTGTAGGTCGCACAGGACAGACTTGAACTTTGACCTTTGACAGGTTGACTTTGAACCTCAACCCTAACCTGACTCATCAGGTGAGGATGGAGGACAAAGAAGTGGCCGGTGCAAAACCTGAGCTGGTCACAAAGGTTTATCGTTGTCAGTGTTCAACAGTCATTTTGATTCATCATCTGTGGTTAAATCCTGGAGGGGGGTGGAGGGGTCACACCCAGGACAGGGTCAGATATAGTTCCAACCAACCAGCCACAGCTAACTTCCATGATCCTACTGTTGTGTGTGTGTGTGTGTGTGATGTTAAACCAGTGATTTTTCCCTTTTTTCCCTGTTTGTTCTGATAAAGTTTTGTGCTCAGACGTGTTTCCGCTCTGAGCTCAGTGTTCTGAACATCTGTAAACACCTGTCTCCGTCTCACTGACACACACAGCCTGTAATTATGGGATTATGCTGTAGGCAATCATCACTAACTTTCTCTCTTTAACCCCCTCTCCCTCCCCCCCGGCCCCCTCTCTAAGCTGTTTTAATTAGCAGCTTGTTACAGCTAATAACTAGGAGAACTGGAGAGTGATAGCTCTTCTTTTGCCGTCACCCCCTCACCCCCACCCCTCATCTTTAAAAAGGCATCTATTTGTTCCTTTTAATTCTTAATGAAGCATGCAGATAGTCAGGATGACAGAACCCACTTAGAGCTGGAGCATGTGCTCACTGCTGCCTCCCACTGTCTGGGCCAGGATAGTCACAAAAACAACAATGATAATAATAATAATATTCATAATAAAAACAATAATAAGAATCATTTGTATTATTGTTATCATTGTTAGTATTGGTAAGAATCTGTTGATACTGGTCGACCGATTATTGTTATCAGACATCCCTAATAATTATCATTATTAATATTAGTGGTTATTAACAACTCTTTTTTCTCTATAAACATCAGTAACGCTGCCTCCAATGACCATGTTTGTGTGTGTGTGTTTGTGTGTGTGTGTGGCTGTGGTCCCGTCGTCTCTTCTCTTTGTTCCTCTGTCATTCATTTCTGTTGAGATCAACTTTATTGGTTTGAATTCTTCAGTTTCTGACAGATGTGTGTAATGATGAAGTGAGTCTGTGTGCAGTGGTTTTCATCAGTCACATTAATGTGTTTATGTCAAGTCGGTTCTACAGTGGGTACTGTGAAACTGTAATGATGTCTGTGTGTGGAACAGGAACGTCAGGAGAGTGAGGAGGGTCCAGACCAGGTCAGACGGTCCAGGTCAGAGGGTCCAGGTCAGAGGGTCAAGGTCAGACGGTCCAGGTCAGAGTCCTTTCTTCTGTTGTGTAACTGTGAACTGTTGTCATTTCATTTTTTTCCATATTCTCAATGACCATCATCAAGGGGCTGTGAACAAACGCAACAAAGTAAAATGATTGAACTAATATTGAAACAGTGTAAAGATCATGGAGGTCAGGGTGAGCCTGACACGAGCAGCACATGGACAAGGTTTGTCAGGAGGCAGCTGTGGTGATAAACTAGTTCTTAAAGTGGAACTGTCTTTTATTTTGAAGGCTGCTCTTCGGTCTCCTCTGTGACCTTTTGACCTTTTTGAAGACTTTTATTTTGACAGGACTCCTGTCCTGTGTCTACAGCTGTTTGTTGTTGGGATTCACAAATTGTGCCTTTTAAAAAAGTGAAAACCAGGAAACCAGAACAAAAGAACAGGAAGTACATGGACACACGACCTTTGATGATCCTGTGTCATCCACAGAGGTCAGGGGTGTGGAAAGGTCAAGTTAGAGGAGGTGTGTGTGAGTGTGTGTGTGTTTCTGCTGACACCACACAGCAGTTGTTAATATTGCATGTGTTCTGTAGACTTGAATTGGACCAGCGCTCTGAAGGATGTTGCTCTAATCTGCAGAATTTCCACAGTGACATTAAAATGGCAGAAATGTTCAGACATGTGTCAAGAAGATCAACGGGGCCTCGCAAGACACGCACTTACATTCTCTCTCTTACTCACTCCTCACCCCTCCCTCTCTGTCTCTCTCTCACACACACACACTCACCGTCGTCTCTTTCCTCTCCGTCCTCCGATCCATCCTATCAGCTCCACGTGTCCTTCTTCTCTGTGAATACTTTCATTTCTACCACTGAGAGTACAGACAGCGCCCAACTTGTGAACACAATTCTGAGAAGCTGTTCGTAAGCTGAATTGTTCAGAAGTCGTTATATATTAAACTTCAACCTATTCTGGCCATCTGGTCATTTAAATGCCAGTACTACATTAAATAAGACGTACCGGAAACAATCACAGGACATAAAAGTGTTGGACATGAGTGTTGGAGAAAGGCCTATGAAGCAGCGCCGCTCGGCGTGGGTTGCAGCAGAAAAGGGAACTAGTCAGATGTGGCGCGTGATTAAAAATACGAACTTGTGAACGTAATATGGCATTTTGCAAACATTTATGGACATCAGTCAGCGGTTGTTTGTATCTACGGAATGTTCGTAAGTCGGATGTTCGTATCTTAAGAACCTGCTGTACTTCCCTTGGTTTTGATAGATGGTACTGCAAATACACTAGTACTGTATGAGTAAAGACCAGCTCCACGAGGACTTTCACAAATGTTATTTATTTATTTAAAAAATAATTATAAAATAATGTTAATTAATTTGAGCAGTTGAAAGCTCCATGGTGTGAAAGGAGAATGAGTGAATGTTGACCTGTAGTCCCTGGACTCATTAGCAGGCTGAGAACTGAGCCACCTCAGCACCCAACAAAAGAACGAAAGAAAAAGAAAACCCCTTTCTTTTATTTTGTATGGTAATATTTCCTCTTCACATCTCGTTGTTGATCTGGAAGACAACAGTCAGGGGAACAACGTACAGAAGGGGGGGGGGTGTCACAAGACATTGACACTTTTGTTATATCTAATCTGTCATTTAAAGGAACATGAAGTAAAACATTTGTAACTGGTGTGGAGTCTCTTACAGCTCCACTTGCAGCAGAGATGTCGATGTTTTCCAGAATTGTCTTCAACACTGCTGGGAAGTTCGGTCAATGGCTCTGGATACTCCCTTCCAGTAACTGGGTCGACCACACGGCCCACTTTATACACAATCTCTGCCAGTTCATGTTTGACATGTTAGGATCTGGCTCCAGGCAGATCTCCCATAGTACACTGCTGCAAGGCATCATGGGCAGAAGAGGTCTTCCTTTTGTTATAGCACTTGAGCAGGTATGGGTCCAAGACAAGTCTTGTGACTTTCTGCATCTTGGTCCCTATGACTTTGCCAATGATACATTTGGCACGGACCGATGTCTGCTTCACTGACACTGTGGAAATTTAATGCAGATAACTGACAAATCATAAAGGGAGAAACGGCAAAAGTCAGTCCACAGTGGAGTCAGTCCACAGTGAAGTCAGTCTACAGTACAGTCAGTCTACAGTGGAGTCAGTCTACAGTGAACACACAGCTCTACAAATACATTGTAATTAATGTATGTACCTCCACCCTCCCTCTCACCCACCCTCCCACCCAGCCACCAGCACACACACTTCCACACATGAACATTTGCTCACTCATAAATGGCTGTGCTGACTGTTGCCCCCAGGCCTCCATTTAGGGACAGATTGCCTGTCATGGAATATGTATGGCGTACACCCTCCCACCCTACACACACATGTGCGCGCACACACACTCACACACACACACACACACACAGTCGTGGTGTCACAGAGGTACAGCCTGGTGCTGCTGCAGGCGTTAACACCCACCACAGTCTGGACTAGGTGCTGGTTACATGCTAACAACTAACCACCAAGTGAATGAACG
The DNA here is from genome assembly GCF_000523025.1 of Cynoglossus semilaevis. Lineage (NCBI taxonomy): Eukaryota > Metazoa > Chordata > Actinopteri > Pleuronectiformes > Cynoglossidae > Cynoglossus > Cynoglossus semilaevis. The sequence continues at coordinate 10,056,641 of NC_024311.1, read as the reverse complement.
AGCCAAGCCTCAACCTCAGGCAGCCACCGGGGGGCGCCTGCTGTGTCCTACTGCTGCCAGTCCCCAGCCTGGATAAATGAGTGACAAATGGGTTTTAACAAAGACTCAGAGTAATAAAGACTGGTTAGTTACTAGTTAAGGGTTGACTACCAGTTCAGGTACTGGTGGAGTGGTGGAGAGGTTAGGCTGATACTGTGTACTCTGAGTACTACTGCTGATGACAGAGTACTCTGGACAGTAAGACGGGGAGAAGACTTGGACCAGGAGGTTGGTCTTAGTTCTTAGATGGAGGGGGCAGGTCAAGTGTATATGCGTGTGTGTCCCTGTACAGTAAATATATTTATATGACTGATATATTGTTACATATGTATTGGTACGACAGATTTTCATTTTTCTTCTTCTTTTTTTGACGTTTTGACCGAGTGATGGTTTTTTTTCTCCATTCCTTTATTCATTCATTTTGTCACACAGTTAAATCAAGTGTTTGGCCTGAGGTGAGTGATCCATCAAACATAGAGGGCCAGGCCCTAAAGGTGGCACACACACACACACACACACACACAGCCCAGTGTTCAGTAGTTTGCCCCTAGTGTAGCCACGCCAGCCAGTGACTGTGGTGTCCAGTCTGACTGTGGTGTCCCAAACCACAGAGTCCAGTTGTCGTCATGTTGCCGTCAGGTTGCCGTCAGATTGCCGTCATGTTGCCGTCATGTTGTCGTCAGGTTGCCGTCATGTTGTCGTCATGTTGTCGTCAGCAGCCAAAGGAAGAAATGAGTGTGGAGGAAGAGAAGTAAAGAAGAAGAATCAGGAACAAAACAGAAATCTAAGAATGGGGGAGGTGAAGGGGGAGGAGGGGGGACTCATTATGGGATTTGAATTTCAAAGAGATGATACGGCTCATTATGACTAAATGATTGCCTCCAACATAATTCCCAGCTATGTGTCCAGATAACAAGCGTGTGATAACAGCGTCTTAACTGTGTTGTGAGTGGAGACCAGAACCACATTTGGTTTGTCTGCAGCCAATCACATTTCACAGCTGTGTGACATCACAACCATCTTCAAATGTTGACACAGGGAGTATGTCAACATTTGAAGAAGAACGTATCAGGTTAACACAGTATGGGTAATGACTGGGGTTAGTCAATGTGGTTAGTTGGTGGTTGATGTTAACCCCAACCATAACACACCATGGTGAGGTCACCACTGATGGTGAGGTCACCACTGATGGTGACCTCTGTCCTTAGGACCGAGTTCTGCATCAGGAACTCTGTACAAATAAAAGTGTATTAAACCTGTGGATGAGAATGAAATAAACACACACACACACACACACCTGCACCCCCCCACAAACCTTCCCATCTGTCTTGTAGCTAGCTCGTCTTCCTCTGCTCGTCCTGCTGGCTCCTTCTTTGGTTGTGTTTTCTGTGTGGGCTCTGAGTGGACATGAAACACCGTCTTTCATCTATAAATACTTGCGCAGGGATTTGAACACTGTGTGCAGGCTGTGTGTGTGTGTTGACATTCAGAGATGTTCTTCCATCCTCTTCCTTATGTTCACTCTGATGAATGAGTCTTCACACTGTAATTGCTGGACTTTTCAAATGTGTTTTTAATGGCTACATCTGTTGACACAGCCACAATGTTTATTCCAAGTGATCCAAAGACTTCTCCAGACTGAATTACAGTACAATACAATATGGCTGATTGTACCCAGCTGACTGTACCCACAATGTATTTTTAACAGCAACATCTGCTGCCACTCTGTGGTTTCATCTACTGCCAAACAAGTCCCTGGATTCAGCTGGAAGAAATGATAATGACAGACGGACGGACGAAGACGGACGGACGAAGACGGACGGACGGAGACTGACGGACGGAGACTAACGGACGGACAGAGACAGAGACACACAGACAGACAGATGTTATGATCTCAGTTCTGTTCTTCTTCTTGTTCTCTGCTGTTGTCTTTGTGGTTGTGGTTGTTTCAGCCCTCCTGACAGTTTGAACAATCACATCCTCACAGCAGAGGGTTGCTTTATTTTTTCTGATTCAACAACATTCCATTATTTAAATTCCCTACGTGTCTCTACAGAGAAGGAAACTGTTGGAATGTCTCCTCCTCCTCTTACTCCTTTTTTAAATTTAAACAAAGAAACAAGAACAATGACAAAAATCACTCTACAACAAACTTATTTGACAGTATAAAGAGTCGCATAAAGGGTCGCATCACAGAAACAACAATTATCAAGGTGTATATTACATTACAACCATATAACAATTCTACAGATGAAAGAGAAGACAAAACATAAAATCATAAGTACTGGTAAATACATACAAATGAAGTACGAGGGGTTTAAGAGGAATTAATTTCCTCTGTACAGTTTAACTGCATGGGGATTATTTATTAATTTCAGACACCTTTGTTTCAGGGAGAGTTCATTCTCAAGAGCAGTCAGTGAAGGAGGGGATTTGGCATTTGTGGATGTAATATTTTGAAATAATAATGAGATTATTCAATAAAATATTAGCCTTATTTGAATGTTTTGAGAGGACCAAAAGTCTCTGTTTCTGGAGCTGGATGAATTCTTGTTAGCTGTTCAGGAAAGTGGAAGCTTCAGTAACTCCTACACTGGGACTTCACTCCTGACTGTCCTCCTCATCCACCTTCCTTTAACATAGCGCCACCTTGTTGATGCTGTGCCGTTTGCTTGTCGTAGAAGCAGCAGATATGTCCTGCTGTCCTAGCAGACAACTGACGGGTAGGTGAAATGATCCTCACATCAGGTGCAGTGTTCTGCGATCCTCAGGGTGGCGCTAATGCTCAGATAAATGTGCGAGGCCATTAGAGGCAGCGACCATCTGCTGTCAGAGAGCAGAGCACATCTGCCAGACACAGACCACTGACACACACACTACTGACACACGCCAAGACGGGTGTTTTTACTCAGCTGTGGTGTCTGGGTCTCTCTCTGTGTGTGTGTGTGTGTGTGTGTGTGTGTGTTCGTCCAATGACGCAAAAACCTATTGATCAGGACATAAAGTCAGCTGCTAATCAGGGCCTGATGTTGACGCTATATGTATCCCTCATCCATAAAGGCTTGTTGTACAAGATGTGCACAGGGAGAGAGAGAGAGAGAGAGAGAGACCAAACACACTCACACATACACACACACACACAGCAACAACTGCCCCATAATGCCATTCAACAGAACAGGAACTTTATTGATTTACGCATAATTGGCCTCAGGCCCTCGAGAAGAGAAATATGTGGCGAGGGATCATCATGTCCATGAGTGGTACGTCTGCGTGTGTGTGTGTGTGTGTGTGTGTGGTGTAACTGTATGCTAAAAGCCTGTTAGGACATGTCAGTGTGTGTGTAAACACACACACACACACACACACACACCCAGTGGCTCCTGGGAGCTGGCCCATGATTTAGCTGCTTCATTACCATGTCGGCAGCTAAAATTAACCTTTGTGCTGGACTATTAACCTTGTGTGTGTGTGTGCGCGCGTGTGTGTGTGCGTTTGTTTTTTTGAAGTACATGTTTTCGATACGTCTTCAGCAGAGGAGTGTTTTGTCACATCCTTGTGTAAAGAGTTACTTTAACTCCAGGTATTTGCAGTAGCAGTAAGTGAAGGCAGCGCAGCTGTAGAACAGCCTCATGGTCCAGGCTGCTGTTTCAGTTCACTGATTCTGCTCGAAAACATTGGTACAATCACTCCCTCTGTGACACTTTAGTGTAGTACCAGGCTTAGACATTAGGTGGCAGTTTGGACGTCAGAGTGAGAATTCAGGTGAGGCCTCGACCCTAGGGTTGAGCCACTGATCTGTGTGTGTGTGTGCTGTTGTACCTCAGACCTTCACTGACTCCTTCACTGTTAGTGTCAGCTTCATTAGTGACAGTGGTTTAGAGAGCGTTCAGCACCACTGATGACATCATCACTTCTCTTCAGCATCATCAGAGGTTGGTCTCAGTCTCATCCACACCAGCCATGTTGGTTCCTTGTGAACCAACATGGCTGCCTGTGAATGTTCCTTCCCCAAACCCTTAGATCTGGTGACAGAAGCATCTCCAGGAGGGAGATGAACGATGAGGTTCTCCAGTGAGGTTTTCGGCTCTGGGAGTCGTCTCCTTCATAAGGAGTAATGGATCGGACAATCACTTTCCGACCGGATCTCCTCTGGACCATCAATGTGTCGGCAGTCCTCAAACCATTGCCCTTTTACAGCCATCAATACTAATAGCATCGTCTACGGACAATTATTCCCGTCCAAGCTCACAGAACAGCCAACAAATCAGAGCCAAATTGGATTATAAATCTAATGCAGTGGAATGTCCCCAGGAGAGTCCATTGATCAGACGCTGAGGACTCGTCCATCCTCTGTGTTATTGTTATGACAACAGTGAGAAAGTCCAGAGGTTCGTTTGTACCTGCTCTAACACACAGTTGACAAACATGTTGTTATTTGGTGACACTGTGGGGAAGAAGTTCTAGTTCCACTGAATCTCCTGGATCTTACCATCCCATCATCATGGTCATCATTCAACCTCAGGTCAGCGGCCCGGCTTGTGTCAGAGCGGTCTGACTGAGATCAGGACAGTCAGTCTACGAGTGACTGACACAACAGTCAGCTGGAAAACCCTCTTGTTTGTGGAGGAGTCAGCTGGAAAACCCTCTTGTTTGTGAAGTAAAGGTGTGATGTGGACGAACATGCCTGAAAAATCCTTTGAGGACAATGCACTGCTGCAGCAGCATCGGTGAAAGGAGAGAACCAGTGGTTTTACTGTGATTGATAGATGGTTAGCTGAAGAGACAGTGAGAGGAGGTGTGTGAAAGAGGAGAGTTTGTGCAGACTTCATATTTGTTTCCTGTTTCAGATCAGTCAGAAGGGGCGGAGCTCATTAGTTCAGTCCTTTGTATATTTAATGGGCTGCTGTATAATCTATGGCTGTAATTAGCCGGCCGCAGCGCTCTCATTAATACGGCAGGCTCTGATTGATGCTAGTGGAGCGCTAACATGACTGGAGTTGTTCAGTTTCTGTTGTAAAGAGGAGTTCACACCCCCTCTAGTGTTGACCAGTTCACAAAGAACGGAAATACTGCTACAGTACATTTGACAAAACTTGATTTTTCTAAAGACCAATCCAAAACTCAACCTGAACATTTTCAACTGTACTCCACTCAAAGCATTCATTTAGCAATAAAATCGGAACTCTTCTTTGTTGATATTGTTGGGAAAATTGTTCCTCAATATCCCATTATTATTGTATCTATAGTATTATATATATATATATAATTTATGTATAGTATTATATATATAATATATAATCTTTAGGTGTTATAGACTCCTATACACTCAACATCTGACAATAAGTCAAAACTAAATAATACCAATAATCACTGCAGGGATACATGATGTCATGATGATGTCATTGGCTGTTGATAGATTACTGTTTGATAATGTGTAAATTCCATCAATGAATAATGCAGTTTAAATTGATGAGCTTATCAAACCGTAGCCCCTCAGTAGAGCCATTAGCATGTGAGCTAAAAGCAGTGAACTTGAGCTGGTCATCTGCTTCCCTTTGAGAGAATGTTCAATGGTTGAAACAACATCTTTATTTACATATTTATAGGTATATAAATACTAGTTTAAACACAACATATTTATATGTTGTCAGGTATAAGTAGTTGGATGGAGGGAGATAAGGGGGTCAAAGGTCAGTTGTTTTGTGTGTTTTTGTTTGATGTGTGTGTCGTACCTGGTCCACAGCTGGTTTGATTGACAGTAGATGTTCAACAGAAGAATGTTCCTGAGGAACAGTACCACTCAGAGTAGGGTCTCTGGGGGGGGGCTCATCTGTATTCTTCTGGAGAATTCCATTCACCCATTTGGACTTCTCTTCATGTTAAGTGAATTCACACACTAATTACTTGCCAACAGCAGCTTCTGATAAACCCACGTCAGCCCCCTCCTCACTCCAACATCTTCCCACACTTCAGATTTCTGAGGATAAAAAAGCAGAAGTTCTTAAAGACACACATTTACCCCGACTCAGTGTCACTGCCTGGATCTGCTCCTGGATTAAGATTTAATCTCTTTTTTACTCTGCAACGCCGTCCGTGTGTGTGTGTGTGTGTGTGTGTGTGTGTGTGTCTTTCCAGTATTTGTAGATCTTCTTCTCCTCCTTCTTCCTCTTCTTCTCTACACATCCTTTCCAAGACCTTCTCCGTCTCCTCCTCTCTGACAGCTCCAGCTCCAGCTCCAGACCTTGGCTCTGCCCAGTTCTGGTCCTGGTCATGATGGTCATGATGGTCATGATGGTCATGATGGTCATGAAGATCTCAGCATCTCCTCGTCTTCACTCAGTCCTTCTGTTCTTGGTTGTCTGGAGCTCCTCCTCCTCTGTTTCTGTCAAGACCACGCCAACAAAGGCAGAAACTTTGAAAGTATGTCAACGTTTGAATTGAACTGCAATTAACTCCTTCCCCGCAGTCACTGCGCGTGAATACCAATTGCCGGCTAATTAAGCGCCGTTCTGTCGCACGCGTGCGCGTGGATTCCCTTATCCATCCACACAGACGTGTGTTGAGGGGGTTCAGGAGTCAACAACTCTGATGATGAGGGACGATTACACATTCTTCCACGAGACCACCGAGTAATTACAGATTCATTTAAACACACACTCTCTCACTCTGGCTCTCTCGCTCACTTACACACACACACACGCACGCACACGCTTCCTTCCTTATCACTCCATTTCTCCTGGTCTTCTGCTGTGAGGACTGAGGCTGATGTTGGTTTGATGTTGGTTTGATGTTGGTTTGATGTCTGTGTTTCACAGCATTTTCAGCGGTGTGTGTGTGTGTGTGTGTTGATGGACAGTAGAAAGGACGCTGGTCCAGGACAGTGTCATCGTGGACCAGCGATGCTAACAGCAGCAGTGTCGTTTATTTAATTAACTTCACTTTACACTAGGCTGTAGGTTCAGTCAGGTCAGAGGGTTTGTTTCCTGACCACAGGGAGGCGCTCTTTCCTGTTAAACCTCCTAAGGACAGAGTTGATAAAATGATATAGTTTTCTTTTCCTCAGACATTTAATGTTTCATTTCACTTAAAACTTAAAAATGAATTTAAAAAAACCTTCATGAAGCACAGACCTGCCTAGAACTTTAGCACTTTACGGTAGCGCTGCCACCTAGGGGTTGGTTGATGGATGTAAGCGTAAGCAACCTGCAGTGGTATTTTCTACATGTGCAACATTTATAATAATCAGATCCTGCACTTGACCTTTGACCTCTAGTAGAGGACAGAGGAGTGGGATGACTGCACTGAATTAGATTCATGTGCAAATGTTTCCAGCTCTGAGTCTGGGTGAGAGGCCGTCCCTCACTGAGGAGGGGGAGGGCCTGGGGGGGAGGCACAGACACTGACTTGCATTTCACCTGGAGAGAGAGGCTGTAGGGTGAGGGAGGTGTGAAAGTGAAGGCCTCACATGTGTTGTCCTGTGTCCCTGTGGGTGTGTGTGTGTGTGTGAGAACAATAAATACACACACACTGGATTTTGGACACAAACTGTGGTTCAACAGTATTATTATTATTATTATTATTATTATTATCATTATTATTGTTGTTATCATTATTATTATTGATAGTGATTAATAATGATAATAATAGTTATTATTATATTTATTGTTATACATATTATTATTGTTTTTATTTTACTTTTGTAATTTAACTATATTTTAAAACCATTTCTGGGACACACGAAAGAAACACATTTTTAAATTAATGTTAAATGAACATTTTTAAATTAGTCAGTGGGCTAACATTTACACATTACTATTTCTGTTTAAAAAATAATTTTGCCGAAATTTAATTCTTTTTTGTTTTAATCTTTATAAAGTGCTCAGGTGTTTCATTAGTTCATTCTACAGTTCCGTCGGGTACAACCACAACAACAACCACAACAACCACAACAACAATCACCACAACCACAGCCACAACAACAGTATTACTACTACTACTACTACTATTAATAATAATAATAATAACTCAAACCCAGGACTACCTGCTCCCTGCAGCCATGGTAACCACTACACCACTGAATTGGTTGTTGTAGTTGTTAATAAGCCATTTTATTGACTTAGTTCAAATGTATTTGTTTGTGTTTGTCGACAACTCACTGCTGTGTTTTCACCATAACTCTTTTGAACAAGTTAGTGAGTACTTGACTGGGAAAATACTTTGCAGGTACTACATTAGTCATAGACTACAGC
>NC_024311.1:10037829-10048313 GCF_000523025.1 Cynoglossus semilaevis | reverse complement strand
CGGAGACGAGAGATAAAAATAAAACAGTTAACAAAAACCTTCGTGAAAAAGACGGAGGCGTGAAGGTTTACACACTGTGCTGTAGTGGATGGAAAGTGCCCCCTGTTGACTGAAGAGTCAACTGCAGCCAGTCCCAGCTCCGTCACATTTCATCTGTTCCGTTCTCCTCTCACTGCGTTCTTTTTTCTTTTTTTTTATACGTTTTTTTTTTACATTTTTTAAAATTTTGGATTAAATTAATTTTTATAATTAAATGAGTATAATTAAACCCTGGAATCCAAACCTGCTGCCAGTATTTAACTTCTGAAAGGAAACTGAAAATGTTTCAATTATCAGTTCAGATACTGCTTCAAACCTTCTGAACTTAACCAACCAAACTGATTAAATGACTAGTTACTACCTACGGTGGCTGGGCCTAAAGGGCCTGGTACTGATGGTACTGATGGTACTGATGGTACTGATGGTACTAACGGTGCAGTGAAATGTTGCTACTGCGTGGTAGTACTGTGAGTGTAGCAGTAATATCAACAGTCATTTCAAGAAAACTGCTTTGTTAACAGAGTATTTGCTGTTGTCAAATTTTTTTCCTGTCAATATTTTAGTTAAAAATATTATATGACTGGCCATAACAATAGTTTGTTAAATGTATGTGTAAATATTTAACAGACTATTGTTATGGCCAGTCAATATATTTAAAACCTTCAGGAGATTTTATTAAATGTTTTTAATTTGTCAGAAGCTCAACACGTCAGAGTATTAATCAATACTCAGTCAAATATACTGCAGTTAGAGCGCAGTACCAGACATGAATGGTGTCAATGTTGATTGACAATATTCAGATGACGTATATTTCCCCTCTGCTGTTTTAGAAAACTCTTTTTTTATCTGTTTTCCTGAGGCATTTTTTATTTGATCTAAACCTCAGTTTTGTTGTCAACGAAGTTTATCAAAGAAAATGAACACAGTTATGGAGAAACCATCGCAGGAATTCCCACAGCAGTACATCGCAGCACACACACACACACACACACACACACTTTGTAATTCAGTAATGCTCACTTGTGTGTAATATGAATAGTGTGTGTGTTTTTGGCAGGGGGTGGGGGGGGGCAGAGGGGGTCTTTGGCACCATCTACCTGTGACGTCAGCGTGTTATTAGCCTGGATAAATGACTCCCAGCTTCTCAGCCACGCCGACGTGTAGTGAGGACGAGACTCAATCCTGATGAGCAGATTATCTCACGCCCAAAAAAGATTTAATTTTTCCACAAAAGGGAAAAAAGGCTGGAGGCCTGTTTTTTTTTTTTTTTTTTTTTTCATTTACACTTCTTTTTAAGGACGTCAGTGATAATGACAACAGTTTTCTGGCGAGAGAGAGAGAGAGAGAGAGAGAGGATTTTCTCTGTACTCCACCAACCCTCACTTTCTCTCCCGCTCTCTCCGTCTCTTTCTTGCACCTCCCCTCGTCAATTCTCCAGGGATTTGCGGGGCATAATCCTCTCGGGGATTAGGTCGGGGCAACACACAGACAAAGAGGGGAAATAAGCCTGTTATGAATTCACTTCTTCATTTCCCAACCTGTCTCCTTTACAAGCCATACTGATACGGCTGTGTACACACACACACACACACACACACACACCACAGACGTCTACATTACCACATGCATACGTTGTCACACACGTGAGATTGTTCACATCAAGAGCTCCCTGCAGGTCCAAGTGTGTGTGTGTGTGTGTGTGTGTGTGTGTGTGACTGGGGCAGCAGTAATAATAGAACCCAGACCTGATTAACCCAGAGTGGACTGTGTTCTGATCTTTTCTGTTTGCATTTTGATTAAAAAAAAACACATTTGGTTTCATTCACTTTGTATTTTTATGAGCTGGATGTGATGTCATTACTGTGTGTGTGTGTGTGTGTGTGTTCATGTAGAGTGTCTGTGGTGTCTGACTGAGGCCCGATCAAAACTTTTTATGACATTTTTGAAAAATCCAAGAGTCCACGGTTGAACCTGGTTGTCTGTAGACCTGAACAGCAGAGAAATTCACCGTTCTTCTCTTCAGTCAACATTTGTTTGTCCTGGAGACCCACAAAGGCTGTGGCCCACAAAGGCTGTGGCCTCATCTGGACCGCAGACCGTGTATTTGTGGGCTGTTCATTGGCTCTCATCTCTGTGACACTGACACTGGGAGGCTGTTGGGCTGAGAGCCGGAGGTTTGACAACACTTCCAGCAGTCGGAGCCCAGAGTGGGTTAGGGTGAGATAATGGGTGAGTTAATGGGTGAGTCAATGGAACGTTCATGTTCAAAAAGACAAGAAAGAGTATTTGATATATGTTATACTATAAAATACTACTTAATATTCTACTCTTTACTCTACTCATACTATGTTATACTGTACTAGGCTGTACTACAGTTTTGTTGTTGTCGTCTGGTGTTGAAGCCTCTCTGATTGGTCGGCTGTTGGCTGTAGCCCAACAGGACTGGTCCATAAACCAACAGTCTGTGTGATCACTCGGAGCCCTTCAGGTTCTGTGCTCTGTCTCATAGTTCACAGTGCAGGTGTGTGTCCCTGCGTCCTGCTGCACCCCCTGGTGGTGTCTGTCACTGACCGTCAAAAAGGAGATCGATCTCGGCGGTTCAATACTGGGTCCTCGTTGAGACGACGCTGACATTTTGGTACGAAATGTCAGTCTGTGCTGAATGACTTCTCTGACAACAGGTGGCGCCGTGGGTCAGTTTTCTAATACTCAAGCCATAGAGCGTCAAAGGCCGGGGGACTCTCCTCCCTGATGAAGGGGAGGATGAGGGTGGAGAAGAATTGAGATACAAGTGACTACTGCAGTATTCAGTATGTAGTATATCCTACTGTGATGTACTGCATTCACCTGGACTCCATGTTGTATATATTCAAATACTGCACTGGTTGGCAATGAATGGACCAGATGTTGAGCCACTCACAGATGGAAACAGCCGGGCCGTAAACAAGATCAGAACCTTGACCAGAACTGGACGGGTCTCCAGGTCTGCTCCTGGTTCCACTCTCACCTGTGAACTTTTTTAATCACTTGGACGAAAACGTTCTGCTCTGATCAACACACACACACACACACACAGAACAAGAAGAGTTTTCAAAGTTCTCTGTTCAAGTACAAAACAAAGGCATTGAAAAGTATAAATTTTAAATAGCAGACGTTTCCTGGCGTTCTCTCCGTCTTTCTACCTCTGTGCCTCTGGCGTGTCTTTAGACTTCCTTAAAGAAACTGTCTTGATGCGCCCTTGTTTTATGAGAGAACAGAGAGAAGATGGACGAGCAAGAGACACGGGAGGAGAAGACGGAGAGAGAGAGCAGGGAACATAAAAGTGAATAGTTTAAAAGCATTAGTGACATCTCTGATATTGTACCTGAGACACACACAGGCCTGCCAGCCCCCACTGTTTCATCTCAGCCTGGGGGGGGGGGGGGGGGGGGGGGGGGGGGTTTAGTGTGTGTGTGTTTTGGATTTATAAGTATGCAGAAATATGACCACAGTTATACACACACTTATGTGAATATATGTGTGTATAGCTGTGGTCACTGTGTTCTACATACATGTATAAATACTCCAGCTCATCGTTGTTCATTTGTCTTCCTTGGAATTGTGTGTGACTCATTAGTCCCTCTAGTGGTCAGGGATTGCTTGTGGATTAGGATTGAAGCTGCCTGTCTTTAGTCCTCTTCTGTCAGGTTCTATCCTCCACCATCTTTGTCCATCTGTCCCTACTACAAACATCTGCTAAGAACCTGCTGCCTCTGTATTGTCCTCCTCCATGTACCTGCTGCCTCTGTATTGTCCTCCTCCGTGTCCACGTGGACGGAGGACCAGGACCTTCTTGACCAGGACGTTCTTGACGACAATGTTCTAGTCTAAGGTCTAAGTCTTGTTTGAGGTTCTGCAGGTGTGTGCTGTGGTGGTGGTGGGGGGGGGGGGGTACTCTACATGAGTAAAGGAGTACTTTAGTACTGCATGTGTGGACACTGGTGTCCTGTTGGAAACCAGTAACACTGACAACTGGTCCACATCAGTTAGAACCAGGGATCAGACGTGAGCTCTTTGTTGTAAGGCAAGGACATTAACCACCCTTCCACCGTGTGGTCACTTGAGCACACATATATAATGAGAGCATATTTGTACACACACAAGTGTAGGTACAGTACCAGTCCATGATACAGCACCGCCCCGTGTGTCACATCGGTACCAGTGAGGATGAGGTGCAGGGACGAGGGGCGGAGCCAAAGACAGGAGCTGAACATCTGATATGTATTCATTACATGCTTCCTGACAACAAATGGCAATTTAATCCAAGAAGAGGAGGCTCTCATTCTGTGCTAATAAATAAATGACAGGCTACATGTATTATATATCACACAGCCCTGGCCTGCCCCTCTCCTCCTGCCCCTCCTGCCCCTCCTCTGCTATTCAAATCACATTCCTCCCTGATATTCATTCATCCCTTCATTGTTTCCTTCATTCCTTCCTTCCTTCTGTCCTCCTCATCCTTCCTTTTCCTTCCTTCCTTCTGTCCTCCTCCTCCTTTCTCCCCTCCTTTCTTTCTCCCTTTCTCCCTTCCTTCCTTCCACCCTTCCTTCCTTCCACCCTTCCTTCCTTCCACCCTTCCTTCCTTCCACCCTTCCTTCCTTCCACCCTTCCTTCCTTCCACCCTTCCTTCCTTCCACCCTTCCTTCCTTCCACCCTTCCTTCCTTCCACCCTTCCTTCCTTCCTCCCTCCTTCCCTCCCTCCCTTCCCTCCTTCCTTCAGACTCATTGGATCTCCTGCTCAGAGAACAAACTCTGAGCTACCTTCCCTCTCCCCTGTCCACTCTGATATTCACAGCAGCTAAGTGATGGGGGAGGGGGAGGGTAACGAAAAGGCAAGGTGGTTAGGAGGTGGTGAAGGGGGGGGTCTGTGAGAGAGTAACATGTGTGTTATAGTTTTGTACAGAGTATAAATTAATAAAATACTCTTTTGATTAAAGTGTCTTAGCGAGGCTGTGTGTGTGTGTGTGTGTGTGTGTGAGACTAAATAGAAACTAAAGCAGAAAGATCAGACTGACAGAATAAAAGGAATTCATGTTGTTTAATGAAGAAGTGACTGCATTAATAAAATACTGCATTAATAAAATACTGCATTAATACAGTAGTACTTCACTGTATTCCTCTCCACGGACAGTTAGGAAAACTGAGGAAGAATGTTCTAGGTTCTGTTCATGTCTGCTCCCTGTTTCAGACGGAGCTAATCTGATGTTCCATCAGAACGTTCAGAGATCAGCTGGTACCTCCAACAGAACACGTCCTGAGAACATTACTTCACTAAATACTTCACTGCCAGTCTGTTGTCCAGTTGACCTTCAGGGTCAACAGGTCAAGTCCATTCATTGGTTCTTTTTCACAACATGAAACAGAGTTGTGAACTTCCCTTTGTTCAAACACAAAGAGAGTCACGTGATAACATTCTGAATCTGCCCATGTCAGCATAACTAATGGAAGGAGATTCAATCTGAGGTGCTGGGCTCAACCCTGACCCTAGGTGGGGCTGTGTGGAGTGGGACTGTAGTCTGGAGAACACAGAATGTCACACTGACTCCTCGCTTATTTTTGTCTGGGATTTCATGATCAGGAAATCATTCCATTCAAGGTCCCCTTCAAAAGTGGGCGGGGCTCCGACCTTGTCTCTGACAGCTTCCTCTTTTACTGTCAGCCATTTTGAAAGCAGGGCCAGAGTTGAGTTCCAGCAGTGACTAATCCGTGAAACAGTAGCGTTCATTCACCGACTCATACAAACACACGCACACACACACTCTCCTGTGCTAATGCTAACTGCTGAAAAATGCTAATGCCTGTCATCAATGCTGTCGTCTCTGCAGCAGCAGCACAGCCTCGTCAACCTGGCTTCATCCTAATTGGACAGACAGCTTAGCAACTTTGCTCAGGATCCACCTCCTCATCCTGACTCCTCTGACCACAAAACAGCAGGGAAACAAGAAGGTACACACACACACACACACACATACACACACACAGTCTCTGTGCTGCGTGGACCTCCACTCCCTCAGTCTTCACCATCTACAGATCACACCAGTCTGTTGTCGTTTGTGATGCACTTTGGGAAATGAGCTGGATAACTCCACATGACCCTGACTGTGTCAACACACACACACACACACACACCTCTGAGTGGGTGTGTGTTCCACATCTAGATGATGAATTAGGAGGTTGTTGTTTGAGAACTAATGATTGTTGACGTTCATACATGATGATGTCATCACCACGACTACCCGTTGACCAGCTCTTACCTGATTGGCTGATAGACCTTTGAGCAAGTTGGTTTATGAAGAATTGTGTGACCAGAACAGTAGTTTAAAACCGTACCATCGTCCTCACTGGAAACACCAACTGAACTGGTCCTCCTGGTCTGGGTTGGGATGTTTGGGGGGGGGGGGTCTGAACAACAAGAAGATATTTACACAGTAACAACATGAGTTCCCTGATAATGAGCTGAACGCTCCGCCTCTTTAATCCCCGCTCCCTCCGTCCTGATGTCTGTCCTCGCTCGTTTTGTTCCGGACTGTTCTACTCTGTCTGCGATTAGGCCTAAAATAAAGGTTGGTTTTCCCTGTGGTGATTAAAATGCATGAGGCTGCTGCTGCTACTGCTGCTGCTGCTGCTGTTTCTGCTGCTGCTGTTACTGCTGCTGCTGCTGCTCCTGCTGTTGCTGCTGTTGCTGCTGCTGCTGCTGCTGTTGCTGCTGCTGCTGTTCCTGCTGCTGCTGCTGCTGCTGCTGCTGCTGCTACTGCTGCTGCTGCTGCTGTTTCTGCTGCTGCTGTTACTGCTGCTGCTGCTGTTACTGCTGCTGTTGCTGCTGCTGCTGCTGTTACTGCTGCTGTTACTGCTGCTGCTGCTGCTCCTGCTGTTGCTGCTGTTGCTGCTGCTGCTGCTGCTGCTGTTACTGCTGCTGTTGCTGCTGCTGCTGCTGTTACTGCTGCTGTTACTGCTGCTGTTACTGCTGCTGCTGCTGTTACTGCTGCTACTGCTGCTGCTGCTGCTGTTTCTGCTGCTGCTGTTACTGCTGCTGCTGCTGCTGCTGCTACTGCTGCTGCTGCTGCTGTTACTGCTGCTGTTACTGCTGCTGTTACTGCTGCTGTTACTGCTGCTGTTACTGCTGCTGTTACTGCTGCTGTTACTGCTGCTGTTACTGCTGCTGTTACTGCTGCTGCTGCTGCTCCTGCTGTTGCTGCTGTTGCTGCTGCTGCTGCTGCTGCTGCTACTGCTGCTGCTGTTACTGCTGCTGCTGCTGCTGCTGTTACTGCTGCTGTTACTGCTGCTGCTGCTGTTACTGCTGCTGCTACTGCTGCTGCTGCTGCTGCTACTGCTGCTGCTGTTACTGCTGCTGCTGCTGTTACTGTTGCTGCTGCTGTTCTATATTTATATCTCTATATACACACATATATATAAATATATATATATATATATATATATTCAGTGATGTCACGTTTTTGAACATTATTTAAATGATCTGTTGTTCAACCTATAAAGACTTAAAACACCCTGCAGTTTTCACCCCTCCCCCCCCCCCCCCCCATGAAGATCTCCATCACTGGCTTCATGTTTACCCCGGCACCAAATTGTTCCACCAAGATAAAGGCCTAAGCAGGTGAGATTACTGGAGATTACTGAAATGAGCTCTAGAGCAAACGGCAGCGCTGCAGCGGACGATGCTGCTGCTGCTGCTGTTACTGCTGATGCTGATCTTTTAATACCGTTCAAAGATATATTAGGCAAATATCCCAAAGAATTAAATAGTTTTTCAAACAGCGCCCCCTAATCTCACTCTGTTAGCTGAAAGGCTCAGTGTTTGTTGTTTTAGTTTTTGGCGTTGTCTCTCCTGGGCTGTGTACAAGTATTCACAGTATTCACAGTGTTCAAAGTGTTCCACGTGTCAGCACTTCTCACCTCCACTTCTTGTCTCTAAGAAAGTTCTACAGGAACTAAACAGTTCTCCTCCAGTTCATGTGAACTGATGCAGAAGGAACCGTTGACCGTCCTGCTGCAGTTAGAACCAACAGGTGAACTCAGGCAGTACTGCGCAGTAGTTTGAAGGAGCTGAGTACATGTGGTACTCTGTGTCTGTGCAGAGGCAGCTGAAAATCACTCTGTGTCTGTGCAGAGGCAGCTGAAGATCCTGGTCCAGGACTGGTCCAGAACTGGTCCAGGACTGGTCCAGGACTGGTCCAGGTCTTCATGGATCATCTAAAACCTGGGATTCACTCTGGGTTTTTGGTGAATTCATTTTCTACAGTTGACCACTCAACACACACACACACACACACACACACACTAAACTGTAGTGCAGTGGAGACAGTGTTTGGTGATGACGGTCATTTTCTCTCCTCTCCTGCAGTGACCTGCAGCAGCCTGGTACAGTGGCACAGATGGGACTGTGTGTGTGTGTGAGAGAGAGTGTGTGTGTGTGAGAGAGAGTATGCCCTGGTTTGTGTGTGTCATTAGACATCTTTGTCATGACAGAAGATGATGAAACACACTCAGGAGGACACTGCCAACACACAGCAGGGCGCACACACACACAGCTCTAGACATATCACACACACACACACACACAGTCTCTCACGCTGCATCAACAGGGTTTCTCAGCAGTGTTCACTGAGGGTCTGCTTTAAAGACCAACACACAGACTGTAGTCATCAACAATGGACACACACACACACATACACAGTGTCACTCACAGCGCTCCTGTTTCTGAACGTCTTCATATTTTTTTGGAGTTGATTTATTACCCTAACTTTCACTCCTCTTCCTCCCATGTTTGTCCTCAGACTTTCATCCAGAGGAGGAGCCACTGAGTTCCTCTGTTCCCTCTCTGAAATTCTTCTTCTTCTTCTTCTTTTTTTAACTAATTCCTTTGTTGACGACTGATTTTTTTTTCTTCCCATCATCCATCTCTACCTTGATGCGCCCCCCTGACCCCCCTTTGCACGCATCAGTCATTAGCGTTAGCTTCCCCATTGAGAACATATGGTATGATGGATCGAAGGGCTAGCGGCACTAGCCAGGCTAAGAGCCATTTGCCGGGTGGATGGCTCTGTGGGGGGGGCCCGAGGCAACCCCTCACTTCTGTTTCAGGACAACTCACGGACTACATGCTAGGGCAGCGGACGCACAAATATTATGGGATGTCATGCTTAACCTTGGTGCTGCATTTACCCATGATGCTTAGAGTTGGTGTTTGAATGATGTCAAAGATTCTCAGTGGATAGAGAACTGTTCATGTCCTGGAACTGTTCATGTCCTGGAACTGTTCATGTCCTGGAACTGTTCATGTCCTGGAACTGTTCATGTCCTGGAACTTGTTTGTTTCTTAGATCTGTCAGACCAAAGGAAAACGAAGGAGATTAAAGTCATGTGACGAGGTCCAGTTCTGTGAACGGAGGATTAGAAAATGTTTTCAGTTAAAAATGTTGCTAATAATAAATGAATGGAATTATACAACAGAAAGGAAAAGCAGTCATTTTAAAAAGATAAAACAGGGTGGTAGGAGGAGGGGGGGGGGCAGAGAAGGAGGTAGATGGAGCAGATTAAAGGAGGACTGAAGGGTATCCCATTGTGCCCAGCTGATAGACTAGGTTAGGCTGATGTGATTATGGGGTCCCTGAAGTGCCATCTATCACACATTACCGTCCACACTGTCAACAACCATACACACACACTGCAGGGGAACCACAATGCCAGGAGACAGCCGTCTGGCAACAGATGCACTCACAGGCATATGTGCGCGCACACACACACACATACACACACACACACACACTATGGTTTTTATTGTTTTGTGAGGACTTCATACAGACAGGATGTCTTCTACACCTCCTTACACTGATCTTCAGTTATCTCTCTGTGTGTGTGTGTGTTTGTGAGGGTGTGTGTGTAGCAAACCTTAACTGAGAGTTGTCTTCAAAATAAAAGCCTCACAGTTGTAACCTGTGGACCTGTCACAGTGTCGTCAGTGTCGTCAGTGTCGCCTGCTCCACACTTCATGTCATTTGACTTGTTGTGCCTTCGATCAGAGAGCTGCCGGTTTGAGTCCCGGCCCTGACGGGGCTGTAGTTGCTCGTAGTTTTCCCAGTACTGTGTGTTGTGTGAACAGATGTTCCAGCAGTGTGGTCCGTCTCCGTGTGGTTCTCCAGACCAAGAGGAGATGATGGTGAAAGAACCTTCTGCCATCTTAGCCTCCCGTTGTTCCCGACTCCCCAGCCTCACTGCGTGCCTTCCACTAATGCCCCCCCTTCACACTCTTTACCTTGATGTTAGCACTTCTTAAACTCCTGCCTCTGCCCTTCACCTGCCCATCTCATCACACACCCCGGGTGAGACTATAAACACTTCACCTGCCTCACTTTTCTCAAAGCAATGAAAAATCTTCTAAATTTGTGCTT
>NC_024311.1:10031172-10037763 GCF_000523025.1 Cynoglossus semilaevis | reverse complement strand
GCTCCATCCAAACGTTCAAGGACGAATCTGAATATCCGTTTTCACCGTTTAAGTGTTAAAAGCCTGGCTGTGCTGGGGTGTTATCTTCACACGCCTTGCTGTGGCATCATCCTGTTGCGTGATGAAAATGGCTGTGATGATGCTAAAAGAAGAAAAAGAGGAGGGGGAGAAAAAGTAATAATCAAATATGTTTTTCAAGGACACAGTGACCATTGGCTGCAGGGAAATTATCCCAGTAGTTAAGCTAACTCGCTCCGAGTCTGTGTGTGTGTGTGTGTGTGTGTGTGAGAGAGACTCCATCTTGATGCATGCTTCATCCTCTGTACTGTTTGTGTTTCTGCTGATTGAGATGTTTGTATGTTTGTATGTATGTATGTATGCAGAACACACTCATCCTTCCCACGTCCTCCATTGTTTTTGCCAGAACAGTTTCCAACTCTGTGTGTGTGTGTGTGTGTGTGTGTGTGTGTGTACGTTGTTGCCAAAAGCCCCTCATCAATGATGGGCACTGAATGGCCAACACTGGTTGGTTCCAAACAGCAGCGTCTGTCACTGGTGAAGATGAAGACTTTTCCGTCCTCTGTCTGTGGACATGTCCATGAAGACGAGGACTGGACGATCAGGGTGGTTTGAATGACTGTTTTGGACAGAGCACAAAGTGGAGGACAACACTGTCCGTGTGGACATTAGAGACAGAGCAGGAGACAGTGGTGGTCCTTGTGGACATTAGAGACAGAGCAGGAGACAGTGGTGGTCCATGTGGACATTAGAGACAGAGCAGGAGACAGTGGTGGTCCTTGTGGACATTAGGGAGCAGCTCATGTTGCTCTGCTCTTGTCACGATATTCTGAGCCTGTTCAGAATGAAAAGCTCTTTCTGAAGACACGTCCTGTCGGGGGTGTCCACATCCATCAGGTCAACAACCGTCTTGTCATAGTTGACCACCAACATCAGACTGAACCAAAAAGACTTTTCTTCTTCACTCTTGACCTTTGAGGCAGCCTCGTTCCTGCAGGGTAACAGACGGGGGTATGTGGCTGTGTGTTTGTGGGGGACGGTGGTTGGGGGGGGGTGTTTTTGAGCATATGTATTCAGCTGATTTAAAAGTGTTTGGTTCCTTTCAAATGGTGACATCGGTTCTGCTCTCTTGGAGAGCTCATCAGCCTAATCCACAACACACACTTTTATCAGTAGCTCGTTGGTGGGGGTAAATATTGACGTATTATTAAGTGGAACGACTGAAACCCTCAGAACTGAAACTGCACAGCCTTTGTCTCAGCACCGCGTGTTGACCCACAGCTTCTGATGCTATTAATGAACATATGCAAATCCAAGGTAAATCTGAAGATTAGTGCAGGAGCACTAATGTGATGGTGTGTGTGTGTGTGTGTGTTAAAACACACCCTTACCTTCAGGAAGGGGGGGAGAGGGTGAGGAAAAAGAAAAGAACAAATAAAATCATCAACAACTTATTTATTAATTTGATTATTTATCAGTCTCATCGTGGACTTTAGGCTTCAGACTCACGTCACTGTAGCAGGCTAAAGCAGGCTGCTAACATGGTAGCATAACACCACTTGAAACAGGACGTCCAACAGTCCAAACCTCCTCAGTGTGGTCTTCAGGTGGAGGAGATGGAGAAGGTGGAGAAGGTGGAGAAGGTGAAGACGCAACCAGGACAAGGATAAATGGAAGGAGTCTATTTTGGAGAAGTGCTGAGTCTTGAGTTTTCACCTCATTGGAGCTGAAGTAAGGCGCCGGGGGAATTAGCCCCCGAGCCCCCACTTTAACAACAGCTGCCTCTGCTAAGTGAGTTATGGCCGTCAGACTGCCTTTATGTCAAACAATCAAACACGTGCGCACACACGCACTCTCCTGTCACATTGAAGTCAGGACGTTTGACCTGGTGGAGGAGGCCTGGCTGATGGAAGTGAAGAGTGACTGTCCAACACCCAGCTGTCCATCCGTCCATCCGTCCGTCACAGCTGCAGTTGCAGTGGAGTCTCAGCCAGGACAGGCAGCAGTGACTTCTTCTAATGTCTGCTGTCAGATCACAGCTGGAGGGAGAGGTTCCTCACACCAGCGTGTCATCAGAGCTGAGGAGGAACGTCCTGAACATCTCCTCACTGCTCCATCATTCACAGAGTCAACCTGATGGTCCTGGACGTGGATCAGTCAGGTCTTCACAGCAGGACGCCGCCGCCGCCCCGGGTGTTGATGTTGTGTACTCTGTGTACTATCCTAGTATTTTCTACTGTGCTTCAGTACAGTACAGTGCCGTCCTCACTGTCCACCTGCTGACCTTGGTCCAAAATAAGACGACCTCTTGACCTCTGGTTGGTTTTCTGTCCAGATGGAGTTGGTTAACTGGCTCTGTGACCTCACACTGCCTTCCTGTGCCCGGCTCCAGTCACAGCTGGACAGGGGGGGGGGGGGGGGGGGGCAGTAGGGTAAGAGTGCCAACATAAAACTCAGATAATCTTCATATAAATGTCATATATATGACATATATATGACATTTATCTCTCATATATCTGTGGTGGACCAGTCTGTGGTGGACCAGTCTGTGGTGGACCAGTCTGGGTCGGTCCACTTCACGATGGTCTGGACAACAGTACTGTCTCCAGTGACCATGGGATACTGGGTCCAACCCAACAAGACAGAGTTGTCACTGATGCTGTGTTTAAGGCTCACACACACACACACACACACACACACACACACCCTGTCACTTCTGGAGTGGAGGGCAGAGCCATCAGCCATTTGTCAGAGGGAGTCATGTGGTGTCTGTGTGCTACTTACTCAGCATGAGAGAAGGACACACATACTGTGCATGTCTGTGCACGTGCACAGAGACACACTCACACTCAGAGACAAAGGGTGGGAACTCTAATTAGTCCTAATGATGTCATTAAGGACAATGAACAGGGGGGGCAGAGGGGGGGCAGCTCCGAGGCCATCGTTAACACCACTTAATTATCATGACTTTTCTTATTAGTATACTTTATTTATTTTCATTTATGGTGTTTTTTATGTTATGATATTTTATTTATTTGTCAGACAGAAATATTTTATTTGTGTTTTTTGTCCAGGCTCATCATTTAAACAGTTCATCAACAATGCAGTACCACTGGAAATCACAGGGGCAGTGTTGTGCATTAAAGCTGACATACAGCCAAAAAAAACTAGTCTTTACCTGTATACCCTGGATCCTGGAGGTCCTGGAGGTCCTGGAGTTCCTGGAGGTTCTGACATGTGACCTAATTTTATCAGTTCAAATGCCATTTATTTAAACCATTCAAATATATTTAGTAATACAGTGGAACCTCGAGATACCATGTTGAATTTTCCCCATTAAAAAGAACTAAAAACCAGTTAACTCGTTCCAGCCTCCCAGAAATATACTATTAATTAATGTTATTAACCCCCATCTAAACTTAAAAAAAGATATAAACAAATATATTGATAATATAAAATAGTAATTATTAAGAAAACATTTATATTATTGTTATAAAAATGGGTAAAATAACTCAGAGAGAGACAGCGCCACAGTGTGTCAGGAGAAGGATTATATTTTTGTATTATGTTTTTAATTTTATTAAACACAAAGTTCATCTTCATCACTCATCACTGCTACATCATCATCATCATCACATCGTCAGCATCACCAACATTCACAGGATTTTCAGATCCAGGTGGAAGAATGGAGCCGCGTACCCCAGTGTGATCACACACACACACACACAGCTGCGTGTGTTATTCACATGTAACTTCTTTAAAACCATTTCACCCTTCTACGCTGGTTTTTAGTCCAAAGGGGGACCACGTGCATGAGTGTAAATATTTGTAGAGTTGTTTTCAGAAGCTGAAGAAAAAAAAAAGCCAATGTTTTATGTTTAATTTTTTACTGGAGTTATTTTATTTCTGTCTGGTTTTTAATTGTGTGTGTGTGTGTGTGTGTGTGTGTGTGTGTGTGCGTGCATGAGTGTGTGCACATGACACGATGCTGTGAAACCATCTGGGCAGAAGCACATAAAGCTGTCGTCACCCACCACACACCAGATGTTTCTCATGCACACACACACACACACACACACACTCTTTAATGCTATACTTGGGCATTGGATAAAAACCTAAAATTGACACAAGTACTGTATGTAGTATTACATGTACTTTCAACTACTGCTTATATGAATTAAACACCTTTAAAAACAGTCTTTTCACACACACACACACACACACACACACAGAACATGGGTGTTTCTGAGACGTGCCCACACATCCAGTCTTTCATTTCCTAGTGTGTGTGTGTGTGTGTGTGTGTGTGTCTGAGTTATCACAGAAGGATGACCAGGTCCCAGACTGGTGCTTAAACCAATGTCATTTAAGAAGAGAAATCCCTGGACTCTCCTTAAAACACAGCTGATGTGTGTGTGTGTGTGTGTGTGTGTGTTCGTAGCTAAACACAGTGCTGGTGTTTGCATTTATACCTCATAAAACAGCCGAGTTACCCAGAATGCATCAGTCATGTGATATTAAAGTTCAGGTTTGATTGAGACACCACTGGTCATAGAAGACAAAGTTTCAGTAAAGCCTTAGTCCAGCAGCAGTGGAGACTGCTTAGACAGACTGTGGACATGGACATGGACACCTTGTGGACACTCCTGGACATGGACTCTGTGTGGATGTGGGAAGCAGAGAATTCTAGATCAATCTGCTGCTAATGGAAACAGGGATGTCCAGCCCTAATAGACTGTCAGCAGCACCGCCCCCCCCCCTCCCCCCCACACACACACACACGTCTCACACACTGCCATGCAATTAGAAGAGAGAACAGGAAACACGCATGTCCACGTGCAGTGTACACACACACACAGTGATAACAGGACAAGATGATAAAGAAGACGTAGTGGAGAAGGAAAACCAATCAGTGTTCTGGTTAAAAGGCTGAATTTGAACCAGCAACCTCCTGTTTGTCAGTAGTGTCAACCATTGTGTGTGTGTGTGTGTGTATATATATCTATATATAGATGCATACAGACACAGGTGTCTGTTGTGGTGGAGCAGTGGCTGCAGTCATCATGGAGTCTGTTTGGTTGAACAGAAGGCTGATCTCACAGGAATTAAAGAAAGACAAGCACAAAGATCTTCTTCAACAACCATATTCCATATAATAATCCTACAATTAATTCATATTTTGTCAAATCGTTAATTCACTAATTAAATCATTAGTCTTTTTTTTTTTTATCTCCGACAGGTGAAAAGATGTCGTTGACCACATTTGGAAATCGTCCTTTATTTAAATGTTTCCTTGAACTTCCTGTTTACAGAAAGCAGATCCTTCTCTGTAACATATTTCTTTTATTTGTACAGAGCCCCCCCCCTCTCCCCCATGTGAATTCTTATTTAATATTGCATCATTAGCGTCAAATGAGTTATTGCCTCTAATTCTATAGATTATGACATTAATCATGCTGTTAATTGGTCGTCAGTGGCCTCATTATTAATTCACAGCAGCAGGGAGAAGAATATGTTCTCTTATTTATTAAAGTGCTCCGCCCACAGACAGCCTCTGATTGGTTCTAGTTTCTAAGTACAGGCATGTAGACATGAGGAAGAGGAGGAGGAAGAGGAGAGACAACATGAAATCACAGCAGCAGTTTTCACACAGATCTTTATGACCTCCATGACCTTTGTGACCTGTTCATCAACGGAGAAGATCCAGTCTGAACTGGTTTGAAAAATACTGGCAGGTGAGAACAGGTGTACACTTCACCCATACAGGTGTGAATGTTAGTGTGAATGTTAGTGTGAATGTTAGTGTGAATGTTAGTGTGAACGTCAGTGTGAATGTTAGTGTTAATGGTGAATCCATGGTCCACAGTAAAACCTGGTTTAGTGTGAATGTTAGTGTGAATGGTGAATCCATGGTCCACAGTAAAGCCTGGCAGAATCACTTTCCAATCCATTCACACTCATATTCACACCTGTAGTCAGTTTAGAGTGAACCCCCCCCCCACACACACTCACACACTCAGTTTGTCATATATCTGTGTGTAACTATGGCCTGAGATGATAAACGTTCTCTGATGAATTTGTGTAAAAATATTAGATGAGAAATCAGATGTTTCTGTGTGTGTGTGTGTGTGTGTGTGTGTGTGTGTGTGAACTTGATCTCATTGTTTCAGCCCAGACTGTCTCTGCATTAGGCAGCCACAGACAGGAAGTCAAACTCTTAATTATTTAGCAGAGGTGTTATCAAAGCTCTCTCTCTCTCTCTCTCTCTCTCTCTCTCCATCTTACTCTCTTTCTCGTCTCCATCAGCTGACCTCACTCACTCTTCCTCGCTCTTCCTCCCCTCCAGTTCTTCAGCCCACCGTCTCCCCCACTCTCACCTTTCTTCTTCTGTGGTGTGTATCAGGTGACTGACCGTCGACCTATCACATTCTCCTAATGCACATCACATCAGTTATTTTTACTCTCCCGGGGGGGGGGGGTGGGGGGGGGGGGGGGCCTCAGCTCACCAGCTGAGTTCTACTGCGACCCACAGTCACAGAACCTCCAAGGTCAGAAGAACACATTGAAATAATG
>NC_024311.1:10028670-10031160 GCF_000523025.1 Cynoglossus semilaevis | reverse complement strand
CTTCCTCCACCCCCCACCCCCATTCCTCCACCCTCCTGCTACAGGCCTGGACACCTGATGATGAAAACATCTGAAACTGTTCTGAGATCAGCAGCTACAGTCCAACAGTCACACCATACAACAGAGGTCAAAGGTCTCCAGACCAGTGTGAGTTCATTTACACACACACACACACACACTCTGCACTTGTATTTTTCTTGTTGGTCCAGGTCGTTCTGTCCACTCCGTGTCCCAGGGGAGGTTAGAGCTCTGCTGCTGCTCCACAGGACCACGCCCCCTATATTTGTCTGATTTTCCCATTTTAATGAGCAAATATTTGACTTAGCAGCAACAGCACACACACACACACAGACACACAGACACACACACTGATCAGACCTTTGTTGTGTTGATCTGTTTATTTTGATGAAAACCATCTGTACACAGACATCTGTGGACGAGTTTCTGTTAATTAATTACTGGAGTTTAATGAATCTCTCTCTCTCTCTCTCTCTCTCTCTCTCTCTCTCTCATAGAGCAGTTTGTGCATGTGTGTGTGTGTGTGTGTGAGCTGCTTCATTTTCCTTAATTCCAGATAGTCTGCTAGGAGGCATTCCCGTTCGACCCTTTGCGTCTCTACACTTGTCTCCCCCCTCACCCCTCACCCCCCTTTTCTTTTCCTCCTTCTTTTCTCATTTTAGTCCTGTAGCTAAAATTACACAGGGAGCTGTGGCTCCATTATCCAGGTACACGTGTGTGTGTGTGTGTGTGTGTGTGTGTGTGTGGTTCATGTGAGACTGTTTAAAGTGGTCATTGATTATTTATGACAATGTTGATTAGCTGTCACTTTTCTTCAGAATGGTCGAAGAAGACGACGGGAAAATGAACTGACTTTTGAACTGACACACACACACACACACACACAACTAGGTATGTAGCATTATTTTGGTGAGGGGTGGGGGGGGGGGGGGGTAGGCCTGGTCCTTTCCCAGTCTGGTAGATTTTATCTGGACACCACAGATGGGGTCCAACCCAGCCAATGGTTGAAGAGCATCATCCAGTCAAATACTGAGACTCAGACCTCCATTCAGGACCGGCCCAGACCGGTTTATGAACCGGTTCATACAGAGTTCTTACATTTGAATGGTACCAACTTGATGCAGCTCTGAACAACCGCTGCTGATTGGACGTCGGCTCTGAACCAAAGAACAGCCGCTGCTGATTGGACGTCAGCTCTGAACCAAAGAACAGCCGCGGCTGATTGGACGTCAAAGCTCGGGTCTGTCAGGTCAGACTAGAACACCGGCAGCAGGCTTTGTTTTCTATTCAGCTCCTGGCCACGTAGTACCCGAGACCCCGCGCCCCCCAACACACACTCAGGGCTGAGTGCGCTGCTCCTGGCTGCAGTGATTGGCTGCCCTAACCCATCTATCAGGGACTATTATGCCCTCATTAGGTTGATTTCCTATCAGAAACTGCTTATAGGAGGCCAGCTAGGGTCTGTGTGTGTGTGTGTGTGTGTGTGTGTGTGTCATTGTGGGGGTATTTCCATAGGCCAGTCTTCTATTGTCATTATAGGTTGATTCTAAACCTGTAGAAATATTGGGCTCTCACGCTTGGTTAACTCCATGAACCTGGTGTCTGGAGTGTTTTTCCATGAGAGAGAGAGAGAGAGAGAGAGAGAGAGAGAGAGAGTGTGTGTGTGTGTGTGTGTGTGTACATAGTCTCAGTGTGTCTTCATATGCATATATCGACTGCCAAGACTCTTGACGTATGGTTAATAAGCAGACATTGACTCTCATATCAGTTACTTTATACTGCCTTCATATTTGTCTAAGTGTCTGAGCGCGCGTGTGTGTGTGTGCGTGTGTGTGTGCGTGTGTGTGTGTGCGTGTGTGTGTGTGTGAGGAAACCATAACATTTGTATGTGATTGTAAATGTTGGCGCAGCAGGAAGTTCATCAATGAACAAACGATGACAACTTTAATTAAACAACAAACACACCCTGAGTGTACACACACAGTGTGTGTGTGTGTGTGTGTGTGTGTGTGTGGGCCATCTGAAAGTTTATTAATTCTCCTAAATTGTGCTGATACCAGTGTGTCCGTGCACAGAGGCCAGGTTTGTGCACGTAGGTGAGTGTGTGAGATGGAGGGTGAATAATTGAAGTCTTTCATTTGGCTGGTAATCAGTTCATTCCTGAAATATCAAGAGTTCATGAATGTTGAATAACCAATCACAACGCAGACACAGTGTGACTGAAGGAGGCCGGAATTCCACTCAGAATATTAACCAAATATAAGTCTGTGTGTGTGTGTGTGTGTGTGTGTGTGTGCTGATGAGAAGGGGTGTTTTCTTAGGCCAAAATGGATAAACGTTAGGATGGATGTTAGGATGGATGTTTGGATGGATGTTTGGATGGATGGATATATATCCAAAAAACAAGCTCATTTCTGCCCTCTGTTTTCAGCCTGTTCAGTCACTTGCTCTGGGACATGGAGTTAATTTACA
>NC_024311.1:10019075-10028647 GCF_000523025.1 Cynoglossus semilaevis | reverse complement strand
AAACATTTTCCTTGCAGCCAGCAGGACCTTCAGAAGAAAAACATCAGTTTTACTCCGTCCACACAAAATCCGGATGGGGGGGGCAGGATCAAAAGACATGGTCCTGTTCAGCAAAGACCCCTCCTCATTCTCCCAGCTGTGGGAGGTTTTCTGACAAAAGTCTGTCCAAGTCCAGGAGTCGGTGGAGGACGATTGTATGTCCCAGACGTTGAGCCACGTGTCCTCTGTCATCACGATGTTCAACTCCTTTTCCCCTCCGTGGTTCCCAGAGTCTGTAGTGATGCCGTGGTGTAACTGATCAGTTATCAGTCCTTTGGTCCTCCCTCAGGTGTCTGCATCCATAAATA
Organism: Cynoglossus semilaevis; assembly: GCF_000523025.1. NCBI lineage: Eukaryota > Metazoa > Chordata > Actinopteri > Pleuronectiformes > Cynoglossidae > Cynoglossus > Cynoglossus semilaevis. The sequence continues at coordinate 10,028,300 of NC_024311.1, read as the reverse complement.
TATGAAGAACCTGGGCTCCAGGCTCCAGGCCCGGCTGGGTCACAACCTTCAGCTTCTTACAAAAAGAATCCCCAAACTCTCAGTACCTGGAACAGTCTCGTCGCCCAACCCATACATTGGACATAAGTTATTAAAGTTCCCATTTTTTAACAATTACATGACAGACAGCAGTGGTGTGTTGGTCAACTAGGCAGTTGTTGTTGTTGTTTTTGGACTCCAAATGTCTCTCTTCACCCATTGGCTCTCTGTCTGTAGTGTTGTTTCCTCCACACAACCAAGCAGTGGTGGGATTGGTTGTTTCTAAGGAGGGGTTCAGAGGTATATTAAAACCCCCTGCACAAATATGTTTCTGATGTAATCACTTCAAACACCAGAACGGTGTTTGAAGCTCCCGTAAACATTCAATAGCGTTACCTTTTTTGGTCAGTTTTTCCCTTTTCCAAAACAAATCTTCCCTTTTTATCATTTATTTGAGAACTTAATTCAAATTTAACTAAAGCAGTATTTCTACTCCCCTCCTTTTCCTTCCCTGTATGATGAGAAGAAAGTCTTCCTAAAACCCATTTTCCTAAAGGTTTTTGATGTTCAGTGTCTAAAGGTGTGTCCGTCTGAGGCTGTGGCTCTTCAGCTCACATCACAAGGTTGTTTTTATATGTTGATGGTTTTTTTAACAGAGAACTGGAGGAAACGAACCGCTCGGCCGTGGGTTCGGTGTCATGGCTGCTACTACTCTGTTACTGGGACCACAGACCTCAGTGAAGGGTGAGGAGTGTTGACCATCTACAGAGATGTGTGTGTGTGTGTGTGTGTGTGTGTGTGTGTGAACCCACTACGTGTTCCCTCCAGTTAATGCATCCTGAAGGTCGTGGCCCGCTTGTTGACCAGACTGTGATCTGTATGCAGGGTTAGCCTAGACTAAGCCCTTTAACTCCTCAGGAAACACACATTAGCATAGCAGCACACACACACACACACACACACACACACACACACAGAAACAGACAGAGCACGGCAGTAAATAGGAAAGAAAAGACTTGTGCTGTTTGACATGCAGCCACACACACAGATGTAATCACACACACACCGGCGTTTCCAGGACATCAGTGTGTTTGCATCAGACACTTACGTCTACACACACACACACACACACACACACACCGTGTGACGGGATTAAGAATGGACACACACTCCAGTCTCAGATGCTGGTCATTTTCTCACTGCAGGTCGTCTTAACCTGACTGAAGGTTAGCGCCTGCTAACCAGCTAACCAGCTAACCAGAGTTGGACTGACGACGTCTGTCATCTGACCCGGGTCACATGGTACACCAGCTATGCTGCCTGTGTAGCTGCAGGTGGCAGTCTTGTCCCTGGACATCTCCACAGGATGGAGATGCAATATCCAACCACAGCGCCCCCTCTGTCCACTTTTGGAAGTCATGTTCCTTGTGTTGATTTAAACCCAACTCCATGAACTAATTCCCTGCCTGTTGTTATAAATGAGCGACTACAGGATTGAGCTTGTGACCAGAGGGTTGCCGGTTCAAATGCCAAAAATGACACGCACACGAAGTGCAAATAGAACATCTTTATTTGACCAGTGAATTCTAAATATGCAGCCTAGTATGACAGGAGGCAGCCCACGTAGCCCCAGTGGTCTCCTAACCATAGATTGAGAACCACTGTTTTATGTGATCCTGCTGCAGCTCCAGGTCTATGTTAATGAGTCTGTCACACACACACACACACACACACACACGAGTCCAGAATCAATAGGGGGGGTGAAAGGTCTCTATTTACATCTTGTATTAATTATGAGTGACTAGACAAAGGTCACAGAGAGACGGGCTGGTACGCACTGAATTAGACTGAGCAGTGTGGGCTGAACTCAGTCTGGGGGGGGGCAAGGAAGAGGGCTGGCTACGGTGTCAGTGGGCTGTGTCAGTGGGCAGTGTCAGTGGGCTGTGTCAGTGGACTGTGTCAGTGGACTGTGTCAGTGGACTGTGTCAGTGGACTGTGTCAGTGGACTGTGTCAGTGGACTGTGTCAGTGGACTGTGGTATTGGGCTGTGTCAGTGGGCTGTGTCAGTGGGCTGTGCTATTGGGCAGTGTCAGTGGGCTGTGTCAGTGGGCTGTGCTATTGGGCAGTGTCAGTGGGCTGTGTCAGTGGGCTGTGTTAATGTGCTCGTTTTTTCATTGTTCTATTTTTTGATCTGTTATTTTTATAATTATACATAATAAGACGTGCAGTTGTCATTGTACTGTACTGTACTGTACTGTACTGTACTGTAGGGTGTTGTTGTTGCTGTCGAAACTGTCAAATTGTCATTGTACTGTACTACACAGTACAGTACTGTGTACTGTGTACTGTGAGGATGTTGAAGTCATTCATCACTGATCTTCTACTTCTTCTCTGCTCAGACCTGTAGTTCGTATATGTGTGGTTGAATGTGTACTGTATATGCCAGTGTGTGTGTGTGTGTGTGTGTGTGTGTGTGTGTGTGTGTTTTCCCATTGATCCCAGGCTGGGCTGGGAACACTGCTCTGTGCCAGTCTGGCTGATTAATGGGGTCGTCATGGCATTCGGACGGAATGAGGGTACGAGGCAGAGGCGGCCTGTCGTGGTAGATCTCTGCTTCCTGCCAGGAAACTTCACCAATACACACACTGAAAAACACACACACACACCAACTCACAACACAACACTGCTGTTTTCTACTTTTGTTCATACATAACATTGTTGTTATTGTTATTTTGTTGGTGTGGCGTTGGATGACGGACTAATAAAGAGTCGTCCAGGTGAAGAACAATTACTGCTGTTGTCATTACCATCTGACTGGATACTGTCTGTACCAGGACTGTTGTAGCTAGCGTTAGCTCTGGTGTCTGTACCAGGGCTGTTGTAGCTAGCGTCACCTCTGGTGTCTGTACCAGGGCTGTTGTAGCTAGCGTCACCTCTGGTGTCTGTACCAGGACTGTTGTAGCTAACGTCACCTCTGGGGTCTGTACCAGGACTGTTGTAGCTAACGTTAGCTCTGGGGCCTGTACCAGGACTGTTGTAGCTAGCGTTAGCTCTGGTGTCTGTATACCCTGCCTTTCTGCCCTTTCTCCCCCCTCTTCCTCTACCCCACTCCTCACTTTTCCTCTCCTCCTCCTCCACCTCTGTCCATTTCTCCCTCCCTCGGCTCCTCCAGATGTTCCACTGGAGCCCCTGGGATCACTGTTGAAGGGAGACCATAGTGTGTGTGTGTGTGTGTGTGTGTGTGTGTGTATGTAACCGTATGTGAATACATATGCTGGTATGTGTGTGCGTTAGTGTGTGTGTGCGTGTGCGTGTGTGTGTGTGTGTGTGTGTGCTGTATTAATACATCCCATTGATCAGAGCAGGACCCCTGACAGTCATCATCCCTGAGAACCATCTGGCCAACGCTGACGCTCCCTCACCCAAACAAAAGCTGACACCCTATTAATCTGCACACGCCACACATACATACATTCATGCGTGTCTACGTACGTGTGTGTGTGTGTGTGTGTGTGTGTGTGTGGCGATGAGCAAATCAAAGTGTAATGTAAGAGTGTTAAAATATTACTGATGTCCATGTTCCAGGCTGTGTATGCATTCCTGGTCTGGACCATGTACAAACACACACACACACACATACACACACACACACACAACTCAGCCGTTCGCCAACAACAGCCGGCACTGGAGGGAGCTGAAGGGTGCTTTGAAATTAAGGTTATTACACAAATTGAGCCATATGGTCTAAATATTTCAGTTCTGAAATTTACTAGGCAATAAAAATGGCCCCCACCTCAGTAATGGTGTAAATTACAGCTTAACCAGCAGCGCTAATGATGTCCTTCTGTACGCCCCGCAACCAATCGTACATGAAGGACACGCTGTTTAAAAANGGAGGGGGGGAGAGAGTGGAAGTGAATGAGAGAGAAAGGGAAGGAGAGGGAGAAGAAGGAGAGAGGGACAGAGAGTGAAAGGGAGAGAGAGGAGAGACTGTGTGTGTGTGTGTGTGTGTTGCGATTATTGTGGACAACGTTGCGATTACGATATAAATGAATGTCTTCTGGCTTAAATATCAACGACGAGACGGAGAACAACGATTCTTTGTATATTTCTCAACTTAAAACATTCAAATATGACAGGAAAAACACAAAACCTGAAGTTTTTATTATATTTTAATTTATAACTTAATACCAACAAATAAATACAAGTCTGAATATATCCAGGGGTCCCTCTCGACATCGCAGTTCTCCTTTCACTCCCTCAGTACGTTGCAATTTTTTTTATTCCGCTCTCGTGAAAGTTTTGGTATATCACGATATTTTACAGTAAGTAAAAAATAAAAAAATTCCAATATTTCATTATTTTTGTGAAAAAAATTAAAATGTTCTAGCCTATAAAAGGAAAAACCAGGTTTTAGATAAATAAACGAAATGACATTTACATAATGGTAAATGAGATTCGGGTTAGGAAATATATATACTAATATATATATTTATATATAATAAATATATATACATACGTTCCGGTATAGGTATTTTAAAATTTCAATGATTTCATTATTTTTTATGATAAAATATATATATAAAAAATAAACTAAACAACATTATAAAATAATTGTAAATGTGTTTGTCTTTAAAAATGTGTAATCACACACGCTCTGCATCGCCATTCTACAACTCTACTGTGCATAGAACTGTGTGGGAAATGGTAATACAGTCTATGGAGGGGTGATAACAGTGTGGGGAGGTTGGTACAGTCTATGGAGGGTTGATAACAGTGTGGGGAGGTTGGTACAGGAGAAATATATACCTAAATAATATAATAACTATCTTTTCCTCATTTCGTGCTGGGTCTTGAAACACAACTATCGTGATAGGAGAGGGATCACTGTATGCTGATATTTCTAAATGTGAAGGCATTTTGGCAAAGTTCAAAGGCAGCAGCTCAGTAACTTTAGGACCGTTCTGTTGGCATTTTGGTAAACCTTCTTAGTAACCCTTGATAAAAATAAATATAATAATGGAGACATTTCTGTTCAAATGGAGACAACTTGAAGGTATTTCTGTGGAGGCCGTTGTTCAGTATGGGACCAACAAAAAGTCAACAGGTGGACAGAAGGACATACGGGGACAGAAGGTTGTGCAAGGACAGAATGGCATGGGGGACAGAAGGACATTTTTTGACAAACACTTGTCCAAGTCTCCTTTTTGCATCACTTGACCATAGGAGCCGAGGACAGAGAAGGGGGGAGGACAGGGCTTTGTCCTTGACAGTCTTTAACAAAGGAGACTCAGGAGAGGGGGGAGATCAGGGGGGAGTGGGGAGAGGGTGACGAGGCTGGAGCGACAGGTGAAGTTAGGGAAGAGGAACTGAGGAGTGGCTGAGGAGTTTGTTGGGCTCTCGGCCTATCAGACCCTTGAGTTGGAGGTCTCTGCTCTGATTGGAGGGCTCTCAGCATAAACAGCCAAATAATCACACTGCTACACCCCTCCTCCCCCATTGTCTCCCCCTTTGTCTCCTCACACTTTAGCAGTTGTCTCTGCCTCTGTCACAAATTACAGTTTTTATCTTCTTCATCTCCACCGTCCTCACCCCGTCTGTCTTCCCCACTCTCTGTCAAGTGACTTTCTAGTATTTGTTCTCACCCCACCCTCACCCCCACCCCCACATTCCACAGCCTCAGCCTGCAGTAATGACCGACTGGATGTTATTGTGTGTCTGTGTGTGAAGAGGCCACACCATCGACTGGAGTGCTGTCCACTGGTCCTAATGACGCTGTAATGCTGCAGCCACGATGGTCCTCAGCGTGGTCATCACTTTAGAACAGAACAGTCCAGCTCTTCAGCTCCATCCTTCACACAGAGAACCCTCCTGTGTTCTCCCCGTCACCAAGTGGTGGCGTTTATCCAGGGGCTAAAAGATAAAAACCTTCTGTAGCCCAGATCTTTGTGGAACAACAGGTCACTGGACCAGTTAGTGGGCTGGTCACATGGTCCAGTGCTGAAGATCTGAACCTCAGATATGATGTGAACTGGAGGTTTGGAGTGAAAGTCATGGCTGTAAAACAAATAGAACCAGTGGCCAAGAAAACCAGGAGTAAAGAAAACCATTTGTTGTTGATTCTTTCGTTTTGGTACACACCACCTGGTTCAGGTCCACAAACCAATGTTTGTTTGTTTTTGTAGATTTCATTTTTTTCATTTCATCCGCTTATCCGTTACCGGGTCACGGGGGCAGCAGTTGCCACCCAGATCACATTGCACCGTACCAACCCCCCTAACCCTTCCTGCGGGTGGAGAGTCCACTGGAGGGTACCAACAGTCCTGACCGGGATTCAAACTTGTCCAGGAGGTGAACCCTGGGGTTCCACACCAATGACAGAGATATTGCCTCTGGGCCAAAGCGCCACGATTTAAGTTTTTTCTGTAACAAAATAAGGAAACACTCAGTCAAATTCTGGAGTCAGTGTCCACTGGGCTGAGAGCAGTCGTCGTCTTCAGCGGTGTCAAATGTCCACGTCCAGACACCAATCTTCTTCTTCTTCGACCACAGTCTTCACTGTCAAACAACAGACGTCCAGTCTTTATCTAAAGGTTCACTGTGTCATGATGAACCAGTTCCTCACTGAGCTCTCCATACCTTGAACCAGTGACCCTGTTGCTGTAAGGTAGGGGAACACACCGCTCCTCCACTGTGTGTAAAAGGAATTTTAACTTCTGCTCACACACCGTTTTGTGCTCATGAGCAGTGGTGCACCTGTGTGTGTGTGTGTGTGTGTGTGTGTGTGTGTGTGATGTTCAGGTGTAGAGACAGAGTGCAGCCAGGGGGCAGTGTGTGATACTAATTAAGAATAACCATGTGTATTTGTCAGAAGAATTATGCTGATTATTTCAGCACCCAGCCCTGCAGAGAGGTGGAGCCAGAGAGAGGGACACACATTAGCATACGGCCACACACACAGTCCAGAGGCGTCCAGTGGAAGTGCGCTCACACAGAGAGACAGCAGACAGAGCAGCGGTGTAGATCTGAGGGACGTTCTCATGTATAAATGAGTACGTTCTCTGTGTCTAACAGGAGTCTCCGTCCTGGTCGCACCTCCTCTGTTAGCCTGCATTTGGCATCATTAACCGCTGACTTTGATCACACACACACACACACACACACACACACACATGGCCTACGACTGCACTTCACACTGTCCTGATCAAAAACCATTGTGAGTTCTTCAAGGTTCTCTGGAGCAGGAACCCTGCACCGACGGACCAGAGATTCCAGTCCTTCACAGAGGTCCAGGAACCCTGCACCGACGGACCAGAGAGTTCCAGTCCTTCACAGAGGTCTCACACAGAACCAGCCTAACCCTTCGTCATGTTGTTCTTTAGCGCCCCCTAACAACCCCCATAGTGACTGTTTGTTTTTCCTGAGGGGTGGCCACCTAGGTGACTGACCAAGAGAGCAGGAGATGAACAACCATTCACACTGTCATCCACACTGACATTCACACTGTCATTCACACTGACATTCACACTGTCATTCACACAGTGTCTCTGTCATCGGTGTGGAACACCAGGGTTAGTTTGAATCCAGGTTAGAGCGGTTGGTACCAGGTTCAGGCTGGTACGGTGGTGCAGTGTGATTTGGGTGGTGGTCATGGCGACTGCTGCCCCCGTGACCTGGTAACAGATAAGTGGATGAAAATGGATGGATGGATTCACACTGACATGTGTTCATCTTACAGTGAACATTGACCTGGTCCACAAACTGTTGGAGGAAACACACACACACCATCTTACAGTGAACATTGACCTGGTCCAATGACTGTAGGAGGAAACACACACACTTACACACACTTACACACACACACCAGTAACAACTGGGTTTTGAACCACAGACGTTCCTGCTGTAAGGCAATGAAAACTATTTTGTCAATTAAATGGAGACTCAGTGGCAATTTAGTCGAAACAACTAAGACTTCACTTTGCCATTAAAGCAGCACAGGTGTGTGTGTGTGTGTGTGTGTGTGTGTGTGTGTGATTCGTTAGTCGTTAGAGAGGAGGCCATTAATGTAATGCAACTGTGTTTAACACTGTCTGCTCAGGCACGTTTGTGTGTTTGTCAGTGTGTGTGTGTGTGTGTGTGTTGTCCTGCTGTGTTGCAGTGATTAAGTGTTTGAATGTATTGCCACCTAGAGGCGTGTTGCGGCGTCTCCACGCTCCTATAAAGGCAGCCAGCAGCAGCTGCTCCTATTGACAGTGTGCATATGTTCACGTCTTTATGGGCCACATGTCTGCCATATCTCACTGGCTTTTAACACACAGAAATCTCTCATTCACGCTCACTTAATCTATCTCCCCCGATCTCCCACATCTGTCTCTCTCCTCCTTCACTTCCTCCTCTTCCCTAACCAGTCACTCCACCTCTCCTTTGTCCTCCTTCTCTGCACTCGTCCTCACTCTCTTACTTTCTCTAAACGTTTTGTTTGAAATTCTCCCCAGTTCTACTCTGTGTGCGCACACACTCACACACTCACACTCACACACACACACACACACACTGGCTCACAGACTCCTTTATTCCTCCCTCTCTCCTCCGTGGCTCCTGTCTGTTCCTCCCTCTCTCCTCCGTGGCTCCTCTGTGATTTGCTGGAGGATTTAGCGTGTGTCGCGGGGCTTATTAATCCTGTTTTACTGCAGATGAGAACCATGTTGGCTCCCAGACATTAAAACAGGGAACACATGCCGTGGCTTGTTGTTCACACACTTCATCCTTGGTTCCACGTCACGCTCATTTACCAGGGTTTACATTGGATTCTGTGTGAATTAGAGCCTGTTTGATCCTCTGAAGTCGGCTCCTGACTAATCTCTTTACATGTGCTCTACTTATGTGACAGCATGCTAACACACACACACACACACACACACACACACACACACACACAGACAGACGTCGCACAAACAGACGTCGCACAAACACGAGCCAACAGTGAATGGAACCTTCTGGAGTCAGAGCTCCTTCACCAGGGCCTTTGGAAACAACAGTGTGTGTGTGTGTGTGTGTGTGTGTGTGTGTGTGTGTGTTACCCACGTTACTCAGTTGCTCTGGGTCCCATGGTCTGAACTACTGGCAGCGTCCATGGTTCTGTGTGAGTGTGTGTCTCTGATATGGAGAGTGTGACACAGCCACTCACTGTGGAAGCTCCGCAGTCAC
>NC_024311.1:10016370-10018999 GCF_000523025.1 Cynoglossus semilaevis | reverse complement strand
CCCCTCTGCCCCCCTCTGCCCCCCATGTCCTCTGGTGTCTCTTTACGTCTCCATGGCATGTGTTCAAAGACTGATATCAAAAATCCTAATGTCACATGATCTGGAGCGGCCTCTGAATGTACCACTGCAGTACTGCAGTACTGCCCAGATATACAAACATGATATATTTACATGTATTACCTCTAGTGCTTTCTCTGACAAAATATATTCTGGAGGGTTCTTCTGAAGTGGTCATGGGGAGGACGGGGGTCAAAGGGGACAGGGGTCACATAACTTTAGATAATATTTAATCAAAGTACAGCGAAACATTTTTACCAAAGAAAGACAACAGCGCCCTCTGCCTTTTGAACTGCTCAAGGTATTTTTTTTAAAGTTAAAAGAAAACAAAAATCCACAACAGTGTAGTGTGTAATGTGGTGGCTCCTATATTAGCTCTTACATTAGCTCCTACATTAGCTCCTACGTTAGCTTCTACATTAGCTCCTATGTTAGCTCCCATGTTAGCTCCCATGTTAGCTTCTCTGTTAGCTCCTACATTAGGCTCTTGTTGTGCTGTGCGTGTTAATTGCCAGGCTAGTCTTTAGGAGGAAACAATAACATTAGCGTTCCTGCCTGTCAGGCTGTGCAGCCGAGGCCAGAGAGCTCATGTAATTGATTGACTTTGTTAGATTGCGGTGCCGTCTTTATTTACAAGGCTCCTAATTTATGACAGTAGAGAGGTAGTGTGAGGGGGAGGAGTTTTGGGAGATGATGGACGGACCTACAGGCCGTTAATCACCAAGCTCTTAGAGAACTCACTTCCTGATGAGCTGGGCAGCCAATCATATCTCCTGTTAGTCCCATAGTAACAGAGCTAGTCTCAGAAAATACCTTTTAATACTGACCGCTACATGTCCCCTGGGGATTTGTCACAGATCTGGGGGGTGAGGGGGAGGGGGGGTCAGGTACATGGACAGTATCTGTGTGTGTGTGTGTGTGTGTTCTTCCTGCTCCTGGTCTGTCCATCTCTCTGCAGCTCTTCATCTGTCTGTGTCTCCCCTGAATCTGAGGCACACAAGGACAATAAGTCAGTCCAGTTTAGTGGAGAGTGGAGCGGAGAGAGGGGGAGAGAGAGGGAGAGAGAGGGAGAGAGAGGCGGAGAGGGAGAGGGAGAGAAATCATATTAGGCTAATTACACTGGGTCATAAGCTCTATTGACAGCTTTATGCTCGGTTTTAATTACTGCCCACTTTCACACAACTTAGCCCCTTCACCCGAATACATGCACCTGCCAAGTCGTTGTGTCGGCCTATCCAATCAAGTCCGCAGCCTGAGTCGGCCAATGAACGGCCTGGAATACTGTACGGAAGTTTCCTGAAGTAGTTTGTTGCCATGGTGGCTGCTCTGCTGCCGCGCGGCTCAAAGGGAGTATTTTTTATTTTGTATGTAATAAGCCAAATTGTGGCCCAATAGGAGGGGGAGACGGAGGGGGAGGGGGAGAAGCAGTAAAAAGTCACTGGATGATATAAGGGTGAGGAGATGAGTTCTACCTTCCACTGCTGGATCAAGGGCAGGCCTGGTCCTGACTTCAGCTGGTTGCTGAGTTCTTCATCAGGTCCAGAAGTCCGACTGTGTTAGAACTCTGTGGTTGCTGGGTAGAACTGTTCTACTGGGGTGTCTTTATGTTGTCATGGAAATGGAAGTCACCACCAGGCCCTGGTTCTGAGGGTCTTCTGGTACCAGGTGTGTGAATCAGGTGGACTAGAGTAGACCACATCATCTCTGTGGTGTCTACATCTATGAGCGGGGTGTGGGGATATATGGGCAGCTGGAGACGAGGATCAAACTTGGATCTTCTTGTTGTAGGACAAGCACCAATAAAGACTATTCTATTCTATTCTAACCACCAGGTGGCGCAGGAGACAGACTTCCTCCATAAATATGCGCTGACTGAAGACAACAACCAAGTCTGTAGTCTGAGTCCGACTGTTGTTGTCAGCTGACTGACGGTGGCGCTGGTGTTCTGCAGGAACCTGTTCTCAACACAGTACACAGTACACAGTACACAGTACACAGTACACAGTACACAGTACTCTGTCTGTCAACCTGTGTGCAGTCCTGGTCCAATCAAATAGATTCACTAGTCCCAAGAAAAACAGATCAGTGAATAAAGGGTTAAAAGTTGTTTTTTATTAACTTGAACTTTTATGTTATATAACACCCTGCACCTCCCTCCCCCGTTGTCCCTGTCTCCCACATGTCCCCCCTCATACAGCCGCTCACTCACAGTCTGATCTGCAGCTTTATATATTTATTACTGTATTTTTCCTGCTCTACCTGTGGTGTAAATATATGTTCATTTTATGCTTCAAATATAAGTTAAATATAAAAAGGGAAGATTTAATGAAAACCTTCATCAATAATTATTATTTTGTTTTTGAATCCAGCTCCAGAACTCCATGTCCATGTCAGTGAAGTATTTTTGGGAAACAAAAAGAAAAAAAAGAAGAAAAACTCATTAGTCAAATACCTGCAGTACTGACTCGTATTGTGTAGTTATACTACTGCTACTACAGAACTGTGTTTTTGTCAAAAAGAATCACAATAAAATCCAACAAGTTTCAAACAGATAGGATCCTTCCACCCTCCG
>NC_024311.1:9974072-10016356 GCF_000523025.1 Cynoglossus semilaevis | reverse complement strand
AACAGATAGGATCCTTCCCCCCTCCGCAGCTTCACCCCCAGCCTCACCCCCAGCCTCACCCTCAGCCTCACACTCAGCCTCACACTCAGCCTCACCCCCAGCCTCACCCCCAGCCTCAGCCTCACCCCTCAGCCTCACCCCTCAGCCTCCCCCCCAGCCTCACCCCCAGCCTCAGCCTCACCCCTCAGCCTCACCCCCAGCCTCAGCCTCACCCCTCAGCCTCACCCCTCAGCCTCACCCCCAGCCTCAGCCTCACCCCCAGCCTCAGCCTCACCCCTCAGCCTCACCCCTCAGCCTCACCCCTCAGCCTCACCCCCAGCCTCAGCCTCACCCCTCAGCCTCACCCCTCAGCCTCACCCCTCAGCCTCACCCCTCAGCCTCCCCCCCAGCCTCACCCTCAGCCTCACCCCCAGCCTCAGCCTCACCCCTCAGCCTCACCCCCAGCCTCAGCCTCACCCCTCAGCCTCACCCCTCAGCCTCACCCCCAGCCTCAGCCTCACCCCTCAGCCTCACCCCTCAGCCTCACCCCTCAGCCTCACCCCTCAGCCTCACCCCTCAGCCTCACCCCTCAGCCTCACCCCTCAGCCTCACCCCTCAGCCTCACCCCCCAGCCTCACCCCCAGCCTCACCCTCAGCCTCACCCCCAGCCTCAGCCTCACCCCTCAGCCTCACCCCCAGCCTCACCCCCAGCCTCAGCCTCACCCCCAGCCTCAGCCTCACCCCCAGCCTCAGCCTCACCCCCAGCCTCAGCCTCACCCCTCAGCCTCCCCCCCAGCCTCACCCCCAGCCTCAGCCTCACCCCTCAGCCTCACCCCTCAGCCTCCCCCCCAGCCTCACCCCCAGCCTCAGCCTCACCCCTCAGCCTCACCCCCAGCCTCAGCCTCACCCCCAGCCTCACCCTCGTCATTCTGACTCCCTCATCTTCCGTTCTTCTTTCTCCTCTGCTCTGTCTGTGCATCTGTGCTGTCACTTAGATCAATCAGTCTGATTGATCATGGGATGTGTGACCATTATTGAGGTTAATTCAGCTCTTAACACACTCACGTGCACCAGCGTACGTGCACTAAACAATAAAGCACAAACAAAGGCGTGTGTCATCCATCTGCTGTCGCCACTTCCTCTGACAGGCTACAGATGACTTACACATGCAAATGTCCACCCCAACTGACCCCCGGGGGGCGATGGTGGGGGGGGATCCTCCGATCACACACAACACAGTCACATTAGTGAGAGGAGTGTGTGTGTGTTACTAGTCTAGACTACAGACCTCAGTCCTCATGGTCCTGATGTGTTGAACCTCACAGACCAGTCTGTGGTTAAAGTTCAGATGCAGATCATGTTGAGGTCGGGGGGGGGTAGTGGGGTAGTGTTGGTGTAAAGTTCTGTTTGGGCTGTAAGTGACAAGGAGTTGATGCAAAGTCCTGGAAAGGATAGCAGCACGACGGTGTGTGTGTGTGTGTGTGTGTGTGTGTGTGTGTCACTCCTAGATGAAGGTCAAATAGTAATTGTTATGCTGTTATGTTGGTGTTGGGTTGCATGGTGAAAAGGTTCTGCTCTCTCTGCTGCTGCTGGTTTTGATGGATGGTCTGATACATTGACTCATATCCTTCTGTTGCTCCTTTGCATGCTGGGTAATTTAAAAACGCCTTTATCATAAACACTTAATAAAACTGACCTCTGGGGGCACACTGCAGTCGAGTTTGTCTAAATCTAACATTTCTCTCCAGGTGTTTGTCTTGTAGTTTGTGGGCGGGGCTAAAGTGTTTCAAATATGATAATAATGTTGTTGAAGATGTTCCTGCTCCAGTGACACCCACTGAGGCCCATTGTTGCTCAGCTTCAACAGAGTTTAATACACTGATCAGACTGGTCTGGGATCAACAGCTGGTTCACAGAGTTGAACAGGGTCTAGTCAATGACAGGTCAATGACAGGTCAATGTCAATGGTCAATGTCAATGGAAAGTCAGACCACTAGAAAGCAGTGGCCCCTCCCTCACAGACTCTGGGTGTGAGTTGTCAGAGCTGCTCACGCCCGAGTGCGTGTACGTTAACGTGACCATCAACACTGAAAGACATGAAACTTTGACTGCGTGACACCATGTGGGGAGTTAGACCCGGGACTCCATCCTCTCATGTTCTGTCTGTGAGGCCAGGACCGAGAACATAAGAAGAAAATAACACTTCAACTCAGACTAAATGTATTTATATATATATAGTACATATATATTTATGTGTAACATAGATAAAGTAAAATGTGCATACTTTTACTGATATATTGTTTGTGATATATTTTGTTTATGTGATGTGTAAATATATACATAGACATATAACAAATCAAGAACTATATATTTTTTTTTCTAATAACAGTTTTTCCTGTATTCTGGGCCTCTGACAGCAGCCAAAGAGCGCCCTCCGATGGCCTTTTTTGAGAATACTCCACTGAAGGCCGACGCAAAGGCAGATAAAAGGACTTTGGGTTAGGGTTAGAGAGCAAAGGTCATCAGTCAACATGTAGATAACCGTGTGAATTATTTCAGATGAGGTGGTGTCAGTGAAGAGGAATAGAAAACTGCGTGGGTTTAGATGCTCTTAAATCCTGGGCCATGCGTTTTCAGCACCCTGGACAGTTCCTGTGCTCACCACAACCATTCACACTCACATTCACACCAACGGTCAGGTGGTTTATGTTTGAGTGAATGTGATCCTAATCTCCAGTCTGTAAGTTTCTGGACTGGTGTGAACACACACACAGACACAGGGAGAACAGCTTACAGATGGTCTGTGCTGTCAGTTAGAGAACAGTTCTAAGGTCAGTTCAGGGCTGCAGTCATGAAGAAGAAGAAGTAAAAACTGCACGTTCTCTCTCTCTCTCTCTCTCTCAGTGATACTTCAAAGATACTCTGTGCACACTGAAGTATGACATTCTGAGGTTGTTAAAGTGTGTGTGTGTGTGTGTGTATCTGAATGACAAGAATGTTCCACAGGAGGGTGGACCAGATGTTGGTTCACTTTAATCTTTGTTTCCATGTGTTGTTTTTGTTTTTGTTTAAGAAAAAATAAGAAGAAAATATAGGCTTCTGGAAACACTGGTCTCTCCAATATCCATTTGTTATGACATAGTGCCCCCTGTTGGTCGAAGGAATTGTAACAGATTACCCTGAAATTTAAATTCCCTTTTTGATTGTTATTGTCGTTCTACATAAAAGTTAATGTTCTTTTATTCTTGGGTGAAAATATTTAAACGTTTTAATTAATTATCGACTAATTTAGGGTGAAAATATTTAAACGTTTTAATTATCGACTGATTTGAAATCTGATGATGAACTGTATTAACCCTTTATCATCTCAAGACAACAGACAACAAACATTTCTGCTCTAGGAACAGCTTTAATGACCATAACTTTAAAGAGATTAAAAAATAACCAAAACTCATGGAGCGTCATGGGGGCGAATGTCATCAAACATTAGCAGAGAGTGTGTTACTGTGTGGGGGGCAAAAATGATATATCTGTGGTTTAGCGTTACCCCCAGCACGTGTTTGATGAGGACGTCCATGTGTCAAGGACACACTGAGACATTCACAGCTACATCAGAGGCTGGAGACAGAGACACCAGGAAACACAGAGCTGCTGTGGTGACGGGGGGGGACATGCACATAGGGTTGTTATTAAAGTCATAAATCAATGTGATGACACACAACAGCTGTGTTTCACCAAAACCAGAACAACATCTACAGCAGAGACACTGATGAAGCTAACGATGTGAGTTGACGACTTCTTGACCTTTTGCCCTCGGAGGTGTTTTTTCTTTGACACAAAATAAGTTTCAGTTGTAGTTGCTGTGAGTGGATCTGTCCTCCGGGTTCTTCCTGTCACAGTCCCACTCCTCCTCCTAGATCGTAGGTCAGTTTAACCACTTCCTGTCTCTCTATGGAACACCAACACTGGACAATGTGTGGTCACTAATTTGACCTGTGTACCAGTTTTTGTGTGGTCCCTGTCCTGGGAGAGAACTCCACAGAGAGGTTGATCCTACATTAAATCTTAAAATCTGCAAATTTAAGTCAGGGCCCGAGGACCAGATGCAGCCCAGACACAGTCCAGAGTGGCCCAGTCTGTGGTGTCTGGAGTCTGTGACATTAGTTAGGAGAGATTTAGGAACAACTGGCAGCTCGCTCTGTGGCCTCTGGTGGTGATGTCATCGGTTCAACTTTGCATGAAATGACAAATACATGTTGTGTTTGGTTCCTGAAAACCTGAAATGTGTCCGTTCCATTTCAGTGTCGCGGTCCAGTTTTGTCGTTAGCTCCTGTATGTTAGCCACAGACAATGTTCAGCACAATTGAGACACAACTCATTTTTATTAAGTATTTGTTTTAATAGTGCAAGTGCAGATAAAGTCAGGTCCAATAGTAATGTACATTCAACAGAAGAGGCGTGTCATCAGCATATACTGTGAGTCATCAACAGCTACAGTATAACAGGAGCTGTTTTTATAACAACACACTTCAGCATGTTGACATTGTGTACTGTTTGAGTACTTTTACATACACACATTTAATTTATATTCTTTATAATAAAGTATCCAGTCGACAAGTAAACATCTCAGTCCAGTTTTTCTCATTTTACTATGAGACTTTTTTACACAGCAAAGTAAAACTCAGGAGTCGGTTCTGGTGTCTTTGCCCTGAACAAACTGGACTTGTAGCTGGACAAACAAAACCATTTTACCTCAGGCTCAGTCAGTACTTAAATAACAACCAGTGGAGAAGAGTTTTGAGGACAGACGACTGACGAGACTCTCACTGGAGGAAACTCCATCTGAACCAATAAGACGGAAGTTCTAACTGCCCTGTGTGGCAGCTTCAGGAGCAGAGTTTCAGGACTGAGACTGAGACTGACAGCTGATCTGGGTTCAGGTGGTGTCAGTTTGTAGACATTAGTTTAGGGTTAGTCACAGACAAACCTCATGATTCTCCTGTGTCTGAGGCGACGTATGTCACTGATCCACTGATGGTCATGTGATCACTTCAGTAATCAACATATTTGACAGGATTATTGATAAAAATGGGAGACAAGCCTTTTTAGTTTGAATGTCGTCTCTGTGTCCTGTGACACCGATTCACACTCAGCTGTGAGTGAACGGGTGACACTGTGTTTTCAGGACCTGTTCCTCTTCATAGTATTTCTTTACTAGTTTCAGTTCAGTATTTTTATTTTAGAAGTTTTTTTGACCTGCTGCTCCTGAAGCAGCCGTTTAGCTCCGTCACTGATCATGTGGTGAAGAACTCAAAGACTTTCAACAGCTTTGGAGTAGTGTAAGAGGAGCAATTACCCACCAGGGGGCGACTAAGTTAGCTGCAAAAGAAGCCAGTTTAACTGAAAGTCAGTGCAAAATCAGGTGAATGCACCGTCAACACACACACACACACACACACACACACACACACACACACACGATGTTTGGTTCCAAAGTCTGTAACATTTACCTAAACTGTGAAGCCAAGTCTTTGATCTGTCAATCATCAGTTTCTGGTTGACCTTAGAAAGGTCACAGGTCACTGTACCAGGTGTGCTGTACCTGGGGCTCCTGATGACATCATTCCAGTGACTTCTCACAAACTGCTGTCTTGATGAGGCGACTCGGGGGCCAGCTTCCTGTACCGTGGGGAGGTGCAGGCTGTCTTGGTTGGGGAGGGGGAGGCGTTAGTGGAGGAGTCGCTGCCCCCACCATCAGATCCTGAGGGGACAGAGGAGAGGTGAGGAACCGGAGGAGCTTTCTTCCTTCCCAGGAAGCCTCCTTCCAGCACACTTCTCTTCCTGACAACACTGCACCCCCCCTCACCCTTGGCTCCCTCACCCTTGGCTCCCACAACCTCTATTTCCTCCACTACATGAACCTTTTTTCTGACATGACACCCAAGAGTGGGGCTCTCAGGAGGCAGACCACCCTCTGTCCTCCCCCCAGATACCCCGGCGCTGCTCAAAGCCCCAACCTTTGGGTTGGAAGTTGCACCAATGCCCCTGCATCTCCAGAGCTCCAGAGCAGCAGCCCTCCCCTCACTGTCCTCCAGTCCTGAGTCACAGAGTGAGCGGCAGGTATCAGAGCCCTGAGTGGACCCTGCACCGGGGCCGTCCACCAGACTCCCACTCAAAGTGAAGGTCTGGAAATCTCTGTGGAAGAAAGTCAAAGCCTTGGATGAGAAGAGTGTGAGTGTGACGTCAAAGGTTTTCTGGGAGTGTGTGTGTGTGTGTGAACCCCCATTTTGTAAATCGTTACTTTGATCTGTTAATACTTTACTTTGATAGGATTAAAGTAAAAATATTTACCGGTTGCTATGAAAAGCCTCGTTGTACCGTGCTCTGGCCAACAGGGGGCTCTCTCTGTAGGGTCTGACAGTTGCGTACGTAGCCTGAACCTCAGACACAGGCTCCTGGGCCTTTACGTTCAGACTGGAAGACAGAAAACACAGGAGGAAGTTGGGCTGTGTGTGTGATCCACTACCATCATCGGACAGTAGAGGGCGTTCTTGAAGAAACAGAATGATGGAGTGTGTTTCAGACACTGGTGTGAAAGTTCTTCTTCTTCTCACCTGGAGCTGGACTCCTGCAGGCGTGTGTGGTGCAGTAATGAGGGGGCGGGGCTTATGTTCGGCGTCACACAGCGGGAGGAGCTCAGGTCGCACTGGTCCAACAGCTGCAGCAGCTCCTCCTCCGTGGGTCCGCCTACATCTGTCACACACAGGAGCCAATCATGGTTTGCATACCAGTGGTTGTACTTTTGGCTCCCTCTAGTGACATGCGAGTGAATGTGATGCCATTAGAACTAAGTGAGTGACGTCACTGTTAAATTTAGATGTGATTTATTACCGTTAGGGTTAGTGTGTGTGGGGGGAGGGGTGAGGGGGGGTTATAATCTGAACAGTGTAGGAACGTGTTTTTGTATTTGATAGTTGCTAATACTGCAGTACTGGTTACTGAGAGAGATAGATATTTTCAAGGTGGAACACAGTAAAACTCTGTGTACTCTGTACTCAGTACTGTGTACTCAGTACTCAGTACTGTGTACTCTGTGTGAGGTTCTGCAGGAGAACCCATTAAGGTGGAACACAGTAAAACTCTGTGTGAGGTTCTGCAGGAGAGTGGAACCCTCCCCTCCTTCCTCACCCTCTCTCCTCCCCTCCTCTCCTCTGTTGGCTGTGTCCATGGCCGTGGTCAGGTCCCACATCTGGATTCCACCATTGCCATGACCCGTGAAGAGATAGCGGCGAGGACGCGACCCCATCCGACTGGAACCTTCACACTCTCTCACCATGAAACAGGAGATGGTGGTTCCATCCACAGACTGGATTTCACAGATCCTGACACGCAGGAGAACCACACGTGATAAAAGTCTGCATAAAAGGTCAAAGGTCAGCCTGAGGATGGCGGAATGTACCTTTTTCCAGTGGATGAAAGTCTGACGAACAGTTTGTTGGTGATGGGAATGACCTTCTGGATGAAGACCTGCTGATCGTCCCTCTCTCCAAACGGACCTGTGAGTAAACCAAACCAACATCGGGATCACGTCTTCACCCTGAGACCCTGAGACTCACACTCTAGTGGACCACCGTTTCAAACCCACATCTCTCACCGATGTCGTTCCCGGAGCAGTAGCTGCCGTGGCTCTCCGTTTCCTCCAGGGACAGGATTTTGAAGGAGGCCAAAGGGGTGGAGCCCGGCTGGGTGGAGATCATGCCTCTGAAACGGGTCACCGTCCAGGTCCGTACGTGGTTGTTGTCTGCACACACTGGTGGATGGAGAAACATCTGCTCAATGAACAGGTCAGCTGAGCCCAGGTGTGGAACTCTGAGCCCCCACTCACCCGACACCAGATGTTTCTCAGACAACATGATCTTGGTCACTGGGCTCCTGTGCACGGTGAAGGTCTGAAAGAGTTGGGGTCCAGAGCCCACCGTCTCAGGGTGCTGCACGATCACTCTGACTGCACCACTGCTTGTTCCGTAGGCGATCTCTATCCAGTTCCCACTCACACCTGAGGACACACACACACACAAAGAGAGAGACAGAGTGTCCGTCTGCAGCAGAGACAGGTCTGAGATCAGCTGGACCTGATCCTGAACTGGACTAGTATGAGTACCAGTCCCGTCCAGCACTCAGGTACTGAGACCCAGTTGGGTTCAGTTCTACTGGACTCACTGGTTTTAGGTGTGAGGTAGACAGACAGCGCAGTGATGGCGTCGTTGGACGGGTCGTGGTAAAGTTCTGTCACCAGAAGGTCGTTGTCCTTCATCCTCAGAGGAAACTTCTGCATATCTGAGAAGAAACACTCAGAACTACAACGACTGACAGACCAGGGGTCCAGGTGTGTGTGTGTGTGTGCACAGAGCGGCACCTATGTAGTAGATGGAACCGTTGTTGCAGCCCAGCAGTAGGAAGGACCCGGCCGTGTCACAGCTGGTGATGGGAACCACATCTTGAACCTCAACAAAAGAACACACCATTAAATGGAATATTTAATTAAAAATCAAGTTAATGACTCGTGTCAAACATCTCTGAAACAGAGTCACCACAATGGAACCACATGGTGCAGTTGTGATCTGCTGCCATGACAACCAGTCTGACTGTAGTCTTCTAGTGTATAGTGTGTTCATCACTACATACTGATTTAATATAAATATAGAACATTATGAAATAGAATAGATGTTAGTGGTTTCACCTTCAACACACACACACACGGTGTGGTGTCGGTTGGTCAGGTGACCGCTCACTGACCACCAACAACGTTGAATGTTGAACCTACCTGCCAGTGTTGTGTGACGGCGTTCCACACCCCCACCTTCCCCGTATGGCTGGTGGCCACCAGCTGGTTTCCTATGAAGAAGAGATGATCGACTGGCACCCCCAGACTGAAGACACCTGGAGCAGAGTGAAGAGTCACTAACTTCTCTGTTTCCAGAGGAGCTGTGTGTGTGGGGAGGGGGGCGGGGGGGACCTCAGTCACACTCACCGATCTGGTTCCCACTGCCCCCGTCCTGGATACTCCACAGGACGATGCTGCTCTCAGAGGCTGCGGCCACCATCTTGTCCTTGTCTCCATGTGGTCCTCCCACCACCTTAGCATTCAGTGCAACACGTTCAATGGTCCAAGGGAGGTGGGGGGAGGAAAACACCTGCTGCCATCCAGAAGACTCCTTTATCCTGCCACCACACCAGAGGGCGCTTTACTTTCTGGACTGCATGCATTTCACAGGTGACAAATGAACTATGAACTGTCTGAAGTATTTCATTAAAAAGTGTTTTTTCAGCCCAGAAGTTTATTGGTACTGTTCAAACAAATGAGCTGCACCAGACCATAATAATCCTGCCCTTTAGTTTCAACATTTCCATCCACCACAGGGTGGCAGTATTACCTGTAGCAGATGACAAAGTGAGCATAAGCTGCTACAATCCAGTTGTGGTGTCCAGCAATAATCAGAACCTTCCGGGGGTCCACCACAGGACCTACACACACACACACACACACACACATACACTATAACATCTCAACATAAACCCACTCCAATAACCTGATGATCACATTAGCTTTGAGAAGCTAGGCGTTAGCCTTCACTTCATTCACACTGTACCTCACAGAACCTGGTTGAGGAACAGACAGGATGAGGTGTGGCTTATACTTCAGTACGTGATCAGCTGTACACACGCAGTACTTCAAACAGTCAGATGTTCTGATTCTCACACTCTCCTCCTTCCTTCATCAGGACACTCACCCACTCTGGTTGTTTCTTTGGTTCCAGGTGAGCCAGGCTCAAAGGTGTGAGGGGAGGGACCAGCACAGGTGAGGCCTTCAGCTCCACTGGGACCAGGTCGCTCCTCACAGGCTGAGGAGGCCACGCTGGTTTGAGGGGCGAGGATGGCTGCCAATCAAGTGGAGCAGGAACATGTCATCATTTCTCTTAGAACCTTTTGACCTGATGTCTATGTTCCACTGGGTGTTTTTACCTGGAGGTGGAAGGTAACCATGGAAGAGAACGCTTCCACATGACGAGCGCTCCAGTTCCTCACACAGCAGCAGACGCTGAACTGTAAAAAAAACACGCAGAAAGTCACACTGTTGTTTTGTCATAGTGTTGTCACAGTGTTGTGACCCTAATCCTAACTCCTCTCTTCTCCAGGTTCACACTAAGGGACATTCTGGACACTTGTTTTGTTTTAGAGCCAGCATGTTTGTGGGGTTGCTGGTTTTCTTCCCTGTGAAACATTAAAGTAACTCCTTCTTTTCTTCTTCTCTTTCAAAAACAAACAGAAACCAAACTCACCCAATGGAGTTATGCCGTAAAACTCTGCTTCATGCCGCAGGACACTGACGTTCACGCCTCTGTGGCCAAAGATAAGGTACATTATTTAAAACAGCAATTTATTCAATTAAAATTGTTTTGAAGAAATAAGAAGAAAAAATCAGTCATGATCTGATCTGGATGTTTTTGTTTTTTTTTACTTGTGTTGACGTTTCTCACAATTGTAGTTACACTGTTGACAACTGATGTCAAGGTTAAAGTACAGAACATAATTCACTACAGACTCGGGTGACAACTCCACTGGTGTTCTGTGGGTCCTTACCGCAGGTCCAACTCTTTGGTCCGGAGAAAATTCAATATTGGTGCAAAAGCTGTGGGGTCTCTGTCGATGAAAATCTGAAAAGATGTATAAAAACCATCACATTCACCATCAGATACCAACAATCAGTTCTCCAGTCCAACCATTCACACGCACATTCACACCTGTCGTCAGTTTAGAGTCAGTTTACAGTTTACAGTCCCCCCTTTAAAGGTCAGTTCTGTCTGTAGACCAGTTACAGTTTACAGTCCCCCCTTTAAAGGTTAGTTCTGTCTGTAGACAGAACTGACAGATGACCAGACCCTATCCCTAGAACAGTTTGGAGTTGGGTTCAAATCCCTGGCCACTGATTGGTTTGACATTGAGCTCTGCGTGACATGGTCTACAGACCTGTCCTGGTCCTGGACAACAGACTTCACAGTTCGTACTTACAGCTCCAGTCTCATCTCGAAGAGTAGATATTCTTCCACTGAGCAAACTGAAACACACACATACATTTTTTAAACAGTGAGGAGAGTGTTTGCTAGAAACCAGTTCACTCTGGTTTCTCTCTGTTATAAAGTCACATGACCTAGGTTGGAGAAGAAGGTACTGATGACATTGAACCAACCTTGAGAAGAAAGAGTCTGGAACCCACATCAGAGTTTGTCTGGATGTGTTGAACCTACAGAAACACACAAAACAAAACTCTAACCATCTGCAGAAAAACCTCCAGCTGCTTCCTCCTTCAGGGGTTGCTATAGTGACAGAGGAGTGGCATGAGCCTCCAGCAGGGGGCGTGGTGCAGTTTATGCATTTTGGTTTTGGACTATTTATTTCTTCTAAATTCTAAATGACACAGAACAGCACAGCTGGTCTGAGGTTGGGGGTCCAGGTCTGTTGATCTGAGTGACTTTTTGTGTAAATTTGAAGGAAAATATTTTACAAATTAGGTTTTTTAATCTTATTTTGAGAAGCGTCTGACTGCTACATTAAAATTAGCCTTGTTTGTTCTGTTGCAGCCTCTGTCAACAACAAGAAGGCAAAGACATAGCCCGCCCATCGTGCTCTGATTGGCTGGTACATCAATGTGTTGGTTGGTTAGTGTACCACGTGTCATTTTGGTGAAGATTTTGCGCTTCGTTCTCCAGGTTCCATCACCAAACTAAACTAGACGATAGATGAATGAGCTGATGTTAACAGCACCAAAGCAGATAAAACGACACGGTCTGGTCTGTGGGGGAGAGGGACGGCGGGGGAGGGGGTGTACCGTGTGCACCACTACAGGACAGGGTAAAATAACAGTATAATACTGGATAAATACATGAACACTTGTGTATGTTTGTGTGTAGTGGGGTTTGTAGTTTTACTACAAACTCCTTTGAGTTTGTAGTAAACATGCTGCTTGTTTCTCTCGCGAGATGTGACGACACTGGATGTTATTAGCACTTATTATGTTGAAGTGAAGCGTCATTAAAAAAGGCAGTAAACAGATGTAAATGACGCAAAAATGTTTATTGTCTAAAAAAGGCAGTAAACAGATGTAAGTGACGCAAAAATGTTTATTGTTATTGTATTGTAAAGTGACGTCTACAGGAGACTGACTGAATCCAAGAGGTATTTTTTGGACTGAGAGGAAACATCCACACAACGACGTCTACTTCCACTGCTCGTTCCCAGACAACATGACCGCTATCCTACTATCTATATTTGGCTCGCCGCCGAAGACACTGTCGACAAGTAGGAGTAATGACAGTATTGAGCAGATGAATCGAGTGGTCGCAGTAGTCGACCTCGTTACTCATTATTCGATATGACATCGTCTCACCTTGTCCCACCGACGTTCAGCTGGATGATCTCTCCCATCCCCAGCGGTGAACCGTTCTCCTTAGAGGCCATGAGCGGAGGGGAGCAGCGGGATCTGGTCTCCTCACTGCCCGACTGTTAGAACAGTTACAGCTGGCTGACGACGCTCCTCTCTGCTCCTCGGCTGATGTGCGGACTCCCCGCAGCCTCACCACCAGTGCCGCTCCGCGACCTCTCCGTCCCTCCACCGGCCATGAACTATCTGTACTGTAGGACCGACGATGACTGCGTCACTGACGTTCACCGTGTTCGTACACGGAGGACGGTGGTGTTTTCTAAACAACTGTCGTTCCTTCTGAGCCACATTACATCACTGCCTCTGGTGGAGTTACAAGAGCTGGACGTTAGCCGAGTGTTCACCTCTGCGAACTTCCTGCTTCGACGTCGTCGTGTGGTTCCCTGTGGTCAGCGACCAACTATTTGTTTGAACGGCACCAAAATAAAAAAGTTAACCCGGTTTGACTGGTTAGCGTCAATCTTCTTCTTCTACTGCTACTGCTAATACTAGTCTTCCTCTTCAACTCTCCTTCTTTGTTCTTCTCCTTCTTTCTTTCATTATTATTATTATCGTTATTATTATTTAACTTATAGCTTACAGCTCATGTCCAAACCGTCTCCACCTCACCTCTCTCTGTTGGGGCCATTCCTAATCCTGCCCATCTCGGTCCCTTCAGTGAAGATTTTAGCATTTTCATTTTTGTCAAAAATACCTCAGACTTAGTAAACTTACTGCAAAATACATCATTTTTTCTTGATTTCGTCATGTATTTAGTGACCTATGCGTATTCCGTAATCAAGCCACAGGGGGGCAATAGCGGACTGTGTCAAGAGCTGGTCTGATTTTAGTGGGAAAAGTGTGCGCTGTTTTAATACCAAAAACGTGTGTTATAGTGTCATCACAGCAGTGTGTATGTGTGTGTGTGGATTCTCTGTTTCCGAGGCTACTGTAAACACAAACACCTACCTGTATCTGCACCCAAACAGACTCTAACCACTCCTACACACACCCCTCTGGGGCAGGTGTTGGAGCAGGTTATTCACTGTTCTGTTATCAATGTATCAGAGTCCAAAGTTCACACGGTTCTGGGTCATCAGCTCTGAAAGAACACCAGGGTGTGTTCACACCTGTTTACTGTGACTTCCTGTTGAGAAAAAACCCAGAGACCAGTTGATGTAGTCTGGTTTAACCAACCGTCCAACAGTTTGATCCAAAGAGCTGAGATATTACGTTTCTACATGAAACTTTTTTTTTTACTACTACTACTAATAAATATATGATGTAACACACATGTTCAATACATGGTGACTGTGATGACGTGAAGTGTTGTCCTACAGTGACTGTCTGACTGTCTGTCTGTCCACGCTGACCCCTCGGACACGGAACCCCGCCCTCTCTCTATCTTTCCGCCCCTGCGTCCAGGAACCTGCAGGTAACATAAAGGTAAAATTTGATGACGTCAAGCAGGAAGTGGATAAACAGTCAGTGGCCTTGGTGACTGCTGCAGTTTTAGCTGTTTCTGGTCACTTTGAAGGAATTGATTTGATTCAGAGAGAACGGGACTCGACGGAAAGATGTGTACGTTTGGTAAGTGTGTGTGTGCGCGCGCACGCTTCTTTTCCTGATGGTCTTCCTTGTTGTGGCTCTGGTCACAGACCTAAAACTGCACCGAACCGTTTGAACCGCCTCAGTGGTTCGTTCATTTAAATAAAATAAGCGGTTCGATCAGCTGTCACATTTTGAGGAATGAAGAAATACCGGTCGACATGAGTCAGTATAAGTCGGTATGAGTCCGTATTTGGGAATATTGATCTATCTAAGTCAAAGTCAGTTGGTGTTAGCCAATCTTACTCAATATTCATCTAAACAATGCAACATTAATCGACATGAGTCGATATCAGTGTATAAACGGGGCCAACAGTCCAGCATGTTGAATGAAATTAGTTTGGTCTGATGGTGGCGTCGTTGTGCAATCACGTCAAAGTTTTATTATTGAATCGGAGTTTTTTAATGATGAATTTTTCAGCACATTAAAAGAAGAAACGCTGAGGTTTTAATTCTCTTTAGGTTTATATGTATCATATTTGAAGTACTGGTCTCTGTCTTCCAGACAAGGAGAAGGAGCCCCGGAGGTTGATGAAGAGGGGACTGGCTCTCATCCTCATCGGACACATCAACTTCATCCTGGGGGCAGTTGTCCACGGCAGTGTCCTTCGCCACATCTCCAAACCCAGTAAACACATCAGCACGGAGTACACCGTCACCAACATCATCTCCGTCACCTCAGGCCTGTTGGTGAGTCAAACAGTCGATGGTTAGAGTCCAGCTCAGGTCAGAGGTGGAGCCTGTGAACAAACTCAAGTCTGGCCTGGTTTTCCATGACCCAGAACCAGAACTAAGTCCAGGTGACAAGTCTCTAGGAGACATGGACCCTAAAAGACATGGACCCTAGGAGACAAGGACACTACAATTTCACAACAGCAGTAAAATTACATGAAACAAAATATAATGATTCTAGTTTGAATTGACTCAAACCTTTCTGCTGCCCCCTAGTGGACGTGTATTTAATTGCTCTGCCTGACACTGGGATAAACAAAGACACATTATTTGCAGTAACAAAATCAAAGTTTTCAGAACCTGGAAGTGAACCTGGATCTTGTTGATCTGTGACACACACACACACACACACACGTGTGCCCCTGTAGCTGCTTGTTGGTCAGCAGCAGTTCAGACTTAATTCCTGAGGGATGTTGTGATTGGTTGTCGTTCTGTTTACAGAGCATTTCCACTGGGATTATTGCCATTCTGGTGTCAAGGAACCTCCGCCTGTTGAAAATGGTAGGAGTCTTGATTAATTGTTAATGTGATGCTAGCATTAGCACCACCTCCGTCAGTGTCATTCATCATTTCCACCTGGTTTGCAGCAAATAGGCCTCCTGGTGGTGTCGTTCCTCAACGCCCTCCTCTCTGCAGCCTGCTGCACTGGGCTGCTGTTGGCCATCGGCATCACAGTGGCCCACGAGGGCCGAGGCCTACTGACGGGCTGTAATGACACCCGGGTGGACGCCCGCTCACCCATCAGTGCCGACTGCCCCTTTGACACCACACGCATTTATGTGAGTTCAGAAGGTTTCTTCTGTTTGTGTTTCTAATGTGTACTCACCAGGGGGCGCTGTTGTCACTTCCTTTCTCTGTTTTCCAACACCTGACTAACTGTAGGACACCACCCTGGCAGTGTGGTTTCCATGTGCCGTGTTGGCAGCAGCTGAGGTGGGACTGTCAATCCGCTGCTTTGTCATTGGATTAGCCCTGAGGGGGCTGTGCAGCAGTGGGAGCCTCAGAGAGCAGGTGTGTCTGTCTGTATGTGTGTGTGGTGGGTGAGGGGCACCTCTGGTTTCACTAACAACCATTGTTTCCATGTCGACAAGGTCAAAGTTCTAACCACAGGTGAAGCAGCTTGGTTGACAGCTGGCTCAGCCAACAGGAGCCTGGTTACCATTGACCAGCTGTTTACTGATTAAAGCCCGGGTTAAACTCAGGGTTTGGGTCACAATATTAGTCACATTATTAGGGTTATTAACAATGTTAATCAATTATTAACAACAATCATCACACTGCAGTCCTTGAGCTGCACCGACTGACAGGTACTTCCTGTTTCTGATCATTTCCTGCTGTCCTTCAGGAGGGGGATTCCACCCACAGCCAGCGTCTGATGGGAAAGCGTACCGATCCTGATGCCTAAAGAAAGAAGAAGAACAGAGGTAGAGCCGCACCAGAACTCCCATAAGGCAACACTGCATCTCCTTTCACAACATGCTAGCTTCACGCTCCAGTTTCCTGTCAGGTCCAGTTTCCTGTCAGGTCATTGTTTTAATTTGTATATAAAGGTCGTTGGACTTTCCCAGTATTTTAAGCAGATTTAAAAGAAAATTAAAATTTTATTTAAAAGTAAACATAGGGGTCATGGACCATAGGCAGGCCCACACAGCCCCTGATGGCAGAGCCTGCCCTGTGGCCTTTCAACCATAGGATAGCAGACCCACCTGTGACTGCTAAAAACACATTTGAATTTATACTCTGAAATCTTAGACTTTTTTGTTAAACATCACATGTTTAATTTAAGAATGAAATTCTAGTTCTAGAAGAAAAAGAACAACTCACCACCGCCCAAACCTTGAACCTAGAACTGCTGTTTACAAATGTCTGAAGAGATGAGGCCCTCTGCTGGACCTCTCACTGTTTGACCACATCACTGAATATGTTGAAGAGAAGTTCTTGAACTGTTTTAAAGTGGACACTGATTGACAGCTGGTACAGACCAGGTGAGCTCTTCACATGGTTGTTTTTAAAGTTCTGACACTGAGCTGAGGATCTTTGGACTCTGTTTTTACTTCTGTTTATTTCTGTATTTGAAGTGAATTTATCAAAGAGTGATTTGTCAATGTGAGTTTAACACAGAATAAATGTTTTCTTATATTTTTATTTTGAAATCTAACTCGGCTGCCTGGAGACACTGCTGTTGTTTCACATTAAGATGTGTTAGATGAATATTGCTGCTGGTTGTTGTCAGAACCGACAACAACCATCCAACAGGCTGACCATACAACAAGAACAAACCTCTATGACCATACTGTCTTTTAAAGAGGCTCTGGAAAGACCTTTATTTTGAAAATACTTCACATGAGTCAAGTGATGGGGCATCACTTATGTGTAATGATGAGGTATCTAGTGTATCGCCGTGTCCAGTCAGACACCATGCTGCTAATCACATGATCAGACGGAGGAGAGAACCGTACAGACACAGGTCAGGAGCAGTTCGCTGATCGTTTCCAGCGAACGATGGCAGCGACGTCATGTTTGAGCCTGGAGACGGTCTGATCCAGCTGCTCTGAGAAGTCTTTGGTCAGACGACTGTGCTCATTGACGAAGAGTCGCAGCCCCAGCAGGTCAGACTCATCCTGGAGGAACAACCACAGCGAGGATCAGACTCCAGACTGTTCTTTTACAGCACCCACGTCACACTGGTGAACCTACACTGGGCCTGTGTCGACACAGACGCTGCAGCTGAGCTCGCACTGATGTCATGCTGTGGTAGAAAACCTTCAGAGCACGAGCCAAGTCTGCGTCACAGCTGGGACGCAGAGAACGACGGCGGCCGCCGTCATCACCTGCAGCACAGACACCAGCAGGAAGATAAGGATCAGAGTCCAAAAACAGACTGCTACAGTACCAGGCCGCGGGACAGTCTGTACCAGGCCACAGAAAAACAAAATCAACAACATGCTTTATTAATCATCATTAATCATCAGAGGGACTTTATTTTGTTAAATACAAGCAAACACCTGTAGACCCCTGTGAAGAGAGTTGTCAAAATAAAAGTCCTTAAAAGGTGAAAAGGAGACAGAAGAGCAGCCTTCAAACATGGAACAGGTCCACACACACACACACACACACACACACACATACCATTCCTGGTGTTGTGGAGCTGTTCTCTCAGACTGGTGTTTTCTTTCATCAGTGATGCATTGAGTCTTTGAAGTTGTGTCACTTCCTGTTGAAGAGTTTTCACTGAACAGCTGAGCTCTGCAGACTGACACACAGACCACAGTCATCAGGTCAGGACATGAAGACAAATACAAATGACAGGACAAACTCAGACTGACTGAAGCTTTGGATGGAGCTGGAGGAGGAGGAGGAGGTGTGTCCATGATGAAGGTGCCGTCACTGGTCATCCTCCCTTCATCTACAGAGGAAACCAGCTCTGTACAGCCGTCTGAAACACACACACACACACACACACGTGTTGGTGAATTCTTCGGGTCATGACCTCAACAATATAGTCCAGTAGGAGAATGGAAATGATGAAAAGTTGAGGTCAAAGGTCAACCTTGGAGCGCCCACATCTCCAGCACCACGGCGCTGCTCTGTAGGTAGTCCAGCAGGGAGGAGGTGGTGTGCAGAGATGTGAGGTGGATGTGGTGATGGAGCAGAGGGTTGACCTGGTTCCACACAGCTGGAGTGTAGAACGGCTGGCTGCAGTCGAAGATCCTGAAGCTGAGACAGAGGAGGTCACACACACACACACACACACACACACAGCCTCCCTCAGTTCTACACCTCTTCACTCTCATCAGTGTGAGTCATGTATGGGTGTAGTCCACACCTTACCCAAACTGCACCCCTCTGTTGTGGGCCTCCCTCACCCAGTGCAGACCAAAACACTGGTCCAGGACCAGCTGGAAGTCCAGACGTTGTCCCAGCAACTCTGAAGGATCCATGAGGATTCCATCCTCCCCAAGTGGACTGGAACACAGGAGAAGTCTGGAATGGTGTGTGTGAGTGAAAGTGTGTGTGTGTATGTGTGTGTGTGTGTGTCATACAGTCCAGTAGAGCTGCAGGGAACCAGCTGTACTTGAAGAATGGCCTCTGCTCTTCCCTCTGAACTCAGAACCTACACACACACACACACACACACACACACACGCAGAATCATCTCAGGTCACATGATTTATCGAACCACTGTCTGTCACGTGACACCTCACCTCCAGCTGCTCCTCCAGGGGGATACGAAAGACCAGAGACTGAAGCCACAGGTGGGCGGTGCCCAACAGGAGGGGCTCCACTGGGTCCCAGAACGGGTCTTTGTCCTGCAGCGCTGCAGCTCTGGACGTGTCCTGTCCTCCCTGCTGTGAACATACATGGGCTCAAATTCATCACAGCTGTGTTGTGATGAATGGGCTCAAATTCATCACAGCTGTGTTGTTTTCAAAAGTGGCTCAAATGGTGGTTCAAATCTAACATCAGTCCCTGATGAGGCAGTGACACAGACACACTCACATCAACAGTTCTCTGCTCCGCCTGTTGCTGCTGCTGCTGGTACAGTTCTTCCATCAGGAACTTTCGGTTGACAAACTTGTTCTTGGACCACACCCACACCTGTGGAGATGTCCACAGACCGTCAGACTGAGGAGTTAGTACACACAGTAGAGAGGGGAGAGAGTCGCAGTCTGACCTGTTTCCTTGGCAACGATGTCACCCTGACAACAACGTCTTTTTCCAGGTCATGACCTTTTGAATCCGACGCTGCCAAATTCTTGATCTCCAGTTTAAATTCTATGTCCTACAGTGATGACAGAACAGTACAGAGGTGAACTGTGACATCATCACTGAAACTCATCTGAAGACTTTAATATAAGGATTACCAAAACACAGCCCTCCCTCCCTCCCTCCCTCCCCCCATGGACCTTTGAGGACCAATGCCCACAGACTGCGTCACCTTCTTCAGCTCCTGGCTCATCTGATTGGCTTCAGCCACCATTGGCATCAGTTTGATGTAGTCATAGAAAACTGCCAGGAGACTGGGGTCAGTCTGACCACCGCCAGGACTGGACTCACCTGTGGAGGTCAACAGGTCAACACAACTGCAGAGGGTAGCTAACGTCTCCTCAGATATGATGACAAGTGCTGCTCTGAGTCAGAGAGGACTGTGACAAGACATCAGTGTCACTGATCACCGTCTCATCATCATCATCACCCCTGCCCACCCCTCACCCCTCACCCCTCACCCAGGTGGATGCCTTCAGCAGCAGCCAGTTCAGACTGGAAGTAGTCGTAGTCATAGCGACTGCAGTCTTCTCCGCCCCTCTCTGATGGATAGCCAATGAACAGGTAGGTGCTGTTGGATCCCAGAATAAGACGATCCTGAGGAGAGTGGACGTTGGGGGGAGGAGGGACGGGTGTTAAATGTCACAATGTGATATGATTAGAGTCTGTGTTTTTGGAGACTGACCAAGTGCTGCAGCTCAGTTGTCTGGGTAACAGTTTGACCATTGACGATAACCTTTGACCCCTGGTGTGGGGTCACTGTTACCCTGCGCTGTTCATTCCTGAAGACTGCGTGATGCTCTTGGATCCTACAGACAAATACTCACATTGCAGCAGGAGTTCAGACGGTTGAAGTAACGTGTAGTAAATAGAAAACATATTTTAAATGTTAGCAACGTTAACCTGGTAGGATTAACAATGGCTAACAACAGTACTGCTGTCAACCACGACCTGGAAACACTCACCCCAGACCCCTGATGGTAATGGACTGTGGGGAGTCACACAGACCCACGTCCCATTCACCTGAGCAGCACACGGTCAAAAAGAAAACAGATTGTTGTTGTTGTTGTTGTGATCGATAGTATTGTGTTATTGTTGTTGCTGTTTTCTACAAACGGACCTTCTCTGATGAAAAGCTTGACGACACCAGAGAGCTGCGCGTCCTCGTTGATGTTGTGGATGGAGGGAAACATCTGAATCATCCTTCTCTCCTGACCGAGAGGAAAACATCCAAACACATGAAGGTCAAAGAAAAACAAGTGGAAAAAAAAAGTCAGACAGAAGTCGGTGCTCTGACCTGAGTGATGGTGGCGTACTGCAGCTCCCAGTCCTTGAGTGCGTCCTGCAGGTGTTGTTCCCACAGAGTCTGGATGGCTCTGATCTGGAGTTCATTGTTGGTCAGCAGCTGACGGAGCTCCTCTGCACAGAGACAAGGTCATCAAGGTCATTAAAAAGTGTGTGTTGTAAAAAGACTGAACAGAGAGAGTCTCAGCCCGATGCTGGACAGCGCCCCCTGTCTCCTGATTGCTGCATTTTTATGTGAAACATTTACTGGTCTCCTCGTTTGCTCGGCGTCCATCTTGGCCCAGGCGGCTGAGCCGCTGCAACAGTCTGGCGTTCTCAGCCTTCAGCTCTTTGACCATGCGCTCAGTGGGGCTCTCATTCACCACCGCCTGGTTCTGGATGTGCTTGGCCCTGAACCAGAGGAGAGACAATAGTTAGAATAGTTAGTTAGCCGGTCATTAATTTGGACTTTTCTTTCTGCTGAGGTCCGGAGACCCAGACCATGACCACTGATCAGAACCAGATCTTTAAACACAGTCAGAATAAATCTGTTTAGTAACTGAGGTAAAAAAAAGAATAAAAGTGGTTCTTCAACATCCAACCATTCCTGAAATTTGTTTTCCCAGAATTCGTAGGAAACTCCTGCAGTTCCGGTTCTCACCTCTCAGCGTAGCGTAGTGTGGACAGAGACTCCTCGTAGAAGATGTCCGCAGGGCTCAGGGTGGCGATCTTCAAAAGCAGAGATTTGAATTCATTCAGATGGAGGAGTGAGAGTGAAGGGGGGTCACGAGGTTAAGGTGTGTCTGCAGTGGTACCATCACAGTGCGACTGTTTCCTCCCAGAGCTGACTGTAGCAGCTTGGTGAGAACTGAGTCTCTGTAGGGAATGTGGACCGCTCTCTTCCCCACCACCACGTCGGCCAGAGCGCTGGTCAGAGAGAGACGGTCGGTCAACCAATCACCAATCACTAAATTGGTACAACGTTAACAACAGAAAATGGACTACAATGTCAGAATAATTGACTGTAAAGGAGAAACTACTCCTACCTGATGACATTACCAAGAGTAGTGAGGCTCAGGTTAATGGCTGTTCCCTCTTTCAGCCGGTCAGCCTCTGACCCCGATGACCTCTGACGCTCACTGCCAGCCAAGTCCACCAGGTTAATGGAGGACTGTTTGGTGATGTTCTCTTTGGAGAAGATCTGGAGAAGAAGTCCAAATGTAGAATATTTTAAACATGGACTATTTTAAATGTGGAATATTTTTTTACACGGCTGACGTGACCTGTTTGAGCTGCAGGATGATTAGCATGTGTGAGCGACTGCTGTTAGCATTCATGTGAGTGGCAGCTGTAGTTCTAGTCCTGGTTCCCTGTTCCATCAGCTGTTCCACCTACAAGAACATTAGTTACCTGCAGATGGTGTGTTAGCACATAGATCTGAGTGAGCTAGAGCACACTCTCCCTAAGCGGTGGTGCCTTAGTGGTTAAGGAAGCACTCACTGCTCCCCAGGCAGCTTGTAGCTGACCCTACTCACTTTGGTGATGGGTTAAAAGCAGAGGTCACAATGACAAATAATTCCCTTTCACTTTGATTAAACTGTACCTGCTGAGCACTGTCACAGGGAACCGTCCGCAGACCCTCTACATAGAAACCTCTGTGCTGCTCCTCTCTGACCCGGAGAACACCTGACGTACGAGAACTCCGAGACAGAAGGTCGATCACCTGGACAGTGGACACAGGCTCGTTCTAGTTTGGTCACCTTTGGCTTGTCGTAAGGAAGTGTTGATTGATTGATGGAATGATCAAGAGTTGATCGCTGCTGCATGTCTCACCTGCTCATTATAGATCTCCATCATACTGAAGAACACCTGTGACACCATCAACAGAACCATTATAGTTCTAGTTCTGAAGGAGTGAATACATGTTAAAGGCGAAACACTGTTAGCTTCATATGCTGGCTAAGAGAGGATGATGGACGGACGGATGGGTTGGTGAGTGGTCGGATGGTTGGATTTATGGATGGGTGGATGATCTGTTTCTTACATTGTTCCTTCTTGTTCATAATCTCTCCTCTATGTTGACACTTGCTTCATCTCCAGTGAAAACCAAAGACCAAGAGTAAATTACTAGGCACGTCCCATAACATCGACCGACCGATAATATAGGACATCCGTAAAAGTTACAGATCAATTCTAACCAATCAGAGGTAGAAAAACACTCAAACAAAGTTAGCCAGTGCAGCTTCCCTCTGCATGTCTACCTGACACTGTCTGGTTGCCTGGTTTCCTCTGATGTCTTCAAACAGTCGGTCACACAGTTTTGGGACCAGGCCTTTGTTCGGCCCGTAGCCGACCATGGAGTAACTCTTCCCAGACCCGGTCTGTCCATAGGCCAGCAAGGTGGCGTTGTAACCCTGTGCACAGAATCCCATCACTTTGATTAAGATGGTTGGAGCCCAGGAAAATAGAAATATCCCAACAGAGAGACAGTGATGTTCACCTGCTGTGCATTCTCAAGGATTCCCTCCCCCAAGTCCTGGAAAACACTGTCCTGAAGACAACAGACAATGATGACAATTATCACATTTGTTATTTGTTGTTACATTTAAGGACTTCGATTTGTTTGAGTTCTCTGTTAAAATAAATGTTATTCTTTCTTGATGCAGCCAACTACTTTAAAGCATGTGTACAATGGTGACAAAGTACAGGTGGGCAGGTACTTGTGACCTGGTCAGCGTAGCGTCCCCCCGGCTCCTCAGGCACATACAGGCCGTTATGATCACGTAAGAAGCCGCTGTGGGACCAGTAGGCGTAGTCGAAGGAGAAGGAGCGGCGGTTGTGAGGGTCATGAGGGTCCTGGATGGTGACAGAGCTGGTAACCATGGAGATGATACATCGACTGCCTGCATCCTTCTCTCTCTGGAGACAGTGGAGTTGGACAACATTAAACTGTTCTACTCAGAGAACAGACTCCAAGTTGGTTCAAAGTAGGGTGCAAATTAAATTTTTTTAAACAAATTAGTTTTAGGTCTTTCTTAATGTTTTACAAATTATTTTATAGTTTGTGGAGTTATAATAATAATAAAAACTTCACACAGCTAATATTTCAGCATCGACTTCCTCTGCTCTTTCCTCAGATCAATGGTCAAAATCTTTTTATTCTTATCGACCTGTCATTGACTGAAGTTGACTAAAACCTGACTAACTCTATGATTAGTTGAATTAGAACCAGCTGCTGATCACGGACCAGTCTGATCCCAGCTTCTTCTCAGAATTTCCTGTTGAGGTAGAGGGTATTAAACCCTGTTGAAGCTCAGCTTCACTTATCTACCAAGATTCTGTTTCCTTCTAGTAGATACTTGTCCATGGTCCACTTTTATAGTCCACTTTTAGTTCTTTAAGAACTACGTGACAGGACCTGCAGCTGTGTCACTGCTGACGCAAACAGTGAGAGAAATAAGGTTGAAAGAAAGAATATTGAATGGCAGCAGAAAGAAAACACTGACCTTGTTGAAGGGTCGGACCCTGACGGCCACTCTGACACAGTCCTTCCTGTTCATGTCTGCTGCCCTCAGTCTGCAGCAGGTCTTCACACACAGGGAGACTGAACACACACACGCTGTCTCCACTTACATGAACACAGTTACTATGGCAGTCACTGGTAACCAGTGCTGGTTACTGAAATGAAACCTCTGCTCACCAGGAAAACAGGAGCGTTAGAAAAGAAAGGAAAAAAAGAGAAATTCTACATTAGAAACAGAAAATGTGATAAACATTGATCTGTTTTACTCCTGAGTTACATGTGAATTAAATCTCAAGAAAATAATTCTTGTCGTTAAAATGTTTAAGTTGTTTCAACTTCTGATAAATATTCGTATTTTGACTTTC
Source organism: Cynoglossus semilaevis (assembly GCF_000523025.1). Classification (NCBI taxonomy): domain Eukaryota; kingdom Metazoa; phylum Chordata; class Actinopteri; order Pleuronectiformes; family Cynoglossidae; genus Cynoglossus; species Cynoglossus semilaevis. The sequence continues at coordinate 9,991,620 of NC_024311.1, read as the reverse complement.
TTCCCTCTCTTTGGTTTCACTTTCAGCCTCTCTAACAACACTGAATAATTCACTGAGAGTCAGCGGGGAGGACGAGCTCAGGTTACAGCTTCATCCTAACCAAGAATACACACACACTCTCTCTCTCACACACACACTCCTGTGGCTGCAGGGTGGTTAACGCTGGATTATTAGTGATGTGTAGTTCGAATCGTTAACGAACTACACATCACTAATAATCCAGCGTGACTCAGGCTGTGTAGAGAGCAGCGGGCACTACAGTTCGTTCACGAATCGTTCATACGGATCGTTCTTTCATTTAACTTTATTCTTATTTAACTGTTCTATTTATTTAAGTGTTGTGTAATTAATGTAAAGTGTGTTTATAAATAAATACGATTGAACATTATATCAACATATTGATTGTCTTATATATAATAAAACAAAAAAATAATAATAGTAACAACAATAATAATAATATTACATTTTGGACACAATAAATGCACCATGTAAACATTTTAATGAACTTACTAATTGTTACGTTTTGTTTTAATTGTCTCACTAATTGTCAAAATGAGTTTTACATTCACTTGTCATCTATCAGCTGTAACGGGACAGGCAGCTCGAACTGAACGGGTCGTTTTCGTTCTCGTTCATCCGAATTGTTCATTTGTCTCGTTCATCGTTCACAGCTGTGTAGCGAGCTGTACGTCCGTCCTCGGATCTCGTTCATTTGTCACGCGAGAGCTACCCAGAGACTGTGACGCTGTTAAACAACAATGACAGGAAGGATGCTGGACACCAGTCACTTTATTGTGGTGTGTATTTACTTTCTTAGGTTTTCACATGGTTTGAATTGCTTGTTTGGTGTATTATTATACTATGTTAGCTGAAGCAAACCATGGTTTTATTTACAACACACACAAGAGGGCTACAGCGTCCCCTGCCGTAAAAATGAACGAAATGACTCGTTCTAGTTTCATTCAATTTAATGTTCGAGGGTAAAAGATCCGAGTCAGTAAAAAGATTCGGTCTTCCCAACACGTGACTCAACGCGTCACCTGAGCGTCATTCCCACACCGCCCAACTCCACATTTATTTTATCGTTTGTGTGACCAAGTGAACATTAGCAGCTACAAATATGACTCAATGTCGCCCCCTATTGGTCTGTCCCTGTAACAACCGACATGTTACAAACGGTGTAAGAACAGAAGTATTTATTACAAGAATTATATATTAAGAATCAGTTATCATTTTTATTTATATTTTTCTTGATGAAGTTTAATTTTATTTTGTTTTATATTTTTTATTTCATTTATTTTACTTCTACTTTTTGCCTTTTTGCACAGTCCGGATCCATCGCACCCTTATTTCACTGCCGTTATCTGCAATGTCATGTGACAATTAAAGATTCTTGATTTTTTATTCTTCACAGTCCCTTGCCACCCTCTCCACACCCCCTCCCTCCACCCTCACCCACCCAAACAGACACACATACAGTCAGTCAGTCAGTCAGCCATGTTGTTGGTGTGACACAGAGCTGTCAGCCTCAGCTCTTCTCGGACCGGTGTTTCTTAATGTGAAAACTCACTGAGCTCTTTTTTAACTTTAAGTCAACGCTGTTCGGTAAAAACCGTAAGTAGGGAACGTGTGAAAACTTCCCAGGAAGTTTCTGTTTCTACGGCCGTGGTCACGGAGGTAAGTGACCGAAACTGTTGCTGTTGGGCGCGGGTATGAGTTTCCTCCAGTGAGTCTTTCCTCAGATTCTACCTCCAGGCCTCGTCTCTCTGCTGCTTTACATACGTGTGTTTGTTGTTTGAGCTTCTGTGCTTTGTGCTAACTTTGTTGGAAAGTTGTTCGTTAGCTCGGAGAGGAGTGGGCTGACTGTGGGGTCGGGTTCGTTAGCTAACTAAGGAACTTAGCGGGAGTTCGTCAGCTCTGGTCGGGACAGAGATGTTGGAATATTCACGGCGCACATTTTAAGAAACGTCTACACACATTTCTCCAGGTTTAAACTCGTTGATCCGGTTACAGGTCATACCAGGAAATGTTAGTGTGTTCATCAGTGTCTCTCTGTCTCTCTCACACACACACGAGGAGGCAGGAGTCTGCTCTGCTCCTCACTGACACCCAGATACTGTAGTAGATGCAGTACTGTGAAGTATTTTCTCAGCCATCTACTAACTAACCCTAACCCACAGCATCGTGGTGGATACAGGCAGCACGGTGTCACCGTTGTCAGATTTCTAGAAGTTTCTAACCTGTGGATATCAGTCAGTTCCACTGCTCTGTTCTGTGTGGCAGTAGAAGGCACCGGTTGGTCGGGGTGGACACACGGAGCTGTCTAGGACAGTGGTTCTCAAACTGTGGTACGCATATCACTGGTGGTACACGAGCGCTCTCTAGTGGTACGTGGGGAAAATGCATATATATATGTTATATTCTAATGTTGGCCATCATGGTGGTACTCAGAGAGCTCTGTGTATTTGTCAGGTATTACAGAGTTTGAGACAGCTCTGTGTATTTGTCAGGTATTACAGTGTTTGAGAGACTAAAACGTTTGAGAACCACTGGTCTAGGATAATTCACTTCCACAAACATTAGTTTAACTCTGTTGTTGACTGGTTGGTTGTGAGATCGTTAGAGCTTCTGAAATCAGCCGTCTCTTCTTGACTCCTGCAGAATGACCAAACTGTGTGTGTTTTGTAAAGGTTTTATCCTCTTCATTTCTTTCTCTCACAGATGGCTGTGAACAGGACCTGAATCCGTCCACCAGGAGTTTCTCCTCTCTCCCCCATTCTCACCCTTTTCCCTCCTCGCCCAGCTGCAGACATGAACAGTAAGATAACTGGTCAAGTGTGTGTGTGTTTAATAGTCTTTGTTTCACAGAAGTGAAGCTGCAAAACAAGAAATATAAAAGTTATAGAATGTGACCTTTGACCTCTGACTTTTGTCTCCGTGTCCAGGTGGTCTCAGTGTCTGGGCCGTCACTCCAGAAGAGAGGCACAAACATGATCAGAAGTTTGACTCACTCTCTCCATCCATGGGCTTTGTCTCAGGTACATCAACGGTGTCTGTCACCGATGTTGGTGCTGCACTGGTCGGTGGTGACAACAGTGACAGACAGCTACAGTAACAGACAGCTACAGTGACAGACAGCTGACTGAATCATTTTTCTTCTCTTTCCACAGGAGAACAGGCGAAGAAGTTCTTCCTGCAGTCAGGACTTCCTGCATCAGTCCTGGCAGAGATTTGGTGAAACACATTTACACATGTTTTTTTACCTTTGTTTGTGTATATTTTACCCAAGTAGAGAAACGCTAGGGTAGAAACCATGTTTTTGGTTCAATCAGTCTGCTAATGGCTGTCCTACAGCATTGAAATTCTTAGAGAAATGTATTTTCTGGCCCATTCAAAATGTTAGAAAACCTCAGCCAATCACAGTAGAGTACAGTTGAGTTGAATAGAATATAATGAAATAGAGAAGAGTTGAAATTAAACAGTGACATTGGAATAGCTTTGACCATATTTAAAATGTTCAAAAGTACTGGACTCTTGGCACAGTGGTGGTTAAGGAAGGTTTCAGGTTTTCAAGTCCACCACCTGCAAAGTTACCACTGAGGTGCTCCGTCCCCACACACTGCTTCCCGAATGCTTAGAGCTGATGGGTTAAAATCAGAGGTCACATTTGGTGGTGTGCAGTGAAACAATGACAAATAATTCACTTTCACAAAACGTAATTGATAGTAGACGTACGTAAATACCCACAATCATTCTGTCAGTCTGTCAGGGTCATGGTCATGGTTAGAGTCAGAGGCAGATACTGTGTGTGTGCGTGAATGCTCCAACAGTGGGAAGAACCCAGGACCATGTGTCTCTGCTGTGATTGGCTGAAGTTTAACCCTGGTCTCTCTCAGGTCGCTGGCTGACATGAACAAAGATGGAAAGATGGATCGACTGGAGTTCTCCATCGCTATGAAGCTCATCAAACTGAAGCTCCAGGGAACTCCACTGCCGTCAGCACTGCCCATCATCATGAAGCAGCCCCCGGTGGCTGTTCCCATCCTCAGCACACCCCCCTCTACCATGACTAACCCCACCTATGGTACAGTTTTAATCATTTTAATATTTTGGTGTGTATTCCAGCCTGACAATCAGCTGCCAGTAGGAGGTAGTCTACGCATTAGAGCAAAAGTTGAAGGTGTGAATTCACCCCAGACTACCTGAAGGAATTGGTCTGATGGAATCCTGGGATGAGAACACCATACATTCACAAGATAAATTAAAATGTAGTCAATCATTTTACTGGCCGTCGTTTTCTCCCTTCAAACAGGGTGGGGGGGAGGGGGGAGAGTGTTCGTACACACTCAGAGTGTACGGCCAAGGATGAACCAGTATGATGAATTTGTTGGTGGCAACAAAAAAGGGCATCAGTTTTTACTGAACCAGTTTTTACAGCTGAAAACCTGGAGATGAAGAGCCCTGTTTGTCCACAGAGTAAACACAAACAGAAAAGCACAAAATGGTGTGTGTGTATATCTATCTATCTATCAATATATATATATATATATATATACGCCCATATATACACACAAGTATATACTGTATATATACTGTATGTGTATATTGGTTAGGGCACACTCAGTGGCATGGCCATAGAAAATCCAAGGGTTAGGTGATTAGAAAGGGTGATACAGACAGAATCATTTCTGTACGATGTATGTCTTATTTGAAGTTTACAAAAACATTGTAGACATATGTTTCTGTTATTGTTTACATGTGTTTGTATGTAGTCAGTCATGTAACAAACATCTTGTTGTGTCAAATACTGATATGTGATTTAAACAGGATCAGTTGTGATGAATTAATTACAAAGCCCCTCATTAACCAGATGAATGTAATTGTTGTTGAGTTGTCCATGGTTGAACCAGACAGGCCTCTGAGACGTTGTTGTGTTTCCCTGGACCAATCTGGTATCTTTCTGTTCCAGGTGTGGGTTCAACGCCTCTCAACATGTCTATGATTCCTGGGACGAACCTCACCATGTTGACGCCTATCTCTGTAGCAGCCCCAGGACTCTCACCCATGACAGGACTCACCCCTCTGGTCCACGTACCCACAGGCCTCAGTACTCTCATAGCCCCCACGAACATCAGGCCCCTGATGTCTTCTATAGGAAACCCTTCAATGCCAAACAGCACCATAGGAATTCTTCAACCCATTTCATCTGGATCTTTGACCCCAGGTACATAAACCAGTAAACACAGTGTGTATATATACAGTACACACACACACATATATTTATATATACACACAGAGCCAATGTGTTGCTACCTGTCCATGATTTATGGATGGAAGGTGTTAGCTTCTCCCTCTACTGGCTCCTGAAATGAAACTGGTTTTACTGTACAATTGGGAGTGTGTTTTTTAAACAATATGAAGGTCAATAATGTCCAGAATCCAGCTGATGACAGTGTTCATGTGGTTCTCTCGGTCTTCTTTTACAGGTTTGAACATGACCCCCCCACTGTTGGACCTAGGATCCAGCAGGTAAGTCTTCAGGACCTGTGTCACCACAACAACCACCTCTGTGTTGTCCGCTGTTGTCATCTAGTCTTCTGTATTTGACTGGACTCTGACGGTGTGAATAGCTTAATTGTTGACTCTGAAGTGGGCAGAGGTGTGAATGTGTCAGTGGACGTGAATGTAGGTGTGAATGGTTGTTTGACTGTCATTGCTGAGGTTTGCCCAGTTTTGGTTCAGTGTGTTTGCTCACTTGTTCCAGCTCCGCCTCATCATCTCCGTCTGTGATGTCACCCCTGCTCTCTGGTCCTAGTGACTGGGCTGTGCCCCACGCCTCCAGACTGAAGTACAGACAACAGTTCAACGGCCTGGACAAACAGATGACTGGATACTTGACTGGTACTGTGTGTGTGTGTGTGTGTACCAGCTATGGGTGTGTTCAGAAAAAGTGACTTTCTTCACACACCCAGCACCAAGTATGTTCAGTATTTTAGTTTTCATCCAGGTTGAACTGGTTCAACTGGTTGAACTTTTCTCTCACCTGTGATCAATGATGTCACATGTTACACTATGTCACGTAACGTGTGTGATGAATCAATAAGTGATTGACCCCCCCTGCCCCCCGGTCTGTATTGAGTGCTCTGTGTTGTTTCCAGGTCAGCAGGTCAGAGGATTCCTGGCGTCCACTCTGCTGACTCAGCCACAGCTGGCTTCAATCTGGTGAGTCTTCACACACATGGACCTGCACCGCAGTGGCTTCACAGGGTGCTACCTGTTCTCTATGATATTTTATTCCAGGACTTTAGCAGACGTGGACAAGGACGGGAAGCTGAAGGCCGAGGAGTTTATTCTGGCCATGCATCTGGTGGACGTGGCCAAGAGTGGACATCCGCTGCCGCTGACCCTTCCAACAGAGCTGGTACCACCCTCACATAGGTGAAAGAGTACTTTGTTCATCCATCATCACACATGCACCCCGTCCCCACCCCTCCAACCCCCACTCCCATCGTTTCATGTCTTTATTGAACAGTTTTGTTGAATCTCAGCCATTGTTTTTCTAAACAGTTGAATCTTTTGGATGGTCTGATTGCAGGAGTTCAGTGAACGGATCCAGCTCCACTGTCTATGCAGCTCTGATGGATGACCTGGACCTGGAACCACCACAGAAAACCAAGACCAACAGTCAGTGCTCATTAAACCCTTCACACATTTCCACTTCAGCGGTGTCTGACAGAGACACGCTCACACAAACACAAACATGATTTCATCTTCATAGAAACACACAGTACACGTACAGTACACCAGTGCACATGGATAAAAAAGGTCAAAGGTCAAAGCCCATTGTTTTCTGTGCTGATAGATTGTAATAAATGTGTGACCATGGTGTGACGATGTTATTTCAGTTGTCCACACTCTTGTGCTTTAATCTCAACTCTGTTCTGTACACAGCCAGTACACATCAGGTGTTGAATCCCACAAATGTCACTAATGAAAAGTTTGGCTGTGTCTACACTCAGTTTCATTTGAGGATAAATTTAAAGCCAATCTGGAGAGAGGGAACGCAGAGCTGGAGAAAAGGCGACTGGCGTTGCTGGAGGCAGAAAAAAGGGAGCAAGAGCGGCGAGCACAAAAGCTGAGAGAAGAGCAAGAAAAGAGAGAGAGGGAGGCAAGAGAGGCTGAGGAGAGGAGAAGGAAGGAGCGGGAGAGAGAGCTGGAGAGGCAGAAAGAGGAGGAGCGACAGAGGGAGATGGAGAGAAAAGAGGTGTGAACTGTTGATCTATTATCCGCCCACATCTGCCTCACTTTCTTTACTAAATAACGGTGCGTTTGCTGTGGTGCAGGCTGAACAGCGGGAGCTCGAGCGCCAAAAAAAGGAGTGGGAGAGGAGGAGGCAAGGAGAGCTGCAGATAAAGAAGGAGCAGGAGCAGGACGTCATCATCAGACTGAAGGCTAAGAAGAGGAGCCTGGAGATGGAGTTGGAGGCTGTGGTGAGTGATGAAGACACGTCAGTGTGGCTAAACTAACACAAACACTGTCTTTGTTTGTTTGTTTGTTGTTAATAGTTACATTCTATGACTGTCTCAGGGAAATAACCAGCGTCAGATCTCAGACAGGCTGAGGGACGTACAGAACAGGAAGAAGCTGCAGAAGACAGAGCTGGATCTGAGCAAATATATATATATATATATATATATATATACGCCCATATATACACACAAGTATATACTGTATATATACTGTATGTGTATATTGGTTAGGGCACACTCAGTGGCATGGCCATAGAAAATCCAAGGGTTAGGTGATTAGAAAGGGTGATACAGACAGAATCATTTCTGTACGATGTATGTCTTATTTGAAGTTTACAAAAACATTGTAGACATATGTTTCTGTTATTGTTTACATGTGTTTGTATGTAGTCAGTCATGTAACAAACATCTTGTTGTGTCAAATACTGATATGTGATTTAAACAGGATCAGTTGTGATGAATTAATTACAAAGCCCCTCATTAACCAGATGAATGTAATTGTTGTTGAGTTGTCCATGGTTGAACCAGACAGGCCTCTGAGACGTTGTTGTGTTTCCCTGGACCAATCTGGTATCTTTCTGTTCCAGGTGTGGGTTCAACGCCTCTCAACATGTCTATGATTCCTGGGACGAACCTCACCATGTTGACGCCTATCTCTGTAGCAGCCCCAGGACTCTCACCCATGACAGGACTCACCCCTCTGGTCCACGTACCCACAGGCCTCAGTACTCTCATAGCCCCCACGAACATCAGGCCCCTGATGTCTTCTATAGGAAACCCTTCAATGCCAAACAGCACCATAGGAATTCTTCAACCCATTTCATCTGGATCTTTGACCCCAGGTACATAAACCAGTAAACACAGTGTGTATATATACAGTACACACACACACATATATTTATATATACACACAGAGCCAATGTGTTGCTACCTGTCCATGATTTATGGATGGAAGGTGTTAGCTTCTCCCTCTACTGGCTCCTGAAATGAAACTGGTTTTACTGTACAATTGGGAGTGTGTTTTTTAAACAATATGAAGGTCAATAATGTCCAGAATCCAGCTGATGACAGTGTTCATGTGGTTCTCTCGGTCTTCTTTTACAGGTTTGAACATGACCCCCCCACTGTTGGACCTAGGATCCAGCAGGTAAGTCTTCAGGACCTGTGTCACCACAACAACCACCTCTGTGTTGTCCGCTGTTGTCATCTAGTCTTCTGTATTTGACTGGACTCTGACGGTGTGAATAGCTTAATTGTTGACTCTGAAGTGGGCAGAGGTGTGAATGTGTCAGTGGACGTGAATGTAGGTGTGAATGGTTGTTTGACTGTCATTGCTGAGGTTTGCCCAGTTTTGGTTCAGTGTGTTTGCTCACTTGTTCCAGCTCCGCCTCATCATCTCCGTCTGTGATGTCACCCCTGCTCTCTGGTCCTAGTGACTGGGCTGTGCCCCACGCCTCCAGACTGAAGTACAGACAACAGTTCAACGGCCTGGACAAACAGATGACTGGATACTTGACTGGTACTGTGTGTGTGTGTGTGTGTACCAGCTATGGGTGTGTTCAGAAAAAGTGACTTTCTTCACACACCCAGCACCAAGTATGTTCAGTATTTTAGTTTTCATCCAGGTTGAACTGGTTCAACTGGTTGAACTTTTCTCTCACCTGTGATCAATGATGTCACATGTTACACTATGTCACGTAACGTGTGTGATGAATCAATAAGTGATTGACCCCCCCTGCCCCCCGGTCTGTATTGAGTGCTCTGTGTTGTTTCCAGGTCAGCAGGTCAGAGGATTCCTGGCGTCCACTCTGCTGACTCAGCCACAGCTGGCTTCAATCTGGTGAGTCTTCACACACATGGACCTGCACCGCAGTGGCTTCACAGGGTGCTACCTGTTCTCTATGATATTTTATTCCAGGACTTTAGCAGACGTGGACAAGGACGGGAAGCTGAAGGCCGAGGAGTTTATTCTGGCCATGCATCTGGTGGACGTGGCCAAGAGTGGACATCCGCTGCCGCTGATCCTTCCAACAGAGCTGGTACCACCCTCACATAGGTGAAAGAGTACTTTGTTCATCCATCATCACACATGCACCCCGTCCCCACCCCTCCAACCCCCACTCCCATCGTTTCATGTCTTTATTGAACAGTTTTGTTGAATCTCAGCCATTGTTTTTCTAAACAGTTGAATCTTTTGGATGGTCTGATTGCAGGAGTTCAGTGAACGGATCCAGCTCCACTGTCTATGCAGCTCTGATGGATGACCTGGACCTGGAACCACCACAGAAAACCAAGACCAACAGTCAGTGCTCATTAAACCCTTCACACATTTCCACTTCAGCGGTGTCTGACAGAGACACGCTCACACAAACACAAACATGATTTCATCTTCATAGAAACACACAGTACACGTACAGTACACCAGTGCACATGGATAAAAAAGGTCAAAGGTCAAAGCCCATTGTTTTCTGTGCTGATAGATTGTAATAAATGTGTGACCATGGTGTGACGATGTTATTTCAGTTGTCCACACTCTTGTGCTTTAATCTCAACTCTGTTCTGTACACAGCCAGTACACATCAGGTGTTGAATCCCACAAATGTCACTAATGAAAAGTTTGGCTGTGTCTACACTCAGTTTCATTTGAGGATAAATTTAAAGCCAATCTGGAGAGAGGGAACGCAGAGCTGGAGAAAAGGCGACTGGCGTTGCTGGAGGCAGAAAAAAGGGAGCAAGAGCGGCGAGCACAAAAGCTGAGAGAAGAGCAAGAAAAGAGAGAGAGGGAGGCAAGAGAGGCTGAGGAGAGGAGAAGGAAGGAGCGGGAGAGAGAGCTGGAGAGGCAGAAAGAGGAGGAGCGACAGAGGGAGATGGAGAGAAAAGAGGTGTGAACTGTTGATCTATTATCCGCCCACATCTGCCTCACTTTCTTTACTAAATAACGGTGCGTTTGCTGTGGTGCAGGCTGAACAGCGGGAGCTCGAGCGCCAAAAAAAGGAGTGGGAGAGGAGGAGGCAAGGAGAGCTGCAGATAAAGAAGGAGCAGGAGCAGGACGTCATCATCAGACTGAAGGCTAAGAAGAGGAGCCTGGAGATGGAGTTGGAGGCTGTGGTGAGTGATGAAGACACGTCAGTGTGGCTAAACTAACACAAACACTGTCTTTGTTTGTTTGTTTGTTGTTAATAGTTACATTCTATGACTGTCTCAGGGAAATAACCAGCGTCAGATCTCAGACAGGCTGAGGGACGTACAGAACAGGAAGAAGCTGCAGAAGACAGAGCTGGATCTGAGCAGACAGAGGAAGGACAGCTGTCAGCAGAACATCAGTGACCTGCACAAACAGCTGGAGGTGTGTGTGAACGTGTGTGTACATGAGTGAGTGACACAGTGAGTGAGGCAGTGTTGTATTTGACTTGTGTCTTTGTTGGTGTTGGTCAGGAGTTTCAGAGGAAGTTGTCTCAGCTGACCCCAGAGCAGCACAGACTCAGGGAGAAACTCACCAACCTGTCCCTGGACAACTCACCGGGTTAGTTCTGATGCACTGACACTCTGGGTTGGGATTGAAACTTTTTGGGCAGTTGTACAGTTATCTCTATGAAAGTGTTACATTCGCACCTTGTTTTTTTTTTTTATTTAACTTTGGCTGACTAGTCAAGGAAGGAAGGTCAGAACTCAGATGACCATCAGCTTCATTTACTGCCAACACTTTATCAAACTCCAGACTTGTTAATGATGAACAACGATTAAGTGTCACACAGTGTGGTTCAGTGTGGATCACTTGAAGTGATGTTTCTGTTCCTCTACACTTGTCAACCAAACCCTGTTTCTCATGTGTTCTCAGTGTCCACCATGTCCACACTCAAAGTGTCTGTGTCTGAGAAAAAAGCCATGTGCGTTCAACTGCAGCAGAAGCTGGAAGCTCTGGAAAAAGATACGGCTGCAAAACTGGTTCAGATGGACCAGTTCAACAAAGACATGCAGGTGAAGAGAGAAACCACTGAGGAAGTCTTCATCTTTATTTGATTATTTTATATATGTCAGCACCATGAGGGCTGTGGGTGGTGGTTCGAGTCAACCAGCTGCCAAATTACCACTGAGGTGATCCAGCAATTGACTTATTTATATATTTTTTATATTGTGCATTGTTGGGATGTGCTAAATAAATATTCTCATAATTTTAATTGTTTTATTCTTTGAAACATTAATATTAATTTATTCAATAAACTTGATTTTATTGAGGTTTAGCAATTGTACTAATATTTGTCAGAAACATTTCTTTCGTTTTTTCATTTTTTACGATGTAGATGATGATTTGATCTTTGTTCTGTTTCATTGACACCAGAATCTAAGAGAAAGAAACTCGCAGCAGCTGTCAGCACTGGAAAAATTACAGAGCATCAAAGAGGAAAAGTGGCGTGAAGTGATTCAAAGAAAGGAGGAGGAAGAGGAGAGGAAACAACGGAAGAAAGAGGAGGAGGAGGCTCAAAGGTTTACTGCTGTTATCTGTTTGATCTGACCTGAAGTGGGTTAGGAAGAAGGTTTGACCTCTGACCTTTTGCCTCCTGTTTTCAGACGTATTATGATGGAAAAGGAGCGTCAGTGGCAGGAGAAGCTGAGAAGGGATGAGGAGGAGCGTCAAAGGAAGCTCCAGGAGGAGAGAGAGGCCAAACAGAGGGAGTTGGAGGAGAAAGAAAGACAGGCTCTCATTCAGGCTGCAAAAGAGCAGGCCGAACGAGAACTCCGAGCAAGAGAGGAGGAGGAGAGGAAGAAGAGGGAGGAGGAGGAGAGGAAAAAAAGAGAGGAAGAAGAACTTAAGAGACAGCTGGAAAGGAGAAGGCAGGAGGAGGAGAGAAGAAAGCTGGAAGAGGAAAGAAGACAACTGGAGGAAGAGAGGAGGAAACTAGAGGAGGAGCGACGGAAAGAAGAGAAAAGAAAGAAAGAAGAAGAGGAGCGACACAGAAGGGAAGAGGAGGAAAGAAAAAGGTTAGAGGAACAGCGGAGAGAGGAACAGCGCCGAAGAGAGAGGGAGGAAGAGGAGAGGAGGCGACAGAGGGCAGCCGAGGCCGCTCTTCGAGATTCAGAGGAGAGGAAAAGGCGAGAAGAGGAGGAAAAGATTAAAAAGGAGGAAGAAAGGAAAAGGGTCCAGCAGGATAGGAGAAAACAGGAAGAGGAGAGGAAGAGAAAGGAGGAAGAGGAAGAAGCTGAGAAGGAACGCAGGAGGAAGGAGGAGTTATCTCCGCAGCCAATTGGAGGAGGAAAGATTGACATTCATGAGAAACTGACCTCCCTGTTGAGAGGCCTGGAGGAGAGGAAAGGTAACTGCATTGGAGTTAAACTACAGACGGGTTCACACTACAGACAGGTTCACACTACAGACAGGTTCACACTACAGACGGGTTCACACTACAGACGGGTTCACACTACAGTAGTATATGTAGGAGGTCCCAGGATGAGGCTGTGATCAGCACATGTTTCATACTCTCCTCTCTCCAGCTGATGGCACTGTAACATCTCTATTGTGACTCTCCAGGTGGTCAACACAAAGCTACGCAGCGCAGGAAGTCTGCTGCTCTCACACCCTTCAAAGCACTTTATCCATTTACGGCTCGGAATAACGAGGAGCTCAGCTTCAGTGCTGATGACATCATTGAGGTGAGAACAAGAACCAGCGTCTGGGTCTGGATCTGTAGTGTGGTACAGTTAGTCCAGTAAAATACAGATGTTACAGCTCAGTGGAACACAGTAGTGTTGACGTTTCCACTGTTGTCGTCTTCTTCAGGTGGATGAGACGGCAGAGCAGGAGGACGGCTGGCTGTACGGCAGCAGACAAGGGAAGATGGGCTGGTTCCCAGAGAGCTACGTGGAGAAAGCGGCTCCACCAGACTCTTCAAAGAACACATCTGCTCCTGCTGTTCCTCCTCATCCTGCTGCTGCTCCTCCTGCTGCTCCTGCTGCTCCTGCTGCTCCTGCTCCTCCTGCTGCTCCTGCTGCTCCTGCTGCTCCTGCTCCTCCTGCTGCTCCTGCTGCTCCTGCTCCTCCTGCTGCTCCTGCTCCTCCTGCTGCTCCTGCTGCTCCTGCTGCTCCTGCTGCTCCTGCTCCTCCTGCTGCTCCTGCTGCTCCTGCTGCTCCTGCTGCTCCTGCTGCTCCTGCTGCTCCTGCTGCTCCTGCTCCTCCTGCTGCTCCTGCTGCTCCTGCTGCTCCTGCTCCTCCTGCTGCTCCTGCTGCTCCTGCTGCTCCTGCTGCTCCTGCTGCTCCTGCTGCTCCTGCTCCTCCTGCTGCTCCTGCTCCTCCTGCTGCTCCTGCTCCTCCTGCTGCTCCTGCTGCTCCTGCTCCCGTGAATCATCTCCCACTACAATCACAGCTCTCCAACGCCCTGGAGGTTGCTAAGCTAACAGGCAACAAGTCTGCCTTCACACCAACACAGCCACTGATCCCTGCAGCCTCAGAGGGTCACGGACAGGTGAGGTCAGAGGTCAAGCTGGAGCAGCTCTTACTGCCATGTGATACATTATCTCCTTTTGATGATTATTTGATGCTGTGTGCTGAGTCAGTGGGATTACTCCTGTCATTAGCAGAATTAACTGAAAACACGGGCCACACTGTGGTGGGGAGGTGATGGCTCTGGCTCTAACACCATCTGTGATGTCATCAGGTTCTTGGTCAGCTATTGGCCCAGGCTCTGTGTTCATGGACAGCTAAGACAGACAACCATCTGAACTTCAGTAAGGACGATGTGATCCAGGTGCTGGAGCAGCAGGAGAACTGGTGGCTGGGAGAGCTGAATGGTGAAAAGGGCTGGTTCCCTAAAACGTACGTGAAGCTGCTGGAGGAGGACCAGAGTCCAGAGTAAGTTTGTCCATCAGTCAAACTGGTTCTGTTTCAGTGTCAGTTTGTTCATTGAACATCTCACAAAGTAAAAATGTAACCTGCTCTGACCACTGTAGCGCCACCTGTGGGTCAACCTTTTAATGACGATCATCACCAAAGTTTTGTGATGATCGTCGATCCACCAGCTGGTGGTGCGGTTGTTTTTGTGTTCTTTGTGTTTCACTGTGGTCTTTGTGTTTCACAGTGTGAAGAGCTCCACTCCTGCTGCAGAGACCAGTGACAACCAGAAGTTTGAAGGTGCTTGACCATGTGCTGCAGTTCACTGGATGGAGATAGTGGAGAAGAGTTGTTGTTTCATCTGTTTAAAGTGTCTGTGGAGAAGCAGGAGGTCAACTCCTCCGACTGTTCTCCACTCTGGCTGTTATGTGTCTGCCAGTAAAACCAAATGTTGACTCTGAATAACGTGCTGTGGCCTTTTTGGTCCGTCTCTCCTTCCAGAGTACGTGGCTGTGTACACCTACGAGACTCCAGAGCCGGGGGATCTGACCTTCAGTGCAGGAGATCTGATCTTAGTGAGCAGCAGAGAAGGAGAGTGGTGGAGCGGCTCCATCGGTGACCAAGCAGGAGTTTTTCCCAGTAACTACGTCAAACCGAAAGAGTCAGATGTAATCCCTGTTCACTCACCAGAACCAGAACCAGAACATAATGTTGTTCAACATTCCATTCAACTGTTGTTGTGGTCTACTGCAGACATCAAGCTTGACTGGAAAGAAGAAACCAGGTGGGCATGTGATCACTGCACTGATGTTCTGTGGTACTGTTCTAGTACTGTTCTGGTACTGACCAAACACTAATGGAGTTTCTGTGCACAGAGGTCGCCCAGGTCATCACAGCTCACACTTCTGTTGGTGCTGACCAGCTGCATCTTGAAGTTGGCCAACTCATCCTCATCCTTGGCAAGAACGCCTCCGGGTGGTGGGTGGGAGAATTGCAGGTCAGGGCACAGTTTGTTTAATTTTATGCCATGAGAAATAGAATGTGACTCCTTGGCTGTTATTAGAATGATGAAGCCTTGGTGTTGGCTGTTGATCATTAGAACCTCATTAGTTCTGTTTGTTTGTTGATCTTCAGGCTCGAGGTAAAAGACGACAGAAGGGTTGGTTCCCTGCTTCTAAAGTCAAAATGCTGGGTTCCAGCAGTGGCCAGTCCACACCAGCACCTCAGCCAGGTAACACACACACACACACAGAGTGGTTTTCATGACTTGTGAGGACTTCACACATACCCTAAACCCAACCCCTAATCTTAATCCGTACCATAATCCTAACTCTGGCCCTTATTCCACACCACGAAGTATAGATGCACACACACACACACACTCCTGTAATCCTCCCGTCTTCTTTCAGTTTGTCAGGTCGTTGCGTTATACGACTACACAGCTGCTAACGAGGATGAGTTGAGCTTCTCCAGTGGTCAGCTGATCAACGTCCTGGACAAGAATGACTCTGATTGGTGGAAAGGAGAGGTCAACGGGGCCACAGGCCTCTTTCCCACCAACTACATTAAAACGGTGGATTCTGACCCCGGTCAACACAGTAAGAAAACGTTTTCAACTAGACATTGTGTCAATAAAGTATCAGGCACCGCGTCGCCACCCACAGGCTGTGTACAAAAGTCTGGACTAAGATTTTAGAGGCATTTAGAGGAGAAAAGACAAACCAGGACCCAGCTCCAGGCTCATGATGGCTTTGTGTGTTAGCTGTGCACTGCCTCATTATCATGTGGCATCAGCAGCTGATGATGAACATGTCTCTCTGGGCTTCTGTCTATTATTGGCTTCCATCTGAACATCATTATGGTTTAAACATCATTATTTCTGGTTGATTTCCAGACAGAAACTATAGATGAGTGAACTGTTGACCTGCGGCCCAGTGAGGAGGAAGGAGACGACCTCTTAATGTTTTGGCCCAAACAGATTAGTGTCAGTGGAGCTTTAGTCAGACTGTAGACATGTGAGTGAGAGCAGGACACAGAGACACAGAGACGGAGGGTAAAGTAGACAGAGACACAGGGACGGAGCAATGACTTTATGGAGCAACTTTCACTTTTTAAACTTGTGGGATGACAGAGATGCTGAAAGCAGAGGTACACCGAGTGATTGTGTGTGTGTGTGTGTGTGTGTGTGTGTGTGTGTCATAAGAACAGTCCTGATGTCCTGTCTTGGCTGCAGGTGGTGCCGAGTCTTTGAGTACTCTGGAGAAGAAGAGACAGGGTTACATCAATGAGCTGATGGAGACGGAGGAACGATATGTAGAAGATTTGAACGTGGTCCTGGAGGTGAGGCCACCACACTGCAGTCACTGTGACAGAACACAGGTGTTCCAGTGTGCTCCATGACACACACGTGTTTGTCTTCAGGTGTTCTATAGACCAATGTCAGAGTCCGGCCGGCTGAGTGAGGCTGAGATGTCCATGATATTTGTCAACTGGAAAGAACTACCGTCCTGTAACACAAAACTTCTCAATGTGTGGTCAGTGATGTCAGTGATGTCAGTGATGTCCATAGAGTCCATGTGACCAGGGCAACGGAGAACTTCTTCTGACCAACATGTGTATCGGTGTCTGTGATCTCCAGACGCCTCAGCTCTGGATTTACTGTAAACATGTTCCGTGTTCTATGTTTGCAGGGCACTGCGTGCCTGTAAGAAGGCTGCAGGT
This sequence comes from Cynoglossus semilaevis, assembly GCF_000523025.1. Lineage (NCBI taxonomy): Eukaryota > Metazoa > Chordata > Actinopteri > Pleuronectiformes > Cynoglossidae > Cynoglossus > Cynoglossus semilaevis. The sequence continues at coordinate 9,974,548 of NC_024311.1, read as the reverse complement.
GAGAACATGCCCGTCCAAAAGGTCGGAGACATCCTGGCAGCAGAACTGTCCCACATGCAGCCTTACATCAGGTTCTGCTCCTGTCAGATCAACGGTGCCACTCTGCTCCAGAACCGCACGGACAACGAGCCGGACTTCAAGCTCTTTCTGAAGGTAGGCAGGAGAGGAAAGGGGGAGGGATGAGGAGGAGACGAGACGAGGTGAAGGAAAGGAAAAAGAGGAGAGAAAAGAAAGGAAGGAAGGAAGGCCTTTGTAGTTTTAACATTTAACAGCTTTAACTTTATTAACAGCTGCTTTCCTGTCAAATCTACAGGCTGCCGTCTTTTACTTTTCTCTTAACACCATGCAGTGCAGTGTTTGCAAGGACTCATGGGATATTTTATACCTTTCTGAAGTTTGAATTTTTGAAGTTTTTTTTTTTTCTCTTTGTGTCAGAAACTTGCCACAGACTACAGGTGTAAGGGGATGCCACTGTC
>NC_024311.1:9934648-9974014 GCF_000523025.1 Cynoglossus semilaevis | reverse complement strand
ACACACACACACACACACACACACGTCCCCCCCACAATTCTAGTTCAATAGGTTTATGTAGTGTCTGTGTCTGACCCTGAGCCTGTGTGTGATCCAGATCCTGGAGTGCACCCCAGACGGCCATGTGGACAAGGAACACCTGAGGGAAGCTCTGGAGAGAGCAGAAGAACTCTGCCAACAGGTTCCTCTGTCACTCACACTCTTCGTCTTTGTTGGACGAGGTTTTTGTGGAATTTGAAAATTCATTTCAAATTGTTCTGCTTGAGCAGGTCAACGAGGGTGTGCGAGAGAAGGAGAACTCTGAGCGTTTGGAGTGGATTCAGAGCCACGTGCAGTGTGACAGTGCTGCTGAGGTCAGTTTTTGACTGATGGTCCAGGATCAGAGTCAGTGAGCGCCACCTGTGGGTCTGATGCTAATAAGATTCTGATTTTTCTCTGCCTGCAGTTCTTGGTATTCAACTCTCTGACCAACTGTCTGGGCCCCAGGAAACTGCTGCACAGTGGGAAGGTGAGGATGGACTGTGGCTAACAGAACCAAAACCATCAGAATCTGCTGTGAAGGGGTCAGGGGTCACACCTGAGGAAACTGGGTGCTCCTCCATGATGGCTCCTCCTCCTCTTTCTGCAATAATGTCTGAATTAGAATATTTGAGTGTAAAGTTACTGCTCATTTGCATAAGGTCAAAGGTCATCTCAGCCTTGACTTGACCTCACTCCCACTACAAACAACCAGCTTCTCTGGACAAGCAGGACAGGAAGTGATGTCATAGATATCAATTATCTGTCACTTCAGTCAGAGAAACGTCAAGTCTGGTTGTTGTTGTTGTTGTTGTTGTTGTTGTTGTTCAGATGATGATGTGTGGTTGTTGTGTTTCTTCATAGATGTTCAAGGCGAAGAGCAACAAGGAGTTGTGGTGTTTCCTCTTCAACGACTTCCTACTTCTGACCTACGCAGCCAAACAGTTCACGTCGTCCGGTCCAGACAAACTGTTCAGCAACAAGAACCACACTCAGCTGAAGATGTACAAACCTGTGAGTGTGTGTGAACGTCTCTTTGTTGTTGTTGTTGTCTTTGTGCTCATTGGCTGTGTGTTCTCTGCTGCAGCCTGTGCTGTTAAATGAGGTGGTGGGGAAACTTCCAGATCCTTCCCGCGATGAGCCGCGCACATCTCACACATCGACAGAGTCTACACCCTGAGGACGGACAACATCAACGAACGGTAACAGCTGAGTGTGTGTGGAAGAAACTGCCTAGTGGGGGTGGGTGAGGGGGCGTGGGGGTGTTTAGTTCATTGTGTGACTTGCTGTGTGTCTGTGTGTGACTGCAGAACAGCCTGGGTTCAGAAGATCAAAGCTGCATCTGAAAACTTCATGGAGACGGAGAAGAAGAAAAGAGAGAAAGTTTACCAGGGTGAGTGGGGACGGATGACGTTTATCAGATGGTGATGATGATGATGATGATAATAACGACAAATATGATGATGATGTTGTGTATGTAAACAGCTCGCTCTATCAAGTCCAGTGGGATCGGCAGACTCCTGGTCACCATCCTAGAAGCCACCGAGCTGAAGGCAGGAAAACCAAACGGTGAGTCTGGACTACCGTCCTCACAGGACGTCCTCACAGACCGTCCTCACAGACCGTCCTCACAGACCGTCCTCACAGACCGTGCTCACAGACCGTCCTCACAGACTGTTAATAAACAGTACCAAAGTAAAGAGCAACAGTTTAAAGAAAACCAGATCGTGACTCTGAATCTGTAGACAACAATCACTCTTTTTCTTCTCTCTTCATTTCTACACCTCGCCCACCCCCCTCCCGCGCCCCCACCCCTCCAGGTAAAAGTAACCCTTACTGTGAAGTGACCATGGGAGCTCAGAACTTCACATCCAGGACTCTGAACGACACTCTGAACCCAAAGTGGAACTTCAACTGTCAGTTCAACATCAGGGACCTCTACCAGGACGTCCTCTGTATCACCATCTTTGAACGAGACCAGTTCTCACCTGACGGTCAGTCCCTTCTCTCTCACCTCCATCTGTTGATCTTCTCAGTGAAGAGCTGCACTGAAGATGGTGGATTTAAATGTTGTTGTTGAAGTGTGAAGCAGTCTGGGCTGAGCTCCACTACTAGAACACCTCCTGACCTCCTCACATGTTCACCTCTTCTTCTCTCACTCCTGGCAGTTTTCCTGGGGCGGACTGAGGTTCCTGTGGCCACCATAAAGAAGGAGTTGGAGAACAAAGGAGCTGTGACGCGACGTCTGCTGCTGCACGAGGTTCCCACTGGGGAGGTCTGGGTCCGTCTGGACCTGCAGCTGTTCGGGGGCAAGTAGTCGGAGAGAATGAAGGGGTCTGTTGTGACAACCAGCTGGTCAGAGACTGGTCAGAGACTGACTCTCCTGATGTTGCTGTTACAAACCTTTAGATGGTTGTTGATGATCAGAATGGTTGACTGGTTGGAACTGCGGAGAACCAGGAACTGGATTGAACTCAATAGTTCTTGCTGCCTGTATTTCTGCTCCCTTTAAATTCTTGGTAGAAATGAGTTTTCTACTGTTCTCACAGCTCATACTTCTGAGTTCTCTTTTTAACTTTCAGACATTGAAAATCGATTGCGATCAATGTTCTGACCCTTGTGTTCAGTTCAAACCTGTCCTTCCTCAGTGACGAAGGTTGCTGTAGGTCAGAACCTACTTAGTTCCAGGTCCTGGAGCTCTCTTGCTACTGAAGCCTGTGGTGACAGTGTTCCTTTGATCCACATTGACTGTGTGCATTGAACTCACCACGTCATGCTCTGTTCTTCCTGGTTCTTGAACCTCTGTTGGCAGATGTTCTCCAGGCTCTCAGTGCCTTTCAGTTCAGGTGTATGATCCTTAGAGGGTGGAAACAGTTCTGTTCACTGTTTCTTTGGGCTGTGTGTGTGTGTGTGTGATCAGAATCATGTCCCTTAACCTCTTCTCTTAATCCCTGTAGGGTAGTGGAAGTGATTATTATTATTATTAATATTATTATATATTATTTGGAGCCTTCTGTCGGCATGTTGTCGCTGCAGACTTCAGAGCCTGTGACCAACCTGCTGTCTGTTGATATTTTGGCCTCCATGTGGTGCTTTCTGATTCAGGGTTTCTTATTTCTAATAAAATATATTTAAAAAATATCTTATCTGCTTACTGATTTTATTTATAATATATTTATAAAAAGGAAGTGACGCAATACGGTACCGCCGAAAGCACGGCTGAGACATTGACCTCTGATAGTCCTTGGGCTCCCTCTAGTGGTAGACAAAGGGAATATGTTTGTTATTAAAATTAGATGAGTCACTGAGTCGTTAACTACAGCTTTCATTGTATATAACAGTCGTTGGCTGGCTGTTGACAACCGACAAAGTGTCACATGAGTCTGATGATTGTTTGTTTTTTTTTATTGGTGTTTATTGAATGTGTCTTACAGTAAAATGTTCATGTGAGAGGTTGTTCTGTCAACAACCTGCTCGAGCCAATCACAAACCTTTATCTGGTTAGAAAGAAAGGTTTTCATGACTGATCCAGTGAAAACAACATCATGAACACATAACAGTTAGTAAGTAGTAAAAGACCAGGAAAGCTGGAACACTTCTTCATCATCACCCTCATCACCCTCGCCATCATCAACCAGATAAACTAGATCACTGAGAACTGGATTCCATGTTTGTTGAGTCTCTCAATCAGAGAGGTCTTTGCAAAAGCAGCTCCAGGAGAGTAGACCCCTCCCCTGAGGAGAGAAAACACACACAGACACACTGAGAACTAAGTTCCTCTGTTGTTACTGCAGTCGAACGTTCACCAGGAACATTTGTGTCAGTTGTCTGTCTGTGGTCCAGCTGTGGACAGGCTGTTCAACTCACCTCTTGGGCAGAGCTGCAGGTTCATGAAGGATGGTCAGAGCAGCCTGGACCATGGCGATGGGCGTGGCCACATATCCACACTCTGTAGAACAGGAAGTTCAAGTCAAGAATTTCAAACTTTGTCATTTTGTCTCGGTGTCGGGAGAAAATGTTGACCTGTGAAGTACTGACATCGTACTCATGGTCAATGTTTTTGTGTGTTTTTTGTAACACCATCAAATCAAAAACATGTCAGACATAAGACATCTGGTACCTGGTCCCTGGACTAGGATGCGGATCTTCCCATTTGGTTTTCCCTGTGAAGGGTCCAGGCCCTCGGTGTAGCCCTCTCCAAGAAAGGCAAACTGGAAGGAGGAAGCTTCCATCTGACACACAGGAAATGTACTCAGTACTTTATATACTCTTTACTGTAGTAACTGTGCTGTGTCCTAATACTTCACCTGCTTTTTACTTGGTCCAGCCTTCGAGAACACTCCAAATGAGAAGAACTCGGGGAACTGAGAGGAGAGAGAAACCACAGACATGGAGTACTCCTGAAGTACTGGAAACCAGTGTGTAAACAGTACAGATGACATAAGGTTGTGAATGCAGCGTCATTTACCTTAATCAGCAGATTTCTCCCAAAACTGAACTTGACTAAGAACCAGAACATCATGCCAGCGAACATCAGTTTGATGACGTTGCTGATTCCTCCGACTCCGGCGTAGGCACCGTACTGAACCTAGAGGGACAAACAGAAGCTCGGTGATGGAAAACAACAGAACCAAAGTTCATTTTCAGATCATGGTGACTGGACGTTTGAGCTGATCAGAAGAACTCGACAGGAACTTCCCCTGAATGGAAAATAATTCCCCATTAAAAACAACACCCAGTAAGTAGGAACTGCTGACACTGACCCTCCTGCTGTACGGCAAAAGCACTAACCACTATCCCAACGTGCAGCTTCCAAATAATAAAAAAAAAATCATTATTTAACAATAATGATTTTTCTCTGTGACCCAGTACAGGTCTGAGGGCCAGTGGTTTGACCTCTGACCCTCAGGAGATGGAGAAACTGAGGGTTAAAGGTCACAGGCAGAGACTGTGCTAATAAAACAAGCTGGGGGTTAGAAAGTGAGAAAACTGACTGGAGTTTGATGATGTTCCTCTGCCAGGTACCGCTGAGTTCTCTTCACAACAGAAGGATCTGAGCCCATGAAGGGAAGAGAGTACTGCTGGATCTCAGAGCTGAAGAACAGATTCCCTCTGCACACACACACACACAGGATCACTAAGCCATAGTCGTACATGTCTTGTTTTTTTTGTTTTTATTTTCAACCCTTGTCTAAACTTCAGCTTCTAAATGTGCTAAAGAAAAATCTCCCAAATCAAATGAAGAATGAACACAACTGTTTGTTCCAGTTGTGGCCTTTATTGAAAGACGTTTCTGGAACTCTGTATTAACGTAAAGTTTTAACACCTAATCATCAGGGAACAGTCCTGGTTCAGTCATTATGAACTGACCACGGGGGCGCTGTCCTCCTTATTCCTGTAAATGTGGAGTAAAGAGGTCCACATGGACAGATCTATCCAGTGGTACTGTATCTGACAGCCCACATGGACTTCATCATATACTCAGGAGTATCTGATCTGTGGGCCATTTCAGCGCTGGGCGCTGTACACCACAGGTGTGTTGATGTCCCCGCTGCCGTCAGCTGGTCAGAGGCAGCGAGGCAGCAGGAGTCTCCTACCTGCGTCGGAGCCTGGAGCCCACGTAGGTCAGAGGTTTGTGTTGGAACTTCCTCCTTAGACTCTGAAGATTGTTGCTGTCAGCAAAACCGTAGACAGCAGACTGCCATGTGCCATCGTGGATACACACACCCTGACACACACACACACACCAAACAAAGTATGTTTTATCAGAGTGTTCAAAGTAGAAAGTGTGTAGAGTTTTGAAAAAATGTGTTACACACATCTGGTCCTGAGCCAATGGTGAGAAAGCTCTCTACTGCAGTCAACGTCCCTGTGAACACACACACACACACCTGCTCAGTTCAAGACTGTATTCACAGGCTCAGAAACACAGACTATAGACCACAGACTTTAGAGAGACACAGACATCAGTACAGACCACATTAAGGTGGATGTGGTCCACATGGACACCCAGACAGAGACGGTTCCTACCCTTGAACTGCTCCCTGGTGTAGATGACTCCCATGTCTGCAGGAATGGAGTCAAAACCACAGCTGCCGATGACGTAGACTCCGGCGTCAGCCGCCTGACTGTTGTAGTTCAACTGCATGGCCTCCAGGAACTGTACAAGGTCAAAGGTCAGTCATTGTTGGGACAGGATAGGCCTGATCTTCTACTGTAGCTGAAGGTCAAGACTGACTGGACGTTTTCTTCCTGGTACAGACCTGTGGTTCTCCACTGATGTCGATGTGGTGAGCTCCATTCTCCACACATGCTTTGACCACGGGTTCCCCATAGAACCGGTACTGCAGACACAAACACAAAAGTAGACACTTTTACTACCTGTGTACTCTGTGTGTGTCTGTGTGTCACTGGTTTGTCTCTACAGAACTGACACCTGAAGGTGGAGAACCCCATTCACAGACATTATTTTTCATTAGTTGGATTTGTTCTAAATATTTATTTATTTAGTCTAAATAATTGGCGTACCATGTGACAGTAGAAGCTTTTTTTGCCCAAATAACAACGACTGCAAAAAAAATAAAACCATTTAAAAAAAAGAATAAATGAAGTGAATGACTCACAGGTCCCACACAGTTGAGGACGATCACCGCCTGTCTGCACATGGACGCCAGGGAGTCTGGCTGGCCCACGTCTGCAATGATGATGTCCACCTCTGACCTCAACTCTGGTTTACCTGTGCATTCACACACACACACACACACACAGGTTCATTTAAACCTGATATACCAACCTAGTTAAAAGCAGTTAACCAGCTAACTAGCAGCCTGCTGCACATAAACACTTGTTGACACAGCGGGGACCTGACGTTGATGCCGTTCCACCTGAATCTTAATCTAATCTAACCTGCTGGGGCAGATAGACGGGATCAGAGGATCAGAGGGAGAGTTCCATGGACAGGGTCCAACCCCGTCCTTCCTGATCCACGTTCAAACTGTTCAAAGAAATACACTGGAAGACGGAATAATGACCAGGTTTTGCACTGAACATTACACATTAGATGTGTGAGCTCTCTGACGCCACCTGGTTTCAAAAGCGAGATAAATATTGTTTGGGGCTAAACAGCCATGACGTGGAATTGTTCTGGGCATTATTTACTACAGCTCTACTGCCACATTTTAAAGTCAAGACTCCAGGACTGGTCCAGTTAACTAGTCACCTTCTAACTGTACCGCACACACGCTAACTACTTGGGATGCTAACTGACACTCTGAATTTGTATATTTGTTTGTTAATGTGTTTGTTGTAGCCTCATTGTCTCTGTAGATCTGGGTTTGGAGGACCGGTTGTAACGGACGTAGACTGTATAGATGTAACTCATAGTGTTTCATGGTACGGTCTGTGCTCTTGCGCAGTAATGAACTTGCAGTACAATTGTGATATTGAACACAACGTTATGTCGTGATGACGACAGTGTTTATACCACAGTGACACACATACATTATTACACACATATACTGAAATACTTCCTGTAACACTTACCGAGAATCTCGGCGGCCTGCCCCACTACTTTCTCCAGCTTCTGCTTGCTTCTCCCCGCCACGGCCCACTTTAGAGTCCCACCCGGACCCTCGGAGATGGTGCGGGCCACCTCCTCCACCACGAACTGTCCAGTGAAGCCGGAGGCTCCAAAAATGACCAGGTGATAGGGTCTGCTGGAGGACGACATGGTAACAGGACACAGTGACGTCTTACCGACAGTCCAACACAGATAGATCCAACGGCTCCGTCTCTTCCGCTGTGGAGCAGGATTGCTCGTCCCCGACACCAGTCATTTAAAAATGTGCGTGAACGCGCACGGTGGGGGTGGAGCGACTAAAGTGCGTGAACGCGCACGGTGGGGGTGGAACGACTAAACTAATACTGCCCACCTATAAAATAAATGAGCAACGGTGATCAATAAAATCGTTTTCTGCTCTAGCAGCGATATTTGCTGTGGTGACTTAAGACATTAGTAATCGATAATGGTTTTAATGGTCGAAACAAGATAATGGACCTGGTCTTTGTCAAGTCCATTAAAAACAGACGTGTTGATTAAAACTGCTGCTGGATCATGGTGGTAAAAAATATTTCAAACGTTTACACTTAAATCACTACGAGCAGATTAGATTAATTGATCTACGACGTTATAACAAACTAAATGAGTTACATTAAAAATGAATTGTTAAATTGACGGGACATTGAAGGCACCGTGAAGGTTTATCTAATAAAAAGACAAACTGAAAAGAGAAGTAACACGCTCTAAATCCAGATTCACAATTAAAAGGAGTACTGTAGTCAAATAATATCAAGTATTTAAAACTGATGTATAATGGCTTCACCTGGACACAAGCACAACGGTTAGAACATTCTTAGAGTCAGTACAGACAGTATTTCTACGGTGAACTTCGGACCTCGAACGTCCACAAACGGACTTAATCGAAAAGATATTTATGGACAAAATGAGCTGAACTCGAGTTTTTCAACTGTGATATACTAGGGTTATGGCCTTTGGCAAGTTTTCATACATTTTAAAGAATTTGTTTTTCAGGAAAGTGAAATTGTTGGTGCATTATTGTATTCTGGTTCTGTAGGACTTGGTAATCGCCCCCTCACATGTTTTTTTGTACACCACCTTCCTGTAGCTTTTTGATTGGTTGAGTATTAATGACGTTAAATTAACGCGACGGTCAAAACTCGTGTTACAGTGGAACGCGAGAATATGTAGTTCTCAATGTCACAGGGTTCTTCAGCACAGCGGGTCGAAGAAAGACCGTTTTAAATAACGGCTGTGTGACATTAAAGATGCGGAATAGTCTACATGCAGGTATACGTTTCTTTATTGCATGAGCAATATGCAAGGGCACGTTTTTGTTTAGATTGTAATAGCTTTAGCTCAATGTTAGCAACTGGGCTAACAACAATATCTTTGTTGGTCGCTTTAATATCCCTAAAACAAATGGCTAGTTGTTAATGTACGGTGGCGGTATAATTGTCAACGTTCACACAATACGGCTTATGTTGCCGCGGAGTGTCGAACTGTGACATGGTGTCTCGTACTACACGTGGTCCATTAAGTGAATATGTGGTACACTCAGTATTGTTGTGGCACAACAGATTGATTTGTTTTTTGTCGTTATATATATAATACTATATAATACTTGTTTCATACATTTAAACGTTTTTCACCTCTGTCTGTGATGCTACAACGGTATGGGTTCAATAAGGCTCCATCTAGTGGAGTCATGACACTAACCCTCAGGAACATTTTGATGTAATAGTATATATTTCACCTTTATTCTTATCAAAGCCAATTGTTCTTCATCTAAACCATCTTCCTCAGGCACTGACGTCTCCATGCATTCCTGAAAGTTCTGCTTGGCCTCCCCGGTTTCCAGTTTAAAGTCCACTATGTCAAGCCATTGGTGCAGATCAGCGTCGCTGGTGATCCGCTTTGCGTGCGGCCACAGTCTCACAGGCAGATCCTGTTTGAACAGAGTGTCGTGTCCTGCCGTGTGTGGACGTGTTGTTGGAGCTCCCGTGTTCAACAGAAGGCTCTACAGCTCTGGCCGGCCCACGCTTGGTTTAGAGCAGAGCGCCTGCACAGACAAAAGCCCTCGTTCTACAGTACTCCCACTGAGGAACTTGTCAGCTGTTGCTGCTCAGGTAGCTAATAACTTCCTTTCTCTACTGTGTTCACCTGAGCCACACCTGGAGGAGTTTCTGACACAGATAATGGTGGAGCTGACCTTTGACCTTTGCTAACATCACCTGTGTCCGTGTCTTTGTCCAGGGCCACACACATCCTCTGTGTCAGCATGAAGACCTGGATGTTAGAGACATTGAAGAGAAAATACGCCGCACTCTGGGCAGTAGACAACAGAAACACTACCTGGTGGATCCACAGCTGGCCACGGTCGTGGCCCAGCATCTCAGGACAGGGGACACTGACAGTGTCATTTTTGAATGTAACCCAGGTAAAGACCTTGTAGATGTTGAACAGACAGTGATGTCAGTCAGTCTGTGTCCAGTCTGAGGAGACGCTTGTCTTTCTTTGTCTCTCCCAGGTCCTGGAGTTTTGACCAGGGAACTGATTAATGCTGGAGCTCAGAGGGTCGTGGCCCTTGAAGGAGAACGCTCCTTCCTGCATGATCTCAGGGTAAACATGTCCACTCATTAGTCACAGCGCCCCATAGTGGAAGGCTGAAAGAGCCTCATTTTCACTGTGATGAACAGCTAGATCTTTGAAGACTGAAGGTCACAAGGTCACAACATGGACTTGTAGCCAGTGTCCTGTAAGACTAATTTGTTTTGTACGGCAAAGGTTCGATCTCCTCATATGTGACCCTCACTGTGAGGAACACCACACTGACTGCACTGACAGCTGCCTCATTCTTTGTAATAACAAACTATAGCAGCATGGTTAGCCATTCCAATGTTCTGAAAATCTGATTTGGTGTTTCTCCTGTCTTCTAATGAACTGAAGTGGTGGAATACTACTGAAATACTACAAGTGTTTCTGTTGTTTCAGGAGCTGGAGGTTCAGCTGGGCGCTCAGCTGGAGGTGCTTCACTGTGACTACTTCAAACTGGATTCTGTCAGCTACAGCAGACACAACTCTCCTTACATGACCTCTGAGGAACTGTTCAGTCGCCTGGGAATATCAGAGCGCGCTTGGACTGAAGGTGAGAGCAGACGATGGCTCCTGTCAGGACAGTACCGTGTGAAGCAGGAACTTTTACAGAAACTCTGTCTGCCTTGAGACCAGCAGGTTCTAAGAATTTGGTAGAAATGAACAGAAGTGAGACCACCACCGGGGGCAGTATGAGAATCTACCGTCTACACGTCACACTTGTGTTCAGTGGTGTTGTTTTTGTTTCTGTTGTCAAGGTTCTCACTGGTTCCCTCTCTCTGCAGGCGTCCCAGTGAAGGTGGTTAGTATCCTGCCCCAGCACAAGGAGCGCAACATGCTGCTGAAGATGGTTTATGTGTTGTTGGAGCGAATGTCGGTGTTCAGATATGGAAGAATAGAACTGAACTTCTTCATCAGTGAGCAGGAGTATCTGGTATGCATGTATATCCTGAGCTGGACTGGGGCCACACACTGTTTGACAGTCAGGAGGTTCCATTGTATAAAATGTAAAAATGATATGTTAGTTATATGATGATATAATATAATGTGAGTGTGTCAGAGAAGCTGCTGTAAATTCACCTGAACAAACACTTCAGGGACAAAGGTTTTACTCATGAATTATTTCAATATTTATTTTTTACTATTCATGATTCCGTATCAAGTATTAAATATGATTGATTTTCTTTTTTGTCTTTCAGAAAATGATGTCATGTCCAGGCGACATGATAAACTACAGATCGTCCAGTGTCCTGTGGCAGATGGCCTGTGACATCAGACTGTTGATGAAGGTACAGTCACAGTGTGGTTCTGTTCACTACTGTGTTGTGTTTACACTTCTGCCTTCTCTGAGAGTTCTGTTGTTTCTGGACAGGTACCGTTGGAGTCGTTTGTGACGACAAGAAAGAACAGAACTGTTCATAAAGGCAAGGTAAGAAAGGTGGTGACACTCCCCCCTCCCCTTAAACCCACTGTTGACCCCTGGTCTGCACATTCATGGTCTGTGTCTGAACGTTGACTCTCTAAGGTTCCCAACGATCACATGTGCCTGGTGCGTCTGTGTCCACGTCCACATCTGTTCTCTGAAGGCCTCAACTCATCCAATGCCAGGGCCCTGGTCATGTTGATCCGACAGTGTCTGGTCAAGAGGAGGAGCAAGCTGATTGACAAGCTCAAGTAGGCAACACACACACTCAATCTATACAGGAAAAAAAAAATTCAGGGCAACACACACACTCAATCTATACAGGGAAAAAAAAAATTCAGTCAATTCAGAAATTTGTAGGAAATGTTAGTGTTTCTGGAAATATTTAAAGTCCGACCATCTGAAGGGTTTTTTTTCTACATTTATTTTTATTTTGTGAGAGCACTGTAATACAGTGTTGGCTTTCGGCCAATAATAATAATAATAATATTGCCGCTCAAGTGAAATCTTTGTTTACAGAACAAGAAACAAAACACAGGAAGTCAGATAAATTATATCTGAGAACTTTGAACATACTGGGAAAGATCGACATATGAAAGATAGAAATCACTACCAGGGAGTAGGCTAAAGGGAGAATGTAATCTTTTCCATTGTATAAATGTCATTGTCCACTGTATATCTATCCACTCCTGTATTGTGGGTGGGTCATGGAGCAACCAGGTGCTTTTTGTTTTTTTACCAGTTGTTATTAGAATACTAAATAGATATCAATCACCTGGTCAAACCTGGAAATCTAAGTTTCCTAAAAATAACATAGAGAATTGCATAGGTAAATTAGTGTTAAATTTGCCTCTTCATACTTTGATGCTCTGTTCTCTGTAATAATTATGGTAGTGAAATCTGAGGGACCTGGGGAGGTAACTGGTGAAATGTGGTGATGTTATAGATGATGTCATGGACTGTTGAGTGGAACATCACCTCCTTTGTCTCTTTTATAGTCAGTGGTCACACAAAAGTGGACGTTTACTGTTGAGTGAGATGGCACTCCCCAGGGACGTTCTGACGGGACATGTTTCTCCAGACCAGTATCTGAGACTCTTTCTACTAATGCACCACAGCCAGGACTTTGCAGAGTTGTCTTTATTTGAAGAACCCCGAGACCCAAGCATACAGCTATGTCTAACATGATGATGATGATGAAGATGAAGAAGAACAACTTGGGACATCTTCATCAGCTCTGTAACACTGACATCTCACCATCCTTCTTACACAACTTCTGTTCTGTTCCTGTATGTGAAAAAACCCCATGATCAGAGTTCCACCATCATGTTATTCCAGAAAAGTCTTCATCTGAGTTGGGACGATATTTACATTTGAAATGAAAAATAACTAAAACCTGGGTGAGATCAAATAGAACTACATGAATATCAGTCCAACCAAGAACCTGGTTGTTGAAAAGGAGTCTGGACTCTACTGAGCAGTTCTACAGGAGGCAGGACTTGGACCAACCTATGGCCCACAGGGTGGTGGACAGGCTGGACTAAGGTCTATGTCCCACTCTGACATACCCACTCTGTGTAATTGTGTACAGTGAGAATAAATGTGATGCCTGTTATTTATTCTTACAGAACTTTATTAATGCGTCATCTGATAAAGTCATCCCTGGACTATAAATAAATAATGATGGACAACTGTTCACTTTCATTTGAATACTAGCTCTTGTGCCAAAAAAAGTGTAGACGACAGTGCTTATGACTTGGTTAAGTCCAGAATAAATCATCAATGTTGCCAATCATAGGTGTGTGTTGGCACACATGCGGACCAAAAAAAACAAAAACATTTTCCACTTTTCAACTCGTCCCTGATGAGATCGATGTGTGTGTCACTCACGTCGATGTATCGGGTTTTCTGTCAGTAGCCTTAAAGGCAGATTTATAATTTCTGTAATCTCAGATTGACCTTGTGAAAACTGTATTTAGAGGTTGTCTTATATTCACTGAAGCTGAAGTTCTGTAAATTAGTTCAGTACAACCTGACAGAGTTCCTCGTGTTCTCTCCTGTTAGAACTTTCCTTCCATGATGAAGTCCATTGAAGGCCTAAAAATGAAAGAATAGGGAAAAAATCATCTGAAAAAATCGTTGTGGAACCAACAGCCCCTGCAGGGGTCGCTAGTTCAATTCAGAAATGTTGAATGTGTTTCTGGAGAAGGCAGTGAGAAACAGAACAGACAGAAAACGAATTATTAGTTAATAATTAAATTCAAGTTTTCCATTTTAAAATAAAATGGAAAGATTCCTTTCCTCTGACACAGCATACATATACACAGTACGCAGATATGTTTCTTTGACTTCGTTATCAATAACATCCATTTAAAGCAGAGTTGACGTTTTTCTTCTTGATGTACATAACTTCAGGTAGGTCTCTGCAGGTGCGGTAGTAGTAATGTCATACACCAGAGGGCGCCAGAGCACCAGCATTTGAGGCTTTAGCAGGAGTGGACAGCTTTAGCAGCGACTCCGCCTGGAGGTCGAGTATTGAGTCAGCTGAAAACATCAAGGTGTATAATGTTCGTGCGTTTACCTTCGGACAACTTCAACAGCCGTAAGTTTTTGTTGTTACCCGTGTGTGTGTATGAGGAACTGAGAAGGGCGGAGGGAACAGGAGAGCTGTCACAGTGAACTGCGGTGTGTGTTTTCTCCGCGGTTCTCTGTCCAGATGTTGTTAGCTCTTAGCTTGACACTAAAATCGACCTTTTACTGATGTTTGGCGTAACATTACGGTTAGTTCTTTAGCCACCGCAGCCATGACACCTGTCTACCACCTCCATTAGTCAAGAGTAGCTTAGCCTTAGCCTTTAGACACCCTGTCAAGGAACCACGGTGTACCGGAACCGAACATCTACCGAGCCTGTTTCCACGGACGCACTGCTACAATGAATTGAGGTAAACTAGTTTTTCTAAAAATACAAAATTACCGTAAAGCAGTGTATTTACGTCACTGATCGATTGGCGTTAAAGGAGACAAACTGACATTAGTTTCCTAGATTTAAACTTTGTGGTGATATAAATGCAATATAAATTATTAACATTTAGCTGACGATAACAAGAATATAAATTACATTTCCGGTACAAACAAAAAACATATGGTACTGATTTTCTTATATAGTTTAACAGAAACAAAAATTAAAAAAAGTACTCGGACTGTGGCATTGTCTGTACCAATGCCAGATTTTTCCTTAACACATGTTTAATCTTATTATTATTATTTCACGAATCTACTTAAATTGTATGTATGTATATATATATATATATATAGTGACAACCCTAAGTGTTTACTCTGCATCATCTGTGCAGCCTGGAATGTCACTGGAATGTTCTTTATTCCTGAGTACGGGGCCTTAGGAGTTAGAGTGGACTGTGGTGAAGGTGTTCTTCTGATCTGATCTGTTCTCCTGGGTTTGTCTGACACTTCAAGAATCATGTTGAACTTGTTCTGTGTTCCTCCCTCCCCTCCCCCTCTCCCTCGCTTCACCCAGGCCTGAATGTGTGTCTTGTAGTGTATTCTAAAGTGTACTTGTTGTTTTTTTACTCATGGTGTGTCCAGTAGCCAAGAATGACCTCCAGCCTAAAAGGTCAAGGAGAGTGAGGTTGGAGACTGATGGATCATGGTGGTAAGTAGTGGTGGGGGTCTTTGGGTACTCCCTTAATACAAAGTCAGCGTGTTGCCAACCATGTGTATATATATAAAGAATATTCAAATATATACACCACATGTAATAAAGTAGAACCACACAGTCCTGAAGAAAAGTCACGACGCTGAGACTTTTTTGGCCAAGTATGAAAGCACCTGCACAGAATATGACAGTATATTTTGACTTTTTTGATGATGATGTCACCAGGTTCAGACTGCAGGGGTGCATGAGTGACTTTTCTATTTCCTCCAGGTCAGAGAGACAGTAGAGTGATGTCTGAAGTTCCTTCAGATGAAGATCACCAAACTTCTACCAACTCCAACACCAACGTTGACTCCGCTGAGGTTCTGAACCAAAGCAGAAGAGATCTGCTGAAAAACGAGCAGCCTAACGAAGAGGGAGGAGACAAGCTTTTAAAAAACATCTCCTTCAGTGTGAAAGTCCAGCAGGACGGAGATAAAGAGAAGGTCAACTCAGAAGGAGACAGAGAGGAGGATGGGGAAGAAGACACGGATGAGGTGATGAAAGTGGGTGAGGAGGAGGAGCTGAGCACTCAGAAACACCTCCCCATGACTGATTCTCCTCATCCAGATACTGGTAGGTTCATCTACAGAACATCAGAGCACAGCTCCAGGAAAGATGGAATATTTCATGTTCGGCCAGGTCCATGTACGAGAAGAAGAGAAATGTCTGATGAATATGGGATAAAGTGGTTTTAAACTTTGTTACAGAACCAACCTGCTCCACAAGAACAACACCTTCTCATGGGGAACAGAAGAACTCCACCCGTTTGTCTGTCTCCACCTGCTCACCTGTGAGTCCTCCAGGTCATGTTCTGCTCAGGGCTCTGGAGAAGTTGGCCCAGAGGGAGGAGGACTTTCACTTCCCTTATTACCTCCACCAGGTAAACCTACACTTCCTGTTGACTGTTAGAGCAGCCACTCTTTGACCTCCACTCTGACCTCCACCCTGACCTTCTTTAACTCTTTCCACTCTTTATTGCCTCAGTTATATCATGAGGGCGGCACCTGTTATCCCAGGGCAGGAGAGTTCGCTCTCTTTATCATACACATACAGTACTTGACTCAGCATGTCTGTAACAGGGAGTGTTTCAGTTTGATTTGTTGTTGATTGGACTACATTCATCTCAGACAGACAGACAACAAACTGTGACTTAGCAGGTTTTAAGAAGCTACCAGACCAGTTATTTGTCTCTGAGCTGACAGATCAAATCTCTGATGTAGTAAAACCACAAAGCTGCTACAAGGTTCTGTTCTGGTCAACACACACAACTCACAATGACAGACATGTGAAGCAGGTCCGCAAGAGGTCTTTGAATTTGTGTGTGTGTGTTTATGGTTGACGTCCATGTTCTTACTATGTTTCTCTGCAGATTGCTGAAGCCTTTGTCCTTCAGAAGGACTGTATCCTCACCGTGTTTTTAAGATTTACTACAGTCAAGGCCGTGTGTGAGTGCTGTCACCTGCAGTGGTCGACACGTCTCTTCACTGAAGTAGAGCCATGTGTTTAAATCGTTACTATTAGTCTATTTTGTATTATTTTACCTTAAAAGGATGAAACGCAAGAAGATGTTACTGCAGTCAATTCTTTAAAGGCGTTATTTAAATACCTGTACGCTGGAGCTCCCTGTGTGTGTGTGTGTGTCTGTGACATCACATGAAGAGTGTTTTGTGTTTTTCTTAACCTGTGTTGTTCAGATCAGCTGGCACTGTGCTGCATCCACCTGGAGGCGCTGTATCACCACAGGCTCTTGGACAACCTGAGAACAGTGCGGCAGCAGTGGGGTAATAACACACCCAGGTCACATGACATCACATCCCATGATCACTGTCCTAACCTCAACATCTGCTCATTGGTTCAATGCTCTTTCTGATGTTTTAACTTTAGTTTTTATTCCTCTGGTCCAAAGTCCAGGACAACCGGACTTCAGTTCTAGACAAAGAGAAGTTCTAGTAGAACTGAAGAAGTTAACTAGTTACTGTGACACATGTTATTGTTCATTACCTAGTATAATGATGGACGTTCCAAATGCTTTAACATAAAACATCAGATTTTTAGGAGCGTTTTTCTTCCACATCCCACGGTTCTGTTGTCCCAGCTGAATAGATGAGTGCAACAGAAGTCCGACTGTTATTAGGAGTGTTTTAGATGACTTAACACTCACTACGTGTGTGTGTGTGTGTGTGTGTGTGTGCTCTTCATTCTCAGAGAGTCTGTGTAGAACGACATCCTCTGACCTGGAGCTTCAGCTTCTGGACTCTCTCAGACACATCTGTCAGACACACACTCGGTCAGTCTGCATGAGGAAATCTGTACCTGTTTATCACACATACAACAGAGAAGCTACTAGTTATTAAGACCAGTTGTAGTGTACATATGGGTCTGGTGGGGGCAGTATTTCTTTGTAATTGATCAAATTGTTTTAGGCTCAGTGTCATTGGATGATAAATACTACAAGCAGTGAAGCAGAGCTGCTCTCACTGATCAGGTTACGGTTGAACTTTATTGATCCCACACTGGGGAAATTATTGAGTTGCAGCAGTGTAGAGGACGGAGGCAAAGACTGTACAACGACGACAGCAACGACGACTCGATGTAGAAGAATTCAAGATATGAAGTGCATAATAAGAATGTGATTCATGGCCAACGATCATCAGAAGCGTTCCGTCTTGCACCGTGGATGCAGCAGCTAACTGCTGAAGAAGCTGCTCTGTGCGGGGTGAGAGAGGAGTGGCAGATCGTTGGTGCAGCCCTTCTCTTTAACAGTGATGTTGGCTATGTTACACCATATGTTCTTAACATTAGCACCCCCCTCCACCCCCAACTCTGACCGCTCCACAGTTCTCACTGTTCCCACCACATGAAAACCGAGAGCCGTGTGATGACCAAGGAAATGATAAAACATCTGAAACTTAGAACACATTGGAGCTACTCAGCAGTACATGGTAGTGTGTGAGATTAGATCAGCTCCAAATGTTAACACAGTGGTTCCATCAGTGAGGGACAGGAACATTATGGTCTGTAAAATCCATGGTTGTCTATGGAGACTTCAGACAGAGTCACTGGATGTCTGCAGCAGCTTTAGCTGACTGGTCAGCAGGGTGAAGATAAATGGAGCTGGAGTGACCATGCAGTGGTCAGTGTACGGCACACACACACACACACACACACACGTGTGCAGTAATAGCTAAACCATGTGGCAGTTTTGGTGCTTCCAGACACTTGAGCCTCCTCAATGCTAAGGCATCATTTTCATTTCACACACACACACACACACAGGGCAGGGAATTGTGTTTGTGCTAATATTAGAGAGGGAGTGCAGTGAAGGGTCAAAGCTTCTTCACATATTCATTTATGAAAACCTGAACAGACAGTCACTAGGTTCACTTCACCTCCTCTTCCTTCTCCTTCTTCCTCTTTTTCTGTTCACAGACCCAGTTCTAACGATGCTGTGGTAAGACCCTACTCACTGTGTGTGTATGTGTTGGTGCGTCCTGTGTGGACTCTGATGTTTCTCTGTCTGTCACCTGGGCTGTTCTCTGTACGTACAGTGCCTTTGGACCCTGGACTGTCTGAGGCCAGGAGGAGGAGGAGGAGCTTCATGTTCCACAGGTGAGTAGTCCTAGTTAGTCTGTTGTTGTCTGTTAGTGTGTGACTGACACTGTCTTTTATTTTCTAATAGTGCTGACTCATTGTTGACTGCAGTTTCTTGACTTCTGCTGTGGTTCCAGCATCGGTGGCTGACACCTCCCTGGGATTGACGGAGGTCTCAGACCAGCAGACGGGATGTCCAGAGTCCTACAGACAGGAGCTGACTGATGAGAAGGCCAGGGTTAGGGAGGCAGGAGCAGAAGGAGGACCAACCATGTCATTTAAGGACAGTTGTCTGGACCAGTCAACCGCTGAATACATGGATCAGTCTGAGCTTGAAAAGCATTGTGGGGGATTGAGTCCAAGAGGGAAGGCGGAGGAAGAGGCCAACTTGCATGTGACATTAGAAACTGTGCAGCTGGAAGATGGAGAGCAGCGGCAGGAGACCCTGGCTGAGGAGCAGCAGGAGACCCTGGCTGAGGAGCGCAGAGGAGCAGCAGGAGACCCGGGCTGAGGAGCGGCAGGAGACCCTGGCTGAGGAGCGGCCGGAGACCCTGGCTGAGGAGCAGCATGAAAGTACACAGGTAAAACCAGAGTATTCATTCTGTGGAGCTGGTCCTAAACAAACGCCTATAACACTTTAACGCTGTTCTATAAAGTTTGAATAAAGTATTAAAGTCAATAACCGGTAATCTATAATCTACTGTAATCCTTTATAGTCCTGGAACATTTTTGATCATGAGACATGTGACAAACAAAGTCCTGAGAGTTTTCTCTAACTCAGCTCCAAACTTGACACTTTCATAAAAAAGATTGAAATAATCAAATGTTTAATTATTTAACTGATGTTTAAATTAATGTTTATTTATTTATTTCACATTTTTTCCTGTTTGCCTTTAAAGAGCAAAAACATGTACATTTTTATTTTGCCCGTGTTAACTCTCTCTTTCTCTCCCTCTTTCTCTCTCTCTCTATCAGGAGCCCCAGCTCTCTAATGAAACTCATATGAACCAGATCAGTGAGTGTGAGGAGGTGGGGGAGGAGGAAGAGGAGTTTGAAGATGAAGCAGCCGACCTAATGAAAGGAGCTTCTCTATTGGACGACATGGCGAAACGTATCACTGTGGAAGAGGTCAGTCAGTCAGTCAGTCAGTCAGTCAGTGATGAATGGATGAAATAAATGATTGACATGTCACCTTTTCTTCTTCTGCTTTTTATCCTCTTATTGTTAAAGTCCAAAAGGTTTAAAATTGTCAGTTAGTAAAAACCATATAAAAGGTTATTTTTCCTGTGGGTGTGTGTCCTGTCAACTGTAGGTGTCTCATGCCTCTGGTCTGGTCTCCATACTGAAGAAGAGGAGTGTGTGTGTGGACACACCGGCAGAACCTCAGCGGCTGGACAGATTGACTGCTAAAAGACGAGTCCGCTTTAAAGTCTCTGATGATGACGATCAAGGTTGTATAGTATAATAATCAATCAATGATCATTAGAACAGTGGTTCTGGGGCTGTGTGTCTACAGAACCACAAATGGTTGTTTCATCTGTCCAATCAGATGAAGCCTCTCACATCAACCTCTCCTCTTCTCTCCTGTAGAGGTCGGCGGTGGGGACTCCTGCCTCCTCCTCTTCCTGCTCTGTCTGGTCACTGTAGTGATCAGTGTGGGCGGCACCGCCCTGTACTGTGCTCTGGGTGACACCCACTCCTCAGTCTGCCAGGACTTCTCTAGAAACGCAGACTTCTACATGGGTCACATCCAGCACCGGTTGGCTCACCTGCAGCAGTGGTTTGGTTCCGGCTAATAGCAGCTCACCTGTGGACACTGTTGGTTCTTCCTCGTCTTCTTCTTTTTGTTTCCTGCGGCTGCACACCTGGAACAGTTCCAGGTGGTTCCTGCTGCCGTGCAGAGTAAGTAAACATCATGCTGTCTGGTCTAACAGCTGGAATGTAGCATTCTTAATCTCTTTAAATATATCTGCTGGGTCTTCAACAGTCTTCTCACTCACAGAGGGGACTGTTCTGTGTCCTGTCTGCTCAGAACCACCTGTCCAATAATTAGACACTGACCTCAAGTCATGTTTGCTCCACTTTATTCTCAGGTTGTTGACCGAGCATCACCCACAAGATGAGATGAGCCAGCTAATCATATATCATTAACTAACACAGGTTAACATGACGACGGCTAATATTTAATTAGTTAATATGATGATTAGTTAGAACCTAACCCTGTCACACACAGACTCTGTCTCTCTGATTGCAGACCTACCACTGCTCCACATACACTGTCATTCATCCACCTTCAGTCCTAGAGTGGGGGCTGGGTCCAACAAACTGGGGGGTGAACACAGACAGACTAGAATGGTCATCAGCGATAGCCCTGCCTCTAGGGAGCGTCTTTTCACCAATGAGAAGGTACTGGTTAAGTAAAAAAAAAAAAAACTTATTTTACAGACTAAACACAATTTCAATAAAAGGTTTAATGTCTGCACAGATATAAAATAAATTAAATCAATAAGTAAATGAATGTTTCTCACCTGTAAATGGAGATGATGTCACTTCACACACTGCACAAATAGGTGGTTGCCTAGTGGGCAGTTTGGTAAATGTTGCCTTTATTATTGAATTGTAATTATTAAAGTCAATTCATATTTAAGTCTCAAAATGTTGTTGAATGTTTGGGTTTGTTTTTTTAAACAGTGTGTTATTGTTGTGACATGCAACAGAGCTAGAATAAAGACATGAAATGTGCTCCATCCAGAAAACATATTTAACAGTGAGGTCAGAGCAGGGCGTTGTCTTTTTTTAATACAGGTTTAAAACTGAAGCAGTACCTGACAGCAGTACTATCATGTCTTTGTCCTGACTCAAGCAGACCTACACTGAGGTGATGGTCTCTGCCTGGGGGGGGAGGGTGTTGTTTTTTTTTTGTAAAACATGTCATTTGATGTACTTGTGTATGTACTCATGTACGTATACATGAAAGCTTTTCTGTAAATTCTGATGGTTGACAGGAATTGCCAATGTTTTAGACGTGGCTTTTTCTTGCATGTGAAGGTGCAGGTGAGTCTGTTTCTCTGATGCATAAAAAAATATCCTGTGTGTGTGTGATGTCATCCTGTCATCCAATGAAACCACAACAATAGCATTAAGCATTGTTACCTGGATAACATTTTTATTGAAGCGGCTCTCTTCTTGTTTACCTGCTACATATTCCCAGTTGTGGGAATAATAAAGTACAAGAATATTGTAACACACGACAGGTTCTCTGCACCTTTATATTCAGCTCAGCTTATATTCTAGTTATAAGTATAAGTTATAAGTATAAGAGGAGTGTACATCATTTTGGCGCCCCCTAGATGTACATCCCTCTGGGCATCTACCTGTACTTCACTGGTGCGGTTTAGAATTGGACTTACCATTGTGTTTTCCTGTATTAGTAGTAATACTAATATATTAATATATTAATATATAATAATATATAATACAGTATTAGTAGTAATACAGGAAATACAGGAAAACACAATGGTTTCGCGGTATACACAAAATACTTTTTTAACCACCGTCAGTATCACACAAAACCCATTACGGAATAAATCAAGTCGTTCGAACAAATTGCCAAATTATCGTACATTTTATTGAAAACAATCGAGCATATGATACAATTCAAAACGATACGATAATTATCGTACATCAGGCAACACTGCCTTGACAACCGAACTACTACAAGTACGGTGGCCGAGAAAAGACAAGCACATTGGTAATAATTTCCGTTATCCCCTAAATTTAACCTAATGACTAATAATTAATGTTGGTTTACCACCTGAACTAAGTAAAAATGAACAAGTGGTTTTGTAAACACTTGGAAACGAGGAGCTACCAATAAAACGTCACAAACAACCGAGGATCATGGGTAATATTCTACTATCTGTAATATAAATAAAATTAATTCTTAACTATTGGCGATCATATGGGGGGGCGGGGGGTTTACTACTCTGTTATTTTTTTATTTATTTGTTAGCTTCCGGGCGTTTACGGTCGACGTAACTCTAACGTCATCACGTAGTGCGTGCGTGAAGCGGATGTTAATAATAGGTAATGCTACGAGTGAAATGCAAAAAATGTTGAAATTGGAGCGTTTCGTGAGTCCGGGGAAAGGGAACGGTGTCCGGGCGAATGTGGCGTTGAGGAGAGGGCAGCTGGTGCTGTCCGCTGAGCCACTGGCCTGCTGTGTTTCGAACAGAGTGAGGAGTCAAGTCTGTCACCACTGCTTCTCCTGGTGAGGCTGCGGTTGCGCTGGTTAAATAGTTAAATGAAAGTTAAATAAAATAAAATGAAAATACGTAGTCTACGGAAAAGTACTGCAGTGTAAAAATGGTAGTTTGAAAAAGACACTTCTCAGTCCAATAATAATATTCCATCAAAACAGTGAGACTCAGGAAGAGTTGCTATTTCCAGTCTTCTGGAGTGTTCTAGACAGATGGACAGATAGAACGGTATCATATTGTGGTTCACATGTCACTGTTGTACTTTGCTTCATAAACTTCCAGAATTGTCTGGTAGTTCAGCTGAGGTTTGAAACAACTGATAGTTTTCTTCTCTCCAGGGGAGAAACCTTGAAGAGATGTTCTCAGTGTAAGGCCGCCCGCTACTGCAACGCCATGTGCCAGGTACTGTGTATGTATGTGTGTGTGTGTGAGACTGCCTAAACTGGTCTGATGTTCTAGGTTTGTGCTACAGCACTGGCGTGTTTGTCTGTGTTCTGCAGAAACAAGCTTGGTCCATACACAGGAGAGAGTGTAAGTCTTTGCAGAGACTCTCTCCCAGAATTCCCCCTGACTCTGTCAGACTGGCTGCCAGAATCATCTTTGCCTTGGTTTGTGTTTTATTTGAAAATGTACAGTAAGAACCATTCCACAGTAACACACTCCTGATTGAGTTCTCCTCTTCCTCATCCTCTTTCTCAGCTCAGTTCATCAAAAAACCTCAGTGAGGAGCTGTATACTGTGGAGGAGCACGAGTCACGTAAGTGTGTCTGTATGTCTGTGTGTGTGTGTGTGTGTGTAGTTGTTTTCCATGCTGGTGGGCCAGCACCACATCTCGTCATTTCTTTCTCTTGGTTTTTATTCTGCAGACCTGAGTTTGATGTCGGAGCAGAAGAAACAGGGTCTGTCTGAGCTGGCCTCCACGTTACAGCTGTACCTGCAACAGGAAGCAGCTGGTTTGGAACCGATCATGACATCAGCACTGCCGCCATCGTGTCAAGACCCACTGAGTCTGATGGCCAAGGTTAGGACACATGATTGTTTGTCCGTGTGTGTGCGCAGTTATTTATTTGTTTTTTACACACTTGGCTCCTTTCATCTTGTTCACTCGTCATTGTTCCTACATTAAACTATAAGCTACACACACACACACACGAACAGGGACCTGGTAAATCACTGAGATTTCAGACCAAACAAATATCCAACCCTGGAAAATGCCAGAATCCACAGATGTATTTCTCACATTGCCTCAAGAGGTCAGTGTTGTTCTATAATTAATCTAAAATAATAATTATAAAGACTAAAATTAGTCTGAAAAACTGCAAATAAGAGTCTGAAATACTTCAAATAAGAGTCTGAGTTACTTAATCATGGCTGCAGCTAACAGAGAAGTGTTCTGTGTGTGTAGAATATTTTATTTCAGATGTCAGTAAATTAAAAGTTTGACTTTTTTAATTTTAATTTTTCTTGGTCTTCCTCTTCTCCAGATAATCTGCAACTGTTTCACCATCTGTGACAAAGAGCTGCAGGAGATTGGAGTTGGACTGTACCCCAGGTACCACACACACACACACGCACACACACACACACACACACACACTGTGCAGGTTTGTCTGACTGATGGTCACAGTGACCCCCTGACACTTCAGCACCACTAAATTCTGCCAATGTTGTGTGTGTGTCACTGTAAGTGTGTGTCTGTGTTTGTGTGTGACTGTCCTCGGTCATCCATAAATGATTAGTCCATGTCAGAATGCTCCCCTGCATGTTCATGTTTGGTTGCTTAGCAACCAGTGTTCTGCTGAAGAGCCTGTGGTCCAGTGATGTGGCTCCGCCTCCTTCTCCTCCTGTCACTCTGGTCCGGCCTGTTTTAATTTGGTCCACATACCACGTACCTGTCTGGGTCTCATCCTCCTGTCTCGGCCCGTCCGGCCTGTTTTAATTTGGTCCACATGTACCTGTCTAGGCCTAACTCTGTCTCTCTGTCTCCTCTTTCTGTCCTCAGTGATGATAACATCACACGTCTGTGCCCTCCATCTTACATGTGTCTGCTTGGAGGGGTGTGGAGGTGTATGGGGGGGGAGGTGTACAGTGAGAAAGTATCTAATTTAACTTATTGATTCCAAAACCCCAATCAGTTGCTGCAAATATATCGCCTTTGTTGAGTCTCTCTGTGGTGTAGTGACATGGTGGCCACCAGGTGGCAGCATGTGGTTAATGTCACTGTTGATAGACAGTGGAAAAAGAACTGAACTGTATTGTCATTGCACAGGAACAATTGTGTAGAAGTACTACATGTACAACAGGAGTTTTTAGTTAGTTTTCTTACCTTACAGCAGGAAAGTTGTCGGTTTGAGTCCCAGCTTTAACTGCTGGTCTTTCTCTATGGGAATGAGTGTGAATGTGGGAGTGAATGGTGAAGTGTATGTGTGACTCTCTCTTCCTGCTCCAACTTCATCTTCTACCACAACCATCCATTAATATGACCTTGACTTGTCCTCCCCTCTCCCCCCGTTCCCCAGTCTCTCCCTGTTAAACCACGACTGTAGGCCCAACTGTGTGATGATGTTTGATGGACCACTGCTGCAGCTCAGAGCTGTTGTAGACATCAGACCTGAGGAGGAGGTAGGTCCTTGAAGACCCTCTGTGTATTTTTATATTTATGTGAAGCAGTTCTGCAGTACTGTTTACAGACAGGAACACAGTTTCAGTGGTATCCAAGTTTTTGATTTCTGACATTTATTGGATGACATGACCGTGAACTCTGTGTACTGTTGTGTTTCCAGCTGACCATCAGCTACATCGAGACTTTATCAGTGACTGCAGAGCGACAGAAGCAGCTGCAGGACCAGTACTACTTCACCTGCCGCTGTCAGCTGTGCAGCTGTGGAGCAGAGCAGGTCAGAACCACACTGGCTCTTTGGATCCTGACCCGGTTCTGCTGCTCCACCAGGGCAGCAGGTCACTCAGTGTGCATTCACTTTCCTCTCCTCCGTCCAGGACAGGTTCATGTTGTCGGGGGAAGAAGCAAAATGGCAGCAGTTGAAGGAAGTTCTCCCAGAACTGGAGAAACACAAAACCCAGAACAGTATCCTTCACTGAGAGTACATGTAGTAACAGCTGTGAGTATATGAAGAAACTTCAGTTTGTACAGTAGTAGTTTTTATCTACATCTGTGTACTCCTTACAGAGCTGTCCCCACAGATTGGGAAACGTTGCTGAAAAGCTGTCGTCGTTTGTTGTCGACTGTTGTCAACAACGTTCCTGATGAAAATGTTTACAAGCTGAAACTGACGGACATGGCAGTGGACGCCTGTGTTCACCTGCAGCTGTGGGAGGAGGCACTGAGCTTTGGACGGAAGACCCTCTCTGTTTACAAGTGATTCAGGACACACACACACACACACACACACACACACACACACACACACACACATACACACACGTTTTAAAATGTACTTCTGCAATGATACTCACACTAAGCTCTTCCTCCTCTTCTCCCTTCTCCTCTTCCTCCTGAAGACGGTACTTTCCTGATCCACATCCAGTCCATGGAGTTCAGCTGATGAGGGTTGGAAAACTACAGCATTATTTAGGTCACATCCAGGAGGCTTTGGACACCTTCAGACAGGTGAGGTGGGAGGGGCAGAGGGGGTGAGGTGGAGGGGGTCTCTGTTGGTGCAGCCTGCAGGTGGATGACTGTTACTGTCTGATGTTCACAGGCCTTTCAGATCCTGGAGCTGACCCACGGCAGGACTCACCCGTTAACCACTGAAGTTCTGACTAAGATGGAGGAGTGTCAGTCAGAGTGGGCTCAGACTCATGACCGTGACCTGGTCACATGATCACACTGCTCCACAGACTGAATGAACACTGTCTCACTCGTGTCTGTTGTTTTTGTTGTTGATGGAGGTTTGTTCAAAATCACAACTGTGTTGTGATTGGAGGGCTGCCAGTCCCTGCAATGATGATGTCATCAGAGTGTGTTTCTTATTATTACTGTTTTATACGTCCGTCTACTCTCACAAAACACTTCTTTTTGACATGATGTTGTAGTGCAGCCGAGACAGGAGGCTTTTGAATAAATTCCTTTTCAACTTTTTTCTTACAGTGTTACAGTGGTTGTATTTTACTGAAGGACATAACAACCATTCACACTGACATTCATAGCTACAGTTAAAAGGCAGCACATAAAAAAAGACAAGTGTTAGCATGAGTGAACAGGTTAGCATCAGCTAACATCAAAAATGTCTTTTATTTCTGCCTTAAATCCTGTGAGAAAAGAGAGAACGTTCCACACACTGTACTACACGACAGGTCACATGCTTATTCCGACTGTGGAGACACAACATGACGAAAGAATACAATCACATGGAGTTTGGTCTGCTCCCCCTGTTGGCTGGTTTGGAGAGAAACACTGACTGACAGCAAACAACACATTCAGGAAAACCTTTAGTTTTTTTTAGTCTAGCACCAAGATCACGTATGTACACCTTTAAAAAAGAACGTTTTTTGGTAGATAACAAGGCACTTATTTAACTGAGTTCTTCTTCCTCAGCTGGACGTCATCGCTCTGATGTCAATGTCGATGATGTCATCGCTCTGACGTCATGGTCGATGGATCTTCAGTCTGTGTTTGTGAGAAGCTGAAGGTTGTTTCTCACTTCCACTTCTTTGTCCTCCATCGGTTTAAAATATTTATTTTTGTTTTTCATTTAAGGTTTTTTAAAATGTCTTAATAACTTAAGGTTTTAGGCGACAAACTCATTTACTGTTCTGGCTAAATCTCCCCTCCAATACAGGAGGAGATTCGTACACTGGCAGTTGCTGGGCCTTGACTGAGGTCAGCGACCCAGAGGTTTAATGTTGTTGAGAATTGTTTTATCCACTCATCTGCTTTAAATACTTGAAAAATGTTGCACAAACTGAGGAGTGGAGTAAATGTAAACACCCGGCTGATCTTTGTTCAGGTCCAGAACTCGGTGTCTTTGATCAGACAGCTGTGGACTTCTGAGCGAGCCCTGACCTGAAGTCAGTCTGCAGGAGGACCAGTGCGGTTCCTGTCTCTCTACCAGTGTTTGGAGGACACGTCAAAGCAGGTGACCATCATCAGGTGAGCTTTGCAGAAGTTGACTCTTGTCTCCAGTTTGTACGTCAGTGTTTCCAGGGCTTCCAAATACTCCAGAGAGTCCACTTCATGGACCTGCTGCAGCTGGACTGGAGAGGAGACAGAAAGGCACAGGTGAATAGCGCCACCTACTGTTGACCCCCGTCCAACAGCATGGAAGGATAGAAAAAAAGTTAGAGGCACAGGAACTGGTACTGACTTACACTGTGCCTGTCCCTCACAGACACACACACACTTACAGACACACACTTACACTCACTGGTCCATGTCTGCTCCTCCAGCATCAGGTGCTGTTTGGTTAGTTCCAGTTCCTTCTTCAGACACTGGTACTTGGCCCTCAGGTCACTGATTCTCTGCTGGCGATGCTCCAGCAAACGCAGCCTGGCACTGGGCTGGTGCACCACCTCCTGTTCAGGTGGACGGGGGTGGGATGGGGCGGGGGTGTCGGAGGGAGAGTTGGAGAGCGGGTAAGAGAGACTGGTGATGAATTATTCAGAGAAGATTTTATTCGTGAAACACGTCTCTGTTTGATGGTTACAGATATTCCTGCCTCACCACCCCCCGTTTTCACTCTCACACTCACTCACACCTGTGCTGTGTTGTGTTTGCTCAGTGGATGAATGTCTGTACTCAGTGTCTGTCTCCTCAGCCCTCCCCCCTCTCACCTTGCTCACCCGTCTGTCTCTCCTCCTCTGCAGGCGCTCCACATCATCGATCTTGTAAACCTTGATCTCAAAGTTCTCTGTTGTGTCAGCGGTGACTCGCAGGCTGGTGGGTGGGGGTTGGAGCCCAAGCGGTCCATCTACCCAGCAGGCACCTTGGCTGGAGGAAGAGGACGAAGAAGACGAAGTGATGGCTTGTTTTGCTGAGCGATGAGAGGGTGAGGAGGAGGACGAGGAGGAGGAAGAGGTGTCTAGGGTTAGGGCTGGGATGAGACGACGGCGCTGGAGACCTGGGGAAAAAAAAGGACAAAAATCAGGATCCATTCTCCAACATGGTTCCCAGGCTGGGATGTGAACCACAAGCACCTTCATCTTTGAGGTCACCTTTGACTGATGCTCCAGAAAATAACTGCCCACGGGGGGTATTAACATCTGCACTAACCCTAACTATCACAATAATTATATCACATATGATGAGGGACAGGAGACTGGAGCGGCCCCTGAGGAATCCTGGGTTAAATGTCCACCCTCAGAGCCCTGTGTGTGTGTGTGCATGCATGTACGTGTGTCCTCATCATTTCACAGACGGCTGCTCAGGGTCACCTTTCTACAAAGACTGCTGCCTCAGCATTTCATCATCATCGTGCAGCCGAGACAGGAGGCTTTTGAATAAATTCCTTTTCAACTTTTTTCTTACAGTGTTACAGTGGTTGTATTTTACTGAAGGACATAACAACCATTCACACTGACATTCATAGCTACAGTTAAAAGGCAGCACATAAAAAAAGACAAGTGTTAGCATGAGTGAACAGGTTAGCATCAGCTAACATCAAAAATGTCTTTTATTTCTGCCTTAAATCCTGTGAGAAAAGAGAGAACGTTCCACACACTGTACTACACGACAGGTCACATGCTTATTCCGACTGTGGAGACACAACATGACGAAAGAATACAATCACATGGAGTTTGGTCTGCTCCCCCTGTTGGCTGGTTTGGAGAGAAACACTGACTGACAGCAAACAACACATTCAGGAAAACCTTTAGTTTTTTTTAGTCTAGCACCAAGATCACGTATGTACACCTTTAAAAAAGAACGTTTTTTGGTAGATAACAAGGCACTTATTTAACTGAGTTCTTCTTCCTCAGCTGGACGTCATCGCTCTGATGTCAATGTCGATGATGTCATCGCTCTGACGTCATGGTCGATGGATCTTCAGTCTGTGTTTGTGAGAAGCTGAAGGTTGTTTCTCACTTCCACTTCTTTGTCCTCCATCGGTTTAAAATATTTATTTTTGTTTTTCATTTAAGGTTTTTTAAAATGTCTTAATAACTTAAGGTTTTAGGCGACAAACTCATTTACTGTTCTGGCTAAATCTCCCCTCCAATACAGGAGGAGATTCGTACACTGGCAGTTGCTGGGCCTTGACTGAGGTCAGCGACCCAGAGGTTTAATGTTGTTGAGAATTGTTTTATCCACTCATCTGCTTTAAATACTTGAAAAATGTTGCACAAACTGAGGAGTGGAGTAAATGTAAACACCCGGCTGATCTTTGTTCAGGTCCAGAACTCGGTGTCTTTGATCAGACAGCTGTGGACTTCTGAGCGAGCCCTGACCTGAAGTCAGTCTGCAGGAGGACCAGTGCGGTTCCTGTCTCTCTATCAGTGTTTGGAGGACACGTCAAAGCAGGTGACCATCATCAGGTGAGCTTTGCAGAAGTTGACTCTTGTCTCCAGTTTGTACGTCAGTGTTTCCAGGGCTTCCAAATACTCCAGAGAGTCCACTTCATGGACCTGCTGCAGCTGGACTGGAGAGGAGACAGAAAGGCACAGGTGAATAGCGCCACCTACTGTTGACCCCCGTCCAACAGCATGGAAGGATAGAAAAAAAGTTAGAGGCACAGGAACTGGTACTGACTTACACTGTGCCTGTCCCTCACAGACACACACACACTTACAGACACACACTTACACTCACTGGTCCATGTCTGCTCCTCCAGCATCAGGTGCTGTTTGGTTAGTTCCAGTTCCTTCTTCAGACACTGGTACTTGGCCCTCAGGTCACTGATTCTCTGCTGGCGATGCTCCAGCAAACGCAGCCTGGCACTGGGCTGGTGCACCACCTCCTGTTCAGGTGGACGGGGGTGGGATGGGGCGGGGGTGTCGGAGGGAGAGTTGGAGAGCGGGTAAGAGAGACTGGTGATGAATTATTCAGAGAAGATTTTATTCGTGAAACACGTCTCTGTTTGATGGTTACAGATATTCCTGCCTCACCACCCCCCGTTTTCACTCTCACACTCACTCACACCTGTGCTGTGTTGTGTTTGCTCAGTGGATGAATGTCTGTACTCAGTGTCTGTCTCCTCAGCCCTCCCCCCTCTCACCTTGCTCACCCGTCTGTCTCTCCTCCTCTGCAGGCGCTCCACATCATCGATCTTGTAAACCTTGATCTCAAAGTTCTCTGTTGTGTCAGCGGTGACTCGCAGGCTGGTGGGTGGGGGTTGGAGCCCAAGCGGTCCATCTACCCAGCAGGCACCTTGGCTGGAGGAAGAGGACGAAGAAGACGAAGTGATGGCTTGTTTTGCTGAGCGATGAGAGGGTGAGGAGGAGGACGAGGAGGAGGAAGAGGTGTCTAGGGTTAGGGCTGGGATGAGACGACGGCGCTGGAGACCTGGGGAAAAAAAAGGACAAAAATCAGGATCCATTCTCCAACATGGTTCCCAGGCTGGGATGTGAACCACAAGCACCTTCATCTTTGAGGTCACCTTTGACTGATGCTCCAGAAAATAACTGCCCACGGGGGGTATTAACATCTGCACTAACCCTAACTATCACAATAATTATATCACATATGATGAGGGACAGGAGACTGGAGCGGCCCCTGAGGAATCCTGGGTTAAATGTCCACCCTCAGAGCCCTGTGTGTGTGTGTGCATGCATGTACGTGTGTCCTCATCATTTCACAGACGGCTGCTCAGGGTCACCTTTCTACAAAGACTGCTGCCTCAGCATTTCATCATCATCTCTCTCTCCCCCTGCCTCCCTCCCTCCTTCCCTCCCTCGTCCCTCCCTCGTCCTTCTCTTCATCCACCTTTCTCTGGTTTCTGTCCTTAAACCTCAGAAGTTCTGGTTCTGGTACCTGTGCTGCTCCTGCTCTTCTTGCTGTTCTTTGAGCTGCGTCTGGAGGAGGTGGTGGCCGTGCTGTCCTCACTGAGGGAGTCCTGGGTGGAGGAGGTGCTCCCTGTGTTCTCACTGCTGTCTCTCACCATGCTCTCGTAGCCACTGCTGCCTCCACTGTGGTAGAACAGGGCAGTTTTCCCCATGGCAGGGGGCAGTTCTCCACTCAGTACACTGCTGTTGGAGTGAGAACCACAGAACCAGTCAACCAACAGAATCACAGAACCAGTCAACCAACAGAACCAGTCAACCAACAGAACCAAAGAAACAGTCAAACCACAGAACCAGTCACCCAACAGAACCAGTCACCCAACAGAACCACAGAACCAGTGCTGAGGAACATGGCGTTCCAAACCTCCTTTGAACCAAGCTCCACACCTGTTGTCACTGGCGTGTCCACTGCTGCACCTGTGTGGTTTCCTGGGAGCAGTGATCTTACTGTAGGGGGAGGGGGGCAGTGTTTGGACCACTGCTGCTGCTCTGTCCTCACTGCTGATGCTTCCTGCTGCTGCTGCTGCATCTCCACTGAGAGGTTAGAGGAGAGGGTTGTGACTTATTATTATTATTTTTTAGACTGTTTGAAGCTGTAGATGAGAAGAAATCAAATTTGAAAACCTTAACGTTCCGATGACTTTTTCATCTCCAGCATCAGCACCTCCTCCCTGGGCGTGACTCCTGGAACGTGAGCCTGCACTCCCCTGGAGGAGCTCTGAGATACGGCCGTTGACCGCCCGCAGTGGCAGCTTGGCTGCCAGACTCCCCCCTCGAAGGCGGCTCAGAGACTGGGTGGACCAGGACCCTGAAGCTGGACCCTGCTGCTGCTGCTGCTGCAGACTGTGGGCGGAGCTTTGGAGCTGAGGAGATCAAACGGGTTGACCAGAGAATTAGTTTAAAACTACACAAAAACTGATCTGAGTCATAAAAACTGAGTCGTAGTCCTCAGCATATCCTTCACTCATAACCTGTCGTAGATCTCGCAAACAGAGGACCCCGGGTTGTGCATGAAAACCTCATCAAACCTTGGCACATATACAAACATTTTCACTAATAAAATAGTAGGGATCAAAGAGGGGATCACCTCTGTCCCCACCTACTCTCATTATCTATTGTCCCCCGGGGACATTGACTTGATCACTTGTCTCAAAATCTGCCGACCCTGTGTTTTTGTCAAACTGTTAAAGCACTTTGAGCAGCATGAGTGTATGAACTGTGCCGTACAAATACAGTTAGTATATTGTATTATTATTATTATTATATTTAGTGAGGGAGGTTGTTTTGTTGCGGTTTAGTTTGTCCTGAAATGTATGAATTTAAAACTCCCGACCTTCTGCCTGCATCATGTTACAGCTGTTTGTCTCATCAGAAGTGACGAGTCATCGTTCACTCCTTGAACAAATGTGACGTGGAGTGGAGCAGAACCTACTTTTCCACTGGAGCTGCGGCCGGCCGTCTGACTCAGAGACTTGTTGGACAAACTCGGGGCCTTGCTGCTGGAGGTGGACAGACTGCGTCCTTTTGGACTGCTGCTCAGCAGCAGCTTACTGACCGCTGACAACCTGGACTGACTGCTGCTGTGTGCCGGTGACTGAGGAGCACTGCTCGAACCAGAGCCGGCCCTGAACGCCTGGTGGTGTGTGTTCGCCCCAGAGGACGACAGCGAACCGGCACGGGAGAGATTGTGGCCTGCTCGAGGCATGGTGCTGTCCCCCCTGACTCCTCCTCCCCCTCTGAGACTCTCACCCCTCTCCAGGGACAAGCAGTCGTAGTGATAGGAACTGTTGTTGGACCTCTGCACCCGACCC
Source organism: Cynoglossus semilaevis (assembly GCF_000523025.1). Taxonomy (NCBI): domain Eukaryota; kingdom Metazoa; phylum Chordata; class Actinopteri; order Pleuronectiformes; family Cynoglossidae; genus Cynoglossus; species Cynoglossus semilaevis. Next base: position 9,940,073 of record NC_024311.1, on the reverse strand, counting down.
AGTGAGTGAGTTCTGTTGGCCAGCTGCTCTAATCTGGCGCTGAAGAGTCGACCGCTGTCTACGTTGAAGCCTCGCCTGCCCGCGTTTGTCTGGACGCATCCAGACGTCACGCCTTCGTCTCCGTGATGGGGAGGGCTGGCCGCTCTGCTCTGCTGCTCCAGACTGGACTTCCTGACTGGTGGAGCAGGTGGAAGGCCATTCTTCTTGTAAGAAAAGAATCCCTGCCTTAAAGTTGACCCCCGACGGTCCAGAGTGGCACGGGGGCTGGAGGGGGTCGATGAAGTACTGCTGAGTTGACAGTACTCGCTCCTCTTATCTAAACCATCGTGAAGGTTGAGGCAGTGCCATCCCCGAGGGAGACTGGCCGTGCGGTGGACGTCCAGGTTGTACAAATTCAGAGACTCTCCCTGGGAAACCATGGCGACCATCTCACAGCCGTCCACCACTCTCTTCAGGACGTCTGGTGATGAACCTGTGCTGCCACCTGTTGGTGAAACAGACAAATCTGAGGTGAGATTAAATAACCATTAATCTGTTGTTCTTCATTTGAATCAACAACGTCAGTTTTCACCCTCTCTGTGAGAATCCCTCTTCTCTCCAGAACCCTCCAACGTTCCACGCTTCAACCATGGGTTTTCAAAGCTCGGCTCACCAGGAGCAGTAGCTGAAGTCGATGGAAAAAGAATTTGTTTCTGGATTAGGATGAGTTTTTCAGTGTTTGGTGGTCCAGCATGAACCATGGCGAGAGGCGTTCTCCTGGGACTGTCCTCCTTCAGCACCACCTCCTCCTTCAGACTCCCTCTTATTGGGTCTCCTGTGTTTTCTAAGCCTGTGCTCACGCCACTGACCGAGGAAGAGTTGGGCGAACCACAGGTTGACACATCATGGACACAGAGTGTCTCTGCAGAACCCAGACTGACTGACAGAGACGGAGTGGGGTCGTGGCCCGGTGGGTGGGCGCTCAGTGGAGAGATTCTGGACAAGAGAGACTCCGTGGAGGAACGGCCGCTGTCTGCAGCCACACCGCCTGCAGGGACACCAACACAGTCATGTGACACAGCGTCTGAACACAGAGCTGTGGCTGCAGCACGCTGTCATCAGACAGACATATACACAGACTATATTCTAAAGGTTAAAGGTCATACTGTCAGAGGTCACGGCATCATCAGGCAGAGGCTGCTGGGTCGCTGTTGTTGTTTGCAGCACACTCTTCTGTGTGAACACTTTACATCGTTGGGATGGAGACGACGGAGGCCTGAGAAGAGACACAGGAAGTCGACCCTATGACACCAGACACTGATGATTGGTCCACAGACAAACACAATAAAATGTCCACTGTTCTCACTGTGAAGTCTCACCCATCCTGTGTCCACACCTCCCTCCTCTACCTGCCACTGTCTGCTGTCTTACTCTGTCCCACCTGTGTCTCCCTAACTCCTCCCCCTCACTCACCTTTCTTGGTAGCCAGTTTGTAAACTTTGCCTTCACCCCTCCAGCTCCACCTAGTGGTTTTGTACTTTAGCCTTGTCCCTACTATCCCTACTACAGCTAGTCTTTTGACCTTTTGACCTCTCCACCCTTGTTATTACTGCCATCTGTGTCCAGCCAGGTCACCTGTAGTCCGTGGTCTTGGACAGGCTGGCGATGCCGAGGCGTGGCGATCCCATCAGACGAGTCTTTGCATCAGTGTTAGTTTCACAGCTGGGGAGACAAACACTCCATAAAGAACTCAGTGTGTTTGTGTCTTTAACATCATTTCTTTCTTCTTCTGTCCTGACCTGCTGTGATCTGTGACACCGTAGAAGACACTGCTGCTGCCGCTGTGACCTGTCACACTGCTGCAGGTGACCATAGAAGAGCCAGACATCTGGGCCAGGCTGTGGAGCATGGTCTGGGCCAGAACCGCCTCCTCCAGCACCTCCTTGATTTCCTGCAGCTGTGGATCGTTGGTCTTACCTTTAGAAACTGGAGAAAACAAAAGGTCGGTCAGAAAGTCCTCAGACATGTTTTATCATCGTATCTTTGTCCAGTGTTGAGCTGTGTGACCTTTGACCACAATTTAACCAACCTTGAAAGGAAACCTGTTCAAATGACTGGAGCTCATCAACAGGTTCTGATCTAGAACCATCTGAGTTTTTTATTTTCAGTCCTTGGACTGGGTATTCACTGCAGAGGTACACATGTACCTGTTTTAGTGTCAATGTCCATCATGGCAGCGGCGGCAGGAACAACAGACGTCAACGTAGACAGAGAATACGACAGACACGGTTCCTGTCTCCTGGTCCGTCTGTCGGCTGGAACTTCTTCAAAGGGAAATGTTACTACCTAGAAAAGAGTTACAGCTAAAAATCAAACTTTAATAAATAATAAATTGGGCAGCTTTTATCTTCAAGTGCTGTTGGTGAGAACACATCTGAGAGCATGTCACTGCAGATTACCTCCTCACTGCCGTCGATGCAGTCCAGTCTCTCCTGCAGCTCTGCAAATGTGTTGCACTTCAGACACTCTGCTCCCTCCTCTTGGACAGGAGCCAGCTGGGCCTGGTGAGGAGGAGCGCTCAGCTCAGGAGGAGCCTCCTGCTGGCACTGCACCTGCTGGAGGAGTTATCAGTCAGTCATAGGTGTCCACGCTGATCTGAGTGTTAGTTTCACCTTGACCTGCTCTCTACTCACCTCCAGCCTCTGCTCCTGCTGCTCCTGCTGCTCCTGTTGCTCCTGTTGCTCCTGCTGCTCCGACACTTTTTGAGGCAGAGTGGGAATAATGGGTACGAATTCCGGTGGCCCTTCATTGTCTGTCAGCTCCCTGTCTGACACCGCCCCCCCATTGGAGCCCACGTAGATCACGGTATCACATGAGTGCTCGCTGCTGGAGTACTCATCAGGGTCACTGGGCAGCAGCAGGAGCAGGTCAGAGTCGGCGCCGCCACAGTGATGGAAAGGACGCAGCTGAGTGGGACGGCGCATGTGGCCCTCCTCACACGAGCTCTCTCCTCCAGAGGAGCTGGAGGTGTACTGCTGTGTAGGGAGAAGGAGACATGGGTGGAGGGGAGAAGAGTGAAGGGGGAGGGCAAGGGGTGAGAAACTGTTTGGATTTCAACACCCTCAGATCAGCAGGTATCACTGGAGAGATCATTGATTATTATCATAATTATTATTAATTATCAATAATTATTGATGGTGGTGATGATGATGATGATGAATTACACCACCTTCTTCAACACCTGAATCTCTCCAGAAGATAAAACATTTGTCCACTCACCACAGTGACTTTAGACTTTTTCTTTTTCATGCGCAGAACTCGAGAAGCGATCTGGACCGTGGAGAGTGTCTCAGAGAAGTCTTTAGGAGAGGCTGAGATGTGGGCGATCATGGTGGTCCGACAGTTCATGTTACCCAGAGACTCCCTGAGCAACATGGTGAGTTTGCTCTCCCTGGTGGTGAACGACAGACATAAAGGACATAAAGGGTCAACAGGTGATCAAATGTGTACCAGCTGTTGACCAGTACTGTAGGAAAATACATCATCCCCTCCCCTCTCTGTCCTCTCTTCTCCTCTCCCCTCCCTCCCCCAATGAGATCGATGAAGGTAAATGTTCTGACTCATTAATTATTCATTAACGTGTTCATTTAAAATCCTCGTCATTGAAACTAAAGAAAGTGAACAACTCTGCATCGGTACCAGGAGGAGGGTACCACAGGACCAGTTGAACATTTTTACAAAAAATGAAGGTGACACCAATTTTTCAATTGCCATTGAGCTTGCTTGCTAACAGCGAATCAACAGAAAGTTACAGTCTCTGATGGTAGTTTATGTGTCATACTAAATACTTAGTACTACTGCGTCTACTACTGCCTGAAGATATGAGTATTTGGGGTTCTGAGGTACAGCAGGTTGGGTTCCTTGTGCACCTACTTGTATGGGATGTGTTTGCTCCCGTTGACCAGGGCCAGGATCACATTTCCCAGGGCAGATAAAGACAGGCAGAGAGGGGCAGAGTGTGAGGAGTTCTCCCGGCTCCTCCCACCTCCAGGAAGGGCTTTGGCGTCACAGCTGCCCAGGTCCAGCAGGTGGAGGCGACTGCGACCTCCAGACACTGCAGAAAAACATTTGTTGTAGTGACAGAAATCAGACCAGTGCAAACACACTTGGTTTCTGCCCCTGTAGAGGGTATCTGAGGGGCAGTTTGGACGATGCCAGGGTTGTGTGTACTAATGTAAGTAACTTTACAATTTTACTTCCCAGCTGACACTAAGATGTCGATGTCGGTGTGTGTGTTCACATGATGCAGCAGCAGCAGCAGCAGCAGCCACCACCTGTCCTCATGTTGATGGTTTGTGTACAGTGTGCAGTGAACAATGTGTAGAGTGTGCAGTTCAGGACCCACTTCCTCCTTTGCCCGTCTTGTCCATGCGGTACTGGTACAGGTGCAGAGTGAAGAGCATGTGTGAGTTCCTGTGTTCTTCTTCTGTTGTGTCGGGATGGCGGCTGTTGTGGCGAGCAGCTATGGCAGCGTCCAGATACCAACCTGCTTTTTCTGGGGTCGGAGCTCGCAGTTCAGACTGGTTCTGGAGCTAAGAGGGAAAAAAGAACAGAATGTGTGTGTGAGAGTGTGTGTTTGTAGTGTAAGCAGAGACAGGTGGGTCAGTGTTATTAGTACAGAGACCATGTTGAAGGTCCAGTCAATGCTGTTCAATGGTCAATTATTCTAGTCTTATTAGTGTTTGTCCTCCCTGGCCTGTAGGTGGTGCTATGTAAATGTACAGGCCTGTTCCATGATGCACACACACTGGCCCAGTGTTTTAGACAAATCTAACCCTGTGAACTGAGTCATAACTTTTTCACTGCTTCTGGTTACAGACCAGTAGAAATGAACATGAACCACATTTTTATGATTTTATTATTGATACAACTGTTGTCTCTAATGTGTGTGAATCTGTGTGTTTTTTTACCTGCATACCACAGATGGGGTCCTCGAACAGATACACCCCTGGTGACTGTCCCTCCTGGATGTTGCCTGTAGCCACTTCAGACAGCAAGTCCTTCAGGTTCTCATCTCTTCCCCACACCTACACACGCACATATATAGTACATACACGCACACACACATTTCTACAGTATATGTGTGTATGTCCTTTTGAGTTGAACACTCACCTCCACCGCAGAGACTCGAACAGAGAAACGAGCTCCAGTTTTCTCCCTGCGCTCATTGATGAGTTTGAACAACCAGGAGATGGCGCAGGGAATCACACCCAGAGTCTGGAGAGAGTCGTCACGGCCAATCATGGTGTAGGATTTACCTGTGAGTGGGGGGTGGAGCACAGAAGAAAACACAGCAGATGAAGATCAGAGAATGAGGTCAGATCATGGTCTGGGAGGGCACAGTACACAGTACACAGTACACAGTACACAGTACAGTAGGGTGGGG
>NC_024311.1:9924974-9928157 GCF_000523025.1 Cynoglossus semilaevis | reverse complement strand
GTGGGGCCGGGGGGTGGTGGACCTGGGTTCAGACGTACAGACTTCAGCTCTGGTCCTGTAGCTTCTGTCTGAGTATTACCTAACTTGGAGTGTCCGAAGCAGAAGACACAGCCATCAGCTCCGTTCACAACCGACTGAATGACTTCAGCAACAGTTCCAGCGCACACCTCCACCTGACAACAGGCAGACAGAGACAGCGTTGTTGACACAGCATCATGTGCTCATCTTTATATTACATATATTATAAAACTTCCACACATGAATTATTGATACTGTACAGAAGTCCAGTATTCAAATACTATTACTCTGCCTGTGAGGGTGCATTATTAGAAGAGGCCTGTAGGTGGCTGCTATTATAATAGTAAAACCTTCTGCTGTCTATGTTCACAGGCACAAAGAATTTCCAGGTACAGGTTACAGGTACGTAATGAGTCGATGGTCAGACACACACACACCCACACACACATACACATATATATATGTATATATACGGTAGATATGTCTCCTCCCTTATTTCACTGTAATGCACTGGATTACTCTGTAGAAACACCAGGCTGTCTGTCCTACCTGTGAAGCATCAGGAGGAAATGCAGCATCAAATGTGAACATCTTTGGAGACACCTGATTGGCTCCTGCCCTTTTCTGGGAAGCCTGTGTTTGATTGGCTGATGGGTCCATGATCATAATTTGTTTCTTTCTAGGATCAACTTTGAGGAAAGAGCTGGACTCTGCTGCCTCCAGCTGTGACACCGGACACACACGCACCATCACTTTAACCTGGAGAGGAGGAGGAGGTGAAAATGAGGATTTCAGGTCAGGTTCACAGGTCATTGATATGACATCATCATACATCATCAGTCCTGATACTATGAAAGTGTATTCCTGTTAATACACACACTCCAATCCAGGTGTTGCTGCAGCTGTGAAGATATTTATTCAGGATGAAAACAAAACTCAGTTAAAGTGGACCAGATTTATTACAGTGGGAATTTAATTATTCTTTAATGAGTTATTATTTGACAATAAAACAAAATAAAAAAAACTAAAGCTAGATAGATTTAGAAAGTGATTTCTGCTGGTTAACTGAGCAGAAATCACTTTCACACCTACAGTCAGTCAGTCTGACTTTACTGTGATAATGATAATGCAGACCTAAATATGCTGGGGTTAATGTTCAGGTCTATGCCTTACATCTCACCCACAAGGGGCAGTGGGCAATTGATGGCAGGGATAAAAATAACAAATGGTCCTAAGCCTAACGTAGCCTGCTGCTGCTAATCTGTAGCCTCCTGACTCTGGGAAATCTGAGATACTTAAATAGTCAGTGTAAGGTCAAGAGGTCAGTTAAAAAAATTCAATATCACTAGATCATTAATACACACACACACACAGTTGAATCTCGGCCTTTCTTGACCCCATTATATCCCTCACAGAAGCTTGTGAGATTAAAGATGACGCCCGGTTTATGAAACTGAAATGAGTAGGTTTTTTCTTGGAGACATTTCACCTCTCATTCAAGAGGAACTGAAGAAGCCTCTTGGATGAGAGGTGAAATGTATTCAAGATACTGGATACTGCAGTAAGACAGTACTAAATATTTACGTTACTTTTCTAAGGAATATTTGAGAAAAAATACTAAAGTATACAACTAAAGTGTAAAGGGTATTCTACTTCACACAGAAATGGAGGAAAAGAGTGTGAAGGAGGAGCATCACCACAGACGGACAGAGACAGTGATGAAACAGAGAAGACAACATCGATGCTACGCTCAGTGGGTCAAGTTTCTTCTTTACACTGGGACTGTCACTCATTAGTTCATGCTCAGATTGAGTTTCAGTTTAAATTTGGATTGTCTTCTCCACCTCCATCACACCACACCAGCAGCCATGGTGACAGATGACTGTGGTCAGTCTGAAATGTGTTGCCATGGTAACTAACAGACTAAGTCTTACTATAGTACAGCAGGTGTGACACAAACACACACACTGAGACAAGAAGTGGTTCATTCATCCCTCCCCCTCCACCCCCACACATTCATCCTGTCCAATCTGCCACAGGGACCAGATTCCCTGCGCCGGTTTTCTCCAGGTTCTCCAGCTTCCTCCTACAGTCCAAAACCATGTCGATACAGTGTGTAGGTGTGAATGTTAATGTGAATGTTATGATAATATAATAATCCTCCCACAGTGGGGACATTTACAGTGTCTTTACAACCAACACAAGCTGCCACACGGAAGGCGCCATTAGGTATATTATGGTTCCTCTGGGAATCGAACCCAAGGCTCTCTGCTTGCAAAGCACTCTACACTATGGAACCACTGTGAATGATTTTGTCTCTAGATATAACCCTGTGGACTGGACAGCTGTTCAGGGTGTGATGTACTTGACCACTGTTGCTAACTTCTCAGTAAGGAAGAACAGTATTGGTTAGCTAGAAATTACTAAATGATGTCATCACCTATCACTGCTGCAGGTCAGAGTTCAGAGGTGAGAGTGTTGTTCCGTTACCTTTCCAAGTCCAGGAGTGTCTTTTATTTTATTGGCTGCACGGAGAAGGCAGGGCGGAGCTGGCGGGGGTGTCAGCACAAGAGCGGAGCTGAAGTTTGTAGCAAACAGGGGGGGGTTGGAGGAGGACGGTGTTGATGCCACTGGAGCTGTGGCCAGAGCAGCTTTCTGCTTCTTTTTCTTTGAAGCTAAGCTTAGCTTCTGAGCAGCTCTGAAAAACATGAATGAAGAGACAGAATTGAAGAGAAGAGCTCCTCATCATGACATCATATGACTGACAGACTGCTGTTGGTCAGCTCAGTCACTGGCAAAACCACAGACACGTCCGCTGGAAGAGGACGCCGTGGTCATGGTCATGTGGATTGTACCTGGCAAAGAAGGAGGCAGCAGCTGAGGTGGCCGTATGTGTCGTGGTGGTCGCAGCCTGACCGCCGTGTGAGGGAGAAGTGGAGCGGGCCGGAGAGTTAGTGGTGGGGCGGGTTGAGGCCGTGTCCGTCTGTCCTTCCCTGGAGACCTCAGAAGTGGACAGACAGATCTGTGGAGGAGAAGGAGACCAGAATCTTCACTGAACACCAGTACTGGAGGAGTGGGGGGCGGGGGGGTCAGGTGTCTGTGATGGTGTTCATGGGATTGTCAGCTAAAACTGGATTATTGGTCTTTATACTGTGTAACAGCAGG
>NC_024311.1:9916571-9924659 GCF_000523025.1 Cynoglossus semilaevis | reverse complement strand
CTCATTGATTGATATATTTTAAATATATAATTGAAAATATATACATTCCTCCATTGTCCCCTGTTCCTGTTTTTATGAGGTGGGGGGGGTTGGTACAGTGGGAGGAGCCTCTGCCCTCGTCCATCTTTACTCCACTGCTGTGCTGGTGGCCAAACCCGTGGCCTGCTGCTCATTAAAGCAGACACATTAGTTCTGCTGCTGATCTGCTGAAGACTGAAAACACACGCTCATTCTCATTTAATTCAACAATCCTCCATGGTGAGTTAGCAGAACGGCATTCTGGGTAATGTCATTGTGAAGATTAATGATGCTTTGGGTGTGTTTTCTTTACTCTTTGTTCTTTTATGGTAACTTACTGCCCACACAGACTCCCCTGGGTTGAGATAGAAACATTAAGCACCTCTCTCCACCAGTGTGCACGACGAGTGTGCACGACGAGTGTGCACGATGAGTGTGCACGTGACTTTCCTCAAGCACCTCAGCATTAACATTATTATTTCATTTCATTATTTTCAAATGAAAGGCTGTTGGTTCCTGCTGCGCTCTGTTATTATCACTCTGTTAAGTAAAAATACATTTCCATGTCATAGATATTCCCTCTCTTCATATCTCCTGTCTCCACCCTCCATACTCACACCTCCTCCTCCCTCTCTGAGGAGATTTATTATCACACTCTCTCCTACTCCCCATTACTGGCCGATCTGGTCAGAACTGGTTACAGTACTTCCACAACTCCCATCTCCCCATTCATTTCACACCCCTGTATCATGATTCAAGTCACTGCATATCAACAGAGAGAAGGGGGGTGGGGGGGTGGTGGGGTGGCAGAGAGAGATGGGGTGCAGAGGTAGAGAGAGAGAAAGATGTGGGAGGCAGAGAGAGGGAGAGTGAAAGTGTGAAGTAGTTCTTTGTGGATGTTCGACATTGAATCCCCTGAGTCTTAATTATCACTGTATGAATTATTACAACTGCAGCAACTCGAACACACACACACACATACACACACACACACTGCTAACACACCACACTGGGGAGGGTAAAAATATTGATTTATCAGTGCATTGGCCCCCCCCCCCTCCAATTCAATATCGATTCAGCAATCTTCTGGATCGATTTAAGCCCCTTGTGTTGAAGGACAGCAGAAGTTCAGTGGGGAACATTGCCCCCTGCTGTCAGAGAGGGGTACCTACTGAGTCACTCGGTGCGGGGCGGAGGAAGGGTGCTGCTACATTGCTAGTTGGCAGTGATTTGGTCCAGGTGTGTCTGTGGTTAGGATCACTAAGGTGCTAATGTTAATGACAGCATTCACTGCTAACATGCTGCTAACACGCTGCTAACACAATGCTGACACTCTACATGCTAACATTGCTATTGATTCTGTTTATTTCCTATATTCAGTCAGTTTACAGTCTGAATGTTTTCTTTATTTCTTGGTTGGAAAAGTTCTGATCCAGTTCACAGGATTAGATATAAATATCAGGCTAGGTATTGAAGTACAGGCCTTGTACCGTGGAAGAGGGTTAGGGTAACTTAGCACCACCTACAGCTACATATATAGCAATGCTAACATAATAGTGACAGGTGTGACTACACTGACACCAGCCTTCAGCTTTAGTTGGACCACACTAGTCCACCCTGGTCCACCCTTGTCCACCCTAGTGGACTGTGAAGCTCCATGGTTTTGAAGGTGTTTAATGTTTGGAATCACACACACACATTGGTGCAGATAGCTCACCTGGTTTGGATCAAGGGAAACTCCTCCTTCAGTTCTGTTCAGCTGAATGGTCTGCAGAGGTTCTGCTGTACCACTAGTACTACTGTGACCGCTGGTACTGCTGGAGGTGTGTGGTCCACTCACTGGTTGCTGTTGAGAATCAGCTGCTTTCCCTGAACCGGGAGACCCGTTCCTTCTGTCGCCACCTCCAAGACCCAGGAAACTGGGCTTGGACCCCAGTCTGTGTCCTGCCTTCTGAGGTTGCTTGTTTGAAGGGACACCACTGGACGTTTGCCCCCCCGAGGGACTTCTGTGGCTTAGGTGGTACGGTCTGTGGCTCGGACTGGGATTTGGAGACTTGTTCGGACTGGCAGAAGCTCTTTGGGTTGAGTGGAGCGTTGGATGTGAGGGGGGGGCAGTAGTAGTAGCACAGTCCACTGGCTCAGGACCTCCCTGAACTTCCTGGACACCTGGAGGCGGTTGTGATACATATCGTTGAAATAAAGTTGTGGGGGAGGAAGTGGGAGACAAGTCCCACTGCTCCAGAGGGAGGGCCATGCAGACGGCTTCCTGTTTCAGCTGAGTCAGGTGAGTACCGCACACATCACAGCAGCTGTCACGCTCGTTCCAGGCCTGCCGAGAACTGTTGGGCACCTGGAGCTTGTCGTGGAGGTGTAGGGAGAAGGAGGGATCCTGGAAAGAACGGTAGAAATTAAGAGGCACAGTGGAGAACTGACCTCCATCATTAGAAGAACAAGTGGAACAGACTGTGGATGAAGTGTTTCATTCATCTTAGATACACAGAGTGTTGTGTGTGAGAGAGAGTGAGATGTCATTTATAACCTCTGTGTTGTTGACCTTGCCTCTTCAAAGAGCCTCTCTTTCTCTGTCTCTCTCCCTCTCTCACACACACAAACAAGAAACACACACCAACACTGTACACATCATCATGAGATGATTGGATCTGATCATAGGCCTCTATGACACTAAAACATTTTTACACACACTCTCTCTCTCTCTCTCTCTCTCTCTCTTTGTCTCCACCCCCCTCCTCCTCCTCCAATGGCAGTGATAAATTGCCTTCATGCCTGGGTCATTTGTCTTGTGGTATTTCACACCTGAACACACACTGCTCTCACTCCTTCCTTCTTCTCCCACTTTTTCCCTCACCCATCAGTGTCTCCTAAGGTTAGTGAGGCTTACTGAGGTGAGGCTGGAGGTAAAGATCTGCCTGACAACTCACATATGTATGACTTACACACACACACACACACACACACACACACACAAACATGAAACAGTATAAATTAGGTTACTGAATAAAAACAGACTACATCTGAGGAGAATATGAACCTAATCTCCAATATATACTCTAGGTTTTGGACAGTGTAAGGAAACTAGAGAACCTGGACAAACACACACACACACGGAAATCAGTCCATTCAGAGGGACTAACAGTTGGAGTCGGACATTGAACCAATGAGCTCTCAGTCACCCAGACGTCTCTACCTTTTCATCCTGCAGGTCACAAACAAAATCAACTGACACCTGAAAAACATCAGCCTCCACAGACCAGCCTCCAGACAAGTCAGTGTTTCTGCCTCTCTGTGTTTCTGAGGTGATGAAGATGCAGTTGCCATGGCAACAAACCGAAGGTAGGTTCTGTATTTCCCACTCCTGCTGGCTGTGATATGAATTCCTGGTTAAAACATTTGTGTCACTGTGTGTCGGGTTCAAATCCTGTGGAGCCTTCAGTGGACCCCTTTATTTAACCAGGGCTGACTGTGAACAGCGTGGCTCCGTCATCAGGGTCCAACCATTAGCTGAAGGTCAACACTGACTTTATTTATAAAACAGCTTTTTGAGGATTGTAAAACCATCGTCATGGTGACCATCCCAAAATGTTAGGCTCTTTCCTACGTCACACAGCTGCTGCTAATGATATTTTACTAATAATTCTTTATAACTGAACAAACCTGATTCATTTATATTAATGGATCAGTTTCAATAACCACAACCCTAATGATGACTGGTTAAACAACAGACTGTTATCATCATTCTGTGAAATCAGTCCCAGGTCTTGGATCTAGACCTTCAGGAGGGCCTAGACCCAGACCACTGCTTCAACCTGTTTCTGTAGGTTTAGGGTTCTAGACTGGCTGGTACTGTCCTCAGATCAGAGGTGGCCCAGAGATTTCAGGAGACGTCCAATCTTTGAATCGGCTAAAACAGACTGACGGCACAGAATGGTGCACCTACTGGAGGGTGCTGGAATTGGCAACGACCCAATCTACCTTCTAGTTTGTTGCCATGGCGACTGCTTCTCCATCGCCTCACACATACAGAGAGAAGCAGAAGACAGTTGTCTCCAGTGCTGCTCTGCTGTCCTTCCTTTGATGGGGGGGGGGGGGGGGGGGGGGGGGGGGGGGGGGGGGGGGGGGGGGGGGGGGGGGGGGGGGGGGGGGGGGGGGGGGGGGGGGGGGGGGGGGGGGGGGGGGGGGGGGGGGGGGGGGGGGGGGGGGGGGGGGGGGGGGGGGGGGGGGGGGGGGGGGGGGGGGGGGGGGGGGGGGGGGGGGGGGGGGGGGGGGGGGGGGGGGGGGGGGGGGGGGGGGGGGGGGGGGGGGGGGGGGGGGGGGGGGGGGGGGGGGGGGGGGGGGGGGGGGGGGGGGGGGGGGGGGGGGGGGGGGGGGGGGGGGGGGGGGGGGGGGGGGGGGGGGGGGGGGGGGGGGGGGGGGGGGGGGGGGGGGGGGGGGGGGGGGGGGGGGGGGGGGGGGGGGGGGGGGTCTCTGTCTGTCTGTCTGTGAAGTGCTTTATTTTTATTATTACATATTTTCATTTGTGCTCCTTCACCATCTCTAGGTGACCAGTAATGTAAACTGTTAACCGTCACGTAGGTCAAAGGTCAAAGCTCCAATCTGTACCAGAGACACATTATTGTTCAGTGTGAAAAGTGAGCAGATGTTCTCTCAGGTCTGGTTCTAGATCCCTGTCAGAAGAAGAAGGATGTGTTACCTTGCTGGAGTACGGCCCAGGGAGGAGCAGCTTCAGGGCTTGTCTTTTCATCTCTGTCAGTCGGACATTACAGTTCTCACACAACATTCCTCTGTCACTGCAGGGAGAACTGCCACTGCCTGAGGCTGGTGATCCGGTGCCGAAACCCGGAGAGCCACCCAGAGAACCGGGGGATCCTGTCTCTATCCCTGGAGATACTGTTCCCAGTGACCCAGAGAAGGATCCCGGTGAGGAGATTCCCGAGCCTGGGGACGGGGTGCCTGTGGAGCTCGGCATAGAACCAGCGCCCTCTGGGTTGGGACGCATATTTGACCTTGAAGTTTCCTCGTAGGCCTTTCGGTACCAAGTGTCAGGAAAGAAGAAGGCAGACTTGGTGGGTGAAAGTTCAGGTACCTGTGAAAGTGTGCGGGACAATAAGGTTATTAATATGGTCTGACATCATCCAGGCACCAGGGGGAGCACTGACAATGGTTGTCTTATAAAGTTCTGCTTCAGTGAAGTCGCTTAACAAATGTCGCTGGGCCTTGGTACTGGGCCTGTTTTACTGGGCCTGTCAGTGCTGCTAAAACACTGCTAACATGAAAGATGCTAGCACAATTATCGACAACGCGATAATTGTCTTACTGGACGTAAGACAATTATACCGTTGTTGATAATTGTGCAACCAGTTCAGTTCACAGGATATTAGACAACGCACTGATATATGTGAACCATGGAACAAGGCTGTATCCTTACTGTAGCACCACCTACAGGACAGGCCAAAGTAGGGTAGATTCATACTCAGTGTTGACCACCACAAAATACCACAGTAACCAACCAGAGTGCAGACTTCACCTTAAGTCACACTTTTTTTTTTCCTCCTCTCAATGAGACGCTTGAAGAAAATCAAAGGAGTTTTAATTTAGATTCTTGCTGCCTGAGTAGTTCCAGTCAGAGAGGTTCACTGATGTGGTGTTGGCTGGAGAGGCACTGTTCTGCACCAGGCAGGGAGGGAGAGAGGGAGGGAGGCAGGGATGCAGGGAGGGAGCTAACTCCAGACCAACTCTGGGTTTTAAATACAGACTGACCAGACCAGGTATGACCAACAGGTACTGTGGTACCTTGTCGTACACATCTGTGTCCTCAGTCTCTGTGGATCGTGACTCAGGTTTATGTGTAACAGTAATACAAACTAAAGACAAGGCAACAATACCACATTTTCTCATACCACTGTCAGCACTACAACCACTGCTATACAGTAGCCAGTGTCCTGCTGCAGTATTGCTCTCCTGACCTTTACTCCTTTACAGTAGCTTCAATTTTCATTTCATGGATTTCTTGCCTCTGTAAAGTTCTATGTATAGTCCTGTCTGGGTCTAGAACCATTATTTTATATTCCATTTTCAACATACATCCAGTACCTCTGTGGACCCTTTAGGGCCCACAGACCCCTGGTTTGACACCTCTGCCACTGACCCTTTGGGAATATGTTTAGTGATGTACCAGATGAAGTCAGAGGTGATGTCCATGCAGAGCCACTTTAGTCCGTTAGCAGATGGGTGTGTCCATCATGCAGTCTATGGTCCTCTGACGCACCAGCAGAAAACCTGTTTAGAATTTATTCCTCTGGTACTTTGGTCTTTAGACTGCACTAACTGCTCATTTCTTTTCCGCCACTGTGTGATTCGTTCGTCTCTATTTCATGGCATATTCTTCCACATCAGGACGGACTCTGCTGCTGCACGCTAATTCAGCCTCCAGGTTTTTCTAGATCTTTCTTCCTCACAGTCAAAATTCAAATGCAAATTCACAGGCAAGATTTCACATAACATCTGCTGAAACCTGGTTTCATTTCCATCTGCACCTTAACGGGGGCGGGGGTTAACGACAGGTCCACCGACCTGACAACTTACCCCATGTTTTCTGCTGCGGCTGCTCACGGACCTGTCCTTGTTCCCAGACAGTGAAGTCATTTTGGAGGTGGGAGAAGGAGGAGGTGAGGAGAGGAGAGAAAACCTCTGCTGCTGCAGCCTCACACCCAAATACGAGCGGCCGTCTCACTGTAGAGCCCCCCCGGCAGTTTCCTCCTCTCCATCTGAAACCAGCATCACGCTCCTCCAAGGTGGCGCAGGTGGAAACGCTCACATCTCCATTTCTTCACCGACCACCAACCAAAAAACAAAAAACAAACAAAAAAAACCGCGTTGTTCTGTTACAGGAGTCGATCAACTCCGTCCTCACTGCTCTTGTCTGCGGCTGCTCAGGTGAGACCGAAGAAATCCAACACCATCCGGGTCTCAGTCTGTGACCGAACGGTTCCACTGGTTCGACCAAGCAGAAGAAAAACACTGCTGCTGCAGAGACACGTCTTCACTGGTATCAATGTCCCCGCACCTTACTGCTGACTGACTGCGGCTCTGCGCACTGTCTCAGTGTGTACGTGCGTGCGCGTGGGTGTTCGTGCGACCACATCTGGAAGAGGGCGGGGCCTCTCTGTGACATATCCACCACAAACCAGACCTAATCAGAGATCTGCCTCTGTCTGTCGGTCTGCTCATCAGTAGTTCAACTCCTCACCAAACACAGCTGCCGTCTGTCCTGGGATGAAGTAACTTGACATTTGTTCATTTAGCAGACGCTTCAAGCATGTGGTTCCTCTGGGAATCGAACCCCTCGCTCTGCTTCCAAGGCAGGCTTGCTAACCGCTACACTATGGAACCGACTTATGATGAGGGTCGGAGAGAGCTCCATGACCACCCTCTGGAAGGGAAGGCGTCCACAGCAAAAAAAAAAAAAAAAAAAAAAAAAAAAAAGACCCAGGAGTGGAACTGGTGGAGAATGTGATGAAAAGGTCGATCCCGTCACCACTGGAACTGAAAAAAAACATGGTTCTCACATGGTTCTCACATGGTTCTGTCTTGTCATTTCTGACCACTGCACTCACCAGTCAATCAATCCATCAATCAAGAGAATTGGAACCAAGAGGAGAAGCCAATTTTGGAGTTCAATAGAAGTCAGTTAAAAAAGTTCTAGTTAAAAGTTCTGGCAACAGTTTTCTGGGATTCAGAAAAAGTAATCTATCAGTTAGGATTAGGATGAACCGGAAACATCCTTCTCCATCATGACAAACTCTGGCACACTGAGCTGAAGGAGGAGTAAACATGTGTGAACGTGGCGCCCTCTGCTGGTTCTGTTAATCGCTTGCTGGATCAGCCACAATACAGCTGGGTGTGATCTTTCCTCGGGGGTTTGGTGCCTGGACCCCCCTCCCGATCCCCCTCCCATACACAGTGCAAAACATTCTTTTTTTGGCCGTTCCCTCCACGAGTCGTCATCAACATCATCTGTCGTCTCCTCATCAGATACTTTTACCTAAGTTGCCA
>NC_024311.1:9912668-9916533 GCF_000523025.1 Cynoglossus semilaevis | reverse complement strand
CGGATTACAGGAGGCCAAGCTGATCCATGTTAATCATCGTTTAATCTAAATAAGTCCTCATTCCTAAACATGACAAATATATTTTCTGACTAATCCAGATGATGGAATTATTGATGTAAAAAAATAGTTTTTTTTAGTCATTACTGTGTATCTTGACAGAATAGAAGTATAGAACTCTCTTTATCGTCATTGTACAACAAAAATTTGGAGAACCCGTCAAGAGTTATTTACAAAACTTTGAAGAAGCCTGTCTGCCATCCATCTGTGGTCTTACTGCCCTATGCTCAGTGTGATGGTCTGATTCAACTGTGGCATCTGACCAGTTGAAGACTCTGTAAACGGTTGCTGAATGTTGAGGTGTTATTTAGACCTCCAGGGGCCTTGGTTGAATGAACACTCTTCATTATGTGTACATGACAACTTGGGAATTGATTGAATGAAGAAATGACAGTGGAAATATTGGCTGTACAGTACGGTGCGGTTCATTCTGCCCATGTGTTAAATGCACCAACAACTGTATTCTCATTCATTCCGCAAATTAATTAAAATGATTGATTTCTTTTGAAAGCCCTTATTTGAATATACGAATAAATAATGATCTAGGATAATAACATATGGTCACACGACGTAATGTACGTCCATGAAAGCATCGTCAAAATGGATGAAATCTTACACACTGCACCTTTAAAACACAGGCGCTCGTGCAGTTATGTAAAAGCCATAAAAGGTTGGTGGAGCTATCGTGACAGTGCAGGGGCAGATTTGTCACGATAGCTTCACAAACCTTCTTTTTTGCGTGACATAGTAATCTTTGCGTGACATGGTAACCGAACCAATAACCTTTGTTCTTATCTCCAGTCCATAAATAGTTAACATAAATAGTACCAAAGTCCATTTAGAGTCAGGTCTTTAAAGAACACACACATATTTGTTCTCTGCCAGAGGAACAGGACGTGGAAAACTGCACTGGCAACCAGAAAAGGTAGCGTTATCTTAAATATTTGGTCACATTGTATTTGTGATGTTGTTTGTTTGAGCCTGTGTGAAGTTGAAAGAGTGAGAGTTTAATGACAGATTCTGCTGCACTTTAAGATATAATCTTTTTGACTTTATAATGATTTTCTTTCACCCTAGAATGAAAATGAACTGGCCCCTGGTCTGGATCACCCTGTGCTTGACCAGTACCACTCTGGTTATTGGTGGTAAAATACTTGTTTTTCCACTGGACGGGAGCCACTGGGTGAACATGAAAATTCTTATAGAAGAATTACACTTGCGGGGCCACCAGGTGACTGTCATTAGAACAACGGACAGCTGGTACATCAAAGAAACATCCCCGTCCTATACGTCAGTAACACTCGGCGGTGAGTCTGGTTTTGATAAAGAGTTTTTAAAGAACTTCGTAGCCCAGCTGATAATTATCCAGAGGGAAGGGAAATCTGCCTGGACACGTTTTAAACTGGAGTTGGAAGTCACACAGAAGGCAGCTGAGATGAGTGAGAAAATGTCAAAAACCATCGTCCAGCTTTTGGAAAACCAAGATTTGATAGAAACTTTTCACAAAACCAAATTTGATCTTGTCCTCACTGACCCTGCCATCCCTGGAGGCGTTATACTTGCACACTACCTCGGACTACCTCTTGTTTATAATGTCAGATGGACAAGTCACGGTGAAGGTCATTTCGATATCGCGCCTTCTCCTCTTTCCTACATCCCCCTGACAGGTACTCTGCTGTCCGACAAGATGAACTTTCTGGAGAGAGTTCTTAACATGGTATATTTTGGCTTTATGCAAATTCAGCTTGCCTATTGTAATACCCCTTATTATAGTGCCTTGATAAAAAAATATATAGGCCCTGAAGCAAGCTATAAAGCTCTGTTTCAAGCTGCAGACCTGTGGCTGATGAGAGTGGACTTTGTGTTTGAGTTCCCTCGTCCCACAATGCCTAATGTCATCTACATGGGAGGATTCCAGTGCAAACCTGCCAAACCTCTGCCACAACACCTGGAGGACTTCATGCAAAGTTCGGGTGAGCACGGAGTGGTCATTATGTCTCTGGGGACTTTTATTGGAGAGATCCCTCATGACTTAGCCAATGAGATCGCTGCAGCATTTGCAAAATTACCTCAGAAGGTCATCTGGAGGTATGTAGGGCAGAGGCCTGACACACTGGGCAACAACACTCTGCTTGTGGACTGGATGCCACAGAATGACCTCCTGGGACACCCAAAAACGAAACTCTTTGTGGCTCATGGTGGAACCAACGGAATTCAAGAGGCCATTTACCATGGCGTTCCTTTGCTCGGAGTGCCACTGATTTTTGATCAACATGATAACTTTGTCAGAATCGCAGCCAGAGGAGCAGGGAAAATACTTGATTTTTTTTCTATGAATGAAGACATATTTTTCGAGGGACTTAAAGAAGTCCTGACGGAGCCCTCCTACAGAGTCAACATGGAGAGAATCTCCAGGCTGCACAAGGATGTGCCGATGAAACCAATGGACACTGCCATCTTCTGGATAGAGTTTGTCATGAGAAACAAAGGTGCAGCTCACCTGAGGACAGAGTCCTACAGACTCCCCTGGTATTCTTACCACTCTGTAGATGTGATGCTTTTCTTAGCTGCAGCTGTGCTGCTGATTCTTGGCACATTTGTTGCCTTCATTAGGTTGTTTTGCTTTAAAGTTTGTCTCCGAAAAAAAATTAAAAGTGAATAAAAAATCCCCCAAGTATTCAAAAAGCAAATAATTGAATAACATTAACAGCATTACTGCTTGGGATATAATTAATTATAAAATAAATGTGGACTTTACTTTTAACTTTGCGATTTGATTGGAAGAAACATTTTCAAGAAACATTTTCTAATAAGAAATTCTAAATAAGCCTTATTTAATTTCCAGTCAATTTGTTGGAGCGTTTTTATTTTTGCAAGCATATTTCATTACAAGAGCTGAAGCAAAAACAACTGTCATCACATTTACGTTTCACAAGAACATAAAAATAAACATGGAACCATATACCATATATGTATATATGATGAAATTAAACAGCAGTCTCTTGAAGATATGGAGCTGTGTACATGTCTGCCTTCTTTACACTACTAAGCTGCCAGTTAACTCAGTTTAACTCATTTACCCATACAGAGAAGGAAGAGTGCTTTAAAATTGTGTTTAGGGAGGTTGGAGAGGGGGTTGTGGTGGGTGTGCTCTCACTGTCCTTTAAGGGTTGCAGTTCCTGAGGTTCATCAGACCCACCTGCCTTGGAACCATATGGCTCTGGTTGCGGCTCTGTTTGCGGCTCCGGTTGCGGCTCCAGTTGGCAGCATTTACAGATTAGATATGCTACCAGAACCACACAGAGAACAACAAGGATAAAAATGCCTATGACCTAGGGTACAAAAGAGTCAGGTAACACTTTGTTTAGCAGAGAGTAACTGAGGAATGTGCACTGTTGTTGAGCAAAGGTCAATCAGTGCTACTGTATTTGTCTTGAGTAAACTTTAGAATTCAATAAATTCAACTCACCTGTGAGTTAAAACGGAGCTTCTGTGAGCGCAGCATTAGTTCTTGTTGGGTGGCTTTGCTCTCATTAGCTGGCTCACACCACTTCAGCGGGGGTGCTTTCTCCACCAGTACAAATCTTCCCTCCCAATACGTCTTAGCACATGTAAAGTACTGGCCATCTAAGAACATCAGAAGCAACCATACGACTGCAGGAAGAACCAGGGAAACGATTTTCCAGATCAAGGCAACACAGGCATCCTTTTTGCAACAGGCATCCTTTTTGCAACAGGCATCCTTTTTGCAACAGACAGCATTTATGCACCAGGCACCAAATCGGCGACAGGCATCCCCTTTGCATCC
>NC_024311.1:9888760-9912632 GCF_000523025.1 Cynoglossus semilaevis | reverse complement strand
GAATGATGAAGAAGGCTGATGAAAACCATGCATTATATTTAGGGTCACAAGGACACTCAAAGTTTGTCTCCACCAGCTTCTCTAGTCCAATGAGTATGAAACTAAATACCACATTTGACGTCAGAGGGCTGTTGCTAAACACCTTGTTTAGCATGTCAAACCATTTGTTCCCTCCCATAATATACGAACCTGTAAAATAAAAATAAAAAAAACCTTTGTGAACACATTTTCAACAGCTAAGTGATGCGTACATCACTCCATGAGCACATCCATGAGGTAAGTTTTCCCATCAGAGAAAATGCCACACTTCCACTCCGATTGGTTTTGAACAAAGCAGGGAGAGGAGCATGCTCTGACATATCCACACCCGATTGGTCCATGCAAGGTTTCAGGTGGGGTTACATTTTAAATGTGATTCCCCTTGGGCAAACTGGACGAAGGGCTGTAAAGTGGAGGGACGTTTGTTCTGCAACAGCGAACATTTGCATCAGTCTGGCTGACAACACATACGAAGGTTGAGGGGAGTCAGGCTTTTGTGTGAATAGAAACTACTGTACCAGCTAAAGGGCACCGTTGATCTCATCTGTCACTGTGATGTGAGTGAGGACTTCAGTCAAGACTTCAAATTATGAAACCATTCCTTTCACTAAAGCTTTAGGTTTGAGACATCTGGACTCAGGTTTAGTCCAGTAAATCCCTCTAAGATAACGCCCCTGATTATAGGACTACAGTGATCGCAAAGAAAATAGAAAATTAAAGCCGAGCGGAGCAATACTGAAAATGAACAGAGCAGCACCTTCATCCCGAGGCTTCTGTTCAGTGATGATATTTTCAAAGAGGGGTATTTGCTTAACCTTCACCACAACACTGACAGGTCTATTATCATTTACTCCAACCAGCCGCACGACGTCGCTCATGCAGCAGAGTGGATTACAGGAGGCCATGTTGATCTTTCAAGGGGATGTGGTACATGCAGCTTGAGAACACCGGGGCCACTGATGTGATGACATAATTTATAAATGACCTCAGTGAGCTCAAGAGCATCACCATAATCTTCTCGCATTAAAAGCTGTCAAGAGCGAGTCACTCGACGCTGTGAAACAAGCTCGAGGTCAAAGAGGACCTACAAACGTGAGAAGAGGAGAAACTGCTGCAGTGCTTTAGTTTCAGAAGCTCCCCCAGATACATTACATATGTTTATATTAATGTAACCTTTAAATGCTCCTGATGAATCAGTCACAAATAACAGTTTGCAAATCCTGACTTGATCACGATCAGCTGACAATCTATGGCTCGTGTTAAATGTGGAAGGAGAGGAAACCATGGCTTGTCAGATGTATCTTGAATCAGAGACACGTTCCTCTTAATGGCTGAGGATTGAATTGTCTACGTTGAAGAAGAAACAGAAGCTCACGGGTTAAAGAGTTCACAAACAGCTGTATTAACATGCGTGTTACGTGTGTGTGTGTGTGTGTGTTTATCCACAGTCATGAGCGCATAGGGCAGGCGCAGCTTGTCCTTCTGCCGTCCGTGTCCTGCCAGCCTTAGTCCCTCTTTTTTTTTTTTTTTTTTTTAATAAAAGATTAACGATGATAAGACGCTCGTGCTTCGGTTGCATCACTTCTTGCAAGAAATATTTTGTGCGCCTCTGTTCGTTTTATTAGCAGAACCGTGACTGGTAGAGCGCAAATGCGCATCGGTCTGCGCATCTCTGAATCTTCACAACTACACGGTGGACAGTCTCCCTGACACCCAGAGACCTCTCCTCCGCACATTAGCAAGGCTTCCGCACCGCCTATGGCTGCACATCGGCATCCCTGAGCCGCCGGTCTCGCCACGGACCCTTCAGCCATCGCTGCCCTCTGAAGGTCTTTGGATACGGGAGACGTTTTTATCCACCCTTTTTAAGAATTATCCTTAAAGAACCCGGTGCTATGCTGGGCCCATCTCTCTAGATCTCGAGATCAATACACGAGCTCTCCTCCCACATTCGTCCGACCGAGAACCTTGTACTCTCCTCGATGCATCCAAACGCAGTGATGCTGGCGGTGCTCCTCCTGGGGAACTTGATGGTGCCTTTCATCTCTGCTCAAAACGGTAAGGGTGCAGATGTGACCCGGGCGTGATTGTAAACAGCGTGTGCAGGGAGGGAAAGTGGCTTGACATAAAAGCAAGGGCACCGTAGCCAAATGTTTCCTAAGAGGATTTTGAGAATAAATGCGATCAAGCCTCTGCTGGACTGTTGCACAGAAATGCAGTTGGTTCAGTTGGTAGGGTTGGGCAGCACGGGCTGTCAGGCGACACTAACCTGTTCTGGAGGCTCTGTAAGTTATTATTGACACAGTCAGACAAAATCCGCGGCCCTGGCTCTGCAGTGTGTCTTAGATAGAAAAACTTCACTGCACAGGTTGTTGGATGTTAGTCTGACAGAGCCATTACTTCTCCAGTATGTCACCTGCTGTAATACCAGCTTAAACCTCCTGGAAAAGACACCCTCACTCACATAGTGTCTGTGGAAAAGTCATTCTCAGTTATTTTAATTGGCTGCGAATATATACATTGTTGTACTGAAAAAAACAACAACAACAAAACAAAAAAAACAAAACCAAACAACAAAAAACAACAAATAGCCACTGCTAAACAAATGAAAAAATACGGCAAAATCAGGATTGGGATTAGCAATATTATCTTGTTTTTGTCAGGCTCCAGCAGTGATTCCTAAACACTGTGCGGTGGAAAATGATCACTTTAAAAAAAAAAAAAAAAAAAAAATATAATATATTTTGTATTTTCTCCAGAATTGTCCACATGTTTCACATTTGTCTTCATTAGACAATGCCACAGTGACCATAAAAAAAAAATGTAATACTTGTATTTAATACTAGATGGGCAGTAGTGGCTAGGTGGTTGAAGAACGTTTGGGGTTCATGTCTACAAGCTGTGTCACAATGATAAGTAATTCACTTTCACTTTCACTTTCACCAGGTCTCAGCATAAAGCTCTAACTAGTAAGAAAAGTGGAACCTAAAGCTGTCGAAGACTTTGTTTGCTGTTACTAGCCTGACATCCAGGTTGTCACAATGGCCAGTCGTTAGAGAGCGACTGCTTGTTTAGACCTGTCTGTACGTTATGTATTGACTGACTGTAAGAGTATTAAATCTATCAACAGGATTGGATTTATATGAAACAACAATTTTGCACCATAACTCACCTTTGTTGGACGTGCTTCGTAGCTATCCCTGCAAGGTAGAGAAAGGAAGTGATGTGCTTTTTGTGTGTAAGCTGTAAGCAAGAATTGTTGCATTTCCTTACATCAAGACATTTCTATATATGGACCGGTTGTGAGAGGCAACACGTTTTGGGGGTGGGTAATACAAAAGCTATCACAAGACAGGGGGATTTCCATTCCATCTACAAAACATTTGATCTTTACCTCTAACATGAATTTATTTTGCTGTTTTATTGTTAGATAAATCCCTCAATGTATTGACTTTCATAATATGAGAGTGGCTCCTTACAAATTTAAATTTCTTTAGATGATGATATTTATTCAGTAAAATGAAGGCACTGTTGATGAATTGCTGTAACGGATACATTTTTTATACGAGTTTTTTTTTTAGCTTAGTACCTCTGTTCATCACACTCCATCACTGTCATCAGTCAGGATGTGTTTTCACAAGTATAAGTAACATAGGCAGAGTCTTCCATCTTTTAGGTCCAAACAATACAAATGTGATTTGTTAAGCATACTACTGTATCACACACTCATTTTCTCATGGAATTGGGGGTTATTTCTTTAAGAGTTTCAAAGTTCTCCATTATACTTGATGTGTATACATACGTACACACACTGAGAGGTGGTATCTGAGCCAGCCACCCTGCCAAAGACATTCCAAACAGTTTTAAGGCTTTTTGTCCAGAATCCCTTCATGGAAGTACACACAGGCAGAGTTACTGTTCGACCAAGGTTACTGGGAGAAAGGCTGGTGCCACCGTGCCAACCATTCAATAAATGTGACAGTTCTTTATGGGTTTTGCCCAGAGATTCTCAAGTTGTTCCAGATTTAGAGCAGCATTTCATTTCAGTAAAGACACCCGACATTTATTTTAGAAATGACCGCGGCTGTAATAAGCTACAGTGTTTCACACAAAGGATAATGTTGCTCACATCACTTGTAGCCAGAATCCATTTAACTTCTTATACAGATGAAAGGTAATGGGTGTATGCTGTCCTACCTCAGATTATACAGTGATAGAAGAGAGTTCAGGAGGAGCTGCGAAGAGAATAATAGTGCATCAAGTGTATCAAATGTAATCACCGTGTCTGTGAAAAGGAAGACGTTCGTGGCTCCCGTCATTTTCTCATATTCAGGGAACGGCAGGCCTATAGGTTTCTGCGACAGTAATTTGGAGGACTGTAAATAGCACCCATCCATTCTGCAGCGTTTCTATTTTTACCACGGAGACACAGCACAGAGAACTGTGGCTTTAAGGTCCTTTTGTGAAAGTGAATCCATTAACTCTTAATGGATGGGCTCCTTGTGCACGGTTGCATGGCATTTTGAAGACCAGCTTGGTGGCTATGAACTATTTAAGTCAAGACTTAATCTGTGTGAGAAAAGAAATGAGGGCTTCTGAGAAGGTGGCTCAGACTGACAGGACTTCCTGTGTCTTGCAAGGATAGAGTAGAGGTAGAGTGATTTAGCACGTCTGTGTCAAACATTGATCACGTCTGTTTTTCAATAACCAGCCACAACATCTGTGTCATTTCCTCGTGTTAGGGCACGCACCAGTGTGAATTAGCTCTCAGTTTGAGGACTGGATCTAGAGAAAGCTATTACCACGTGTACTGCAATGTTTGCTGCATGCCAGCACCACACTTTGGGATAAGTATTTTGCGGTAATGTTCCATTAAATCAATAAACCCGTATGGTTCAACAGCTCGTCCATTATCGTGCAACCGTCCAGTCAGTGGACAACACATTGCATTCATGAATCTGGAAAATGTGCTGCAGGACTCTAGCCAGTTCTGGTCCTGAGTCATGGTTGCACACTGTGAAATCTGAGACGGCCTGCACTGATTAGGTGCAGTATCACTTTAGTGGGGCATTAAAGCCCACTGCAGACAAATACTGATGCACAGTTGTGTAGGTGAGGACTATTTTACTTTTGTTTGAGGTTTTGAACAAGAAGGTTTCAGCCGAGTGTTTTTGATTAAATAGTGAAGGTGTGAAGATGATGAAGGAATCTCCACTGACGCCGTCTTGCTTGTATATAAAAGAGTTTTTCACAAAGAATTTCAGAACTTCAAATCAGGCACCACAGTCTGCCTGGAGAGGAAACGAAGCCGTTGTGAATCCTCTGAATAAACAGTCCATATTCCCCACTTTTATACCACGGTTATTATCGCCAGTTTAAAACAGAGATGGTGGCGACTCATTGTTAACATAACAAACCCAAATTTAGAATCATATAGTACATGTTTCACTTGTACATACCCAACCCATGTAGAGAATCTCAGATACTACATGAGCTTGCATTCTTCTGTGTTGTTTTTTCCAAACCTACTTCATGTCCATACAGTCATTCACGTTTGGGAGTTCAGCCTCAGCCGTACAGCCGTACTGCTGCAGTTCACTTGAAGCTGCCTGGGTACATTCTACAAAAGACTACCTTATAGACACAGTGAAGGTTAATTCATTTTAAAATGAATGAAATATATGTTGGAAATCACTTAAATCAAACCCAGTTGTAAGAAGCGTTTCTGGACAGCTTTACCACAGAAGAATAAAAACGTCTTTAAATCAGCCTTTGTGAAAGAAAAACACGTACGTGGTAGATGATTCTAAAAATACTTTGTCTGCTAGTGACACCGGTGTCACAATAACATAGGTGATTGAGTGAGGTATGTCTAATCTCACCGTTTCTCAGCACTGTGTGGGTGTGTGCAGGGCTGTGCTTGGATGACATTTCCATGACTCACCTTATTTCTCATGTGGCACCTGTCAGAGTTGGCAAAGTTACACACCTTGTGATTGTTCGTAAGTATTTGGTGACCACTGAAGTTTTTTTAGCGACAGCTCTACTTGACTTAAAGTAGGTCGAGGACAACTAAAGAGATCCTGATGGGCACGAAAAGTTATATATATATATACATATATATATAAACATATTACCCACTCTTTATACTAGACATACCTGATCTCTGCAGCATCCCATATGCCTTTGGCATCAACATTGTAAGTATTAGGCCTGAACATGTGTTTAAATTGTCAAGATGCTTTTTTATATGTAATATAACAAACAAGCCACATGCAAATCACACACTTTTATCACCATTTTATACAGGTACAACATAGACACCCACAACTCGATGCGAACGCATGGCCCTGCACATACTGTAACCAGTCGAGTGGCTCTGGGGGTTTCCTACATGCTGCTCACTCTGTCTGTGCTTTCAGCTGAGGACAGGGATTCAGGTTGTAGGCAAGAGACTGACTCACTCGCAGGCTGCATGCTAGTGGTGTGTGGCGGGCTGTCAGTCCTCAGGGGAGCTCTTTTCTCTACCTACATCAGTGGACTACGTAGGCATTAATGACTGTGGTTTAGACACAGCGTTAAAAGAAGATTGTCACAGACAATTACAGGATGATTGTGTGACACTATTGTGGGATTGTTATGTGGCAACAAAGTCAGCTCAAGTGTGCGAGAATGTAATTTTGTGTTGAATTGCACTTGTCCAATCATACTCATAATCCCCTAATATCCATGGCCTGCTGAAATCGAGAGAGAGACACAGTATTGTGTTGTAATAAATCCCATATTTTATTCAGTTGCTTATAGTTTTAAAAATGACCTTTAGTAAAATAACCAGCAGCACATAATCTGGTGAGTTCCAATGTTGGATTGTGTTCATTGTTCGTTGTAGCTGAATGGTTAGGGTTTACAGTCGGGGCTGGTAGAAAACAGTACTTAGATTTCCAGACACTCCTCAGTCATAACATGGAGTCAAGTCAATACTAGAGTAACCTTTCTGAAAAAGAAATGTGATAATATATATATATATATATAATGAAAATAAAACCTGAAAACAGTTGTGGATGTAAGACATCAATAGATGTCATCGTTAAGACAAAGACCTCTTCAAGTCTTTGTACTTTAACCTTAACAACATTCACAAAATTCGGCCAAACCTTCATACTCGTTTATACCAAGACTGCCTGCAGGAACATGTAAAAACAGATTTGATCCACATAGTAAATGTTAATATATTAATAAAATAATAATATGATATAATATATTAATATAATTTAATATAACCACCATACTGTATTACGACCACTGACTAGTGAAGTGAATACAGTGGTCCCTCTCCTATCGCGGTAGTTGCGTTCCAAGACCTACGGCGAAAAGGGAAAATCCGCGAAGCAGGGGCGAGATAGTTTTTATATAGTATAAGTATAGTATAGTATCTCACCCCTACTTCGCGGATACTACTTGCGTATATATTTACCCTTTATGAACCTCCCCACACTGTTATCAATGTATAAGACATACATATTACGTAAATAAACGAAATACACATTGTGGAGGCGCGGCGGAGGTTAGCGCTCAGCTGCAGGAGGGAAAGCACGGGAGCACCGACGCAGATGCAGCCCCGGCCGCAGGTGAACGCAATTGGAGTAATCAAGCCTCTACTTATATTAGTAGAAGGAGCAGGAAATGGACGGACCGTATATGAAAGGTGGGCACAGCGCAGGAGCGCACATTATTGTAAACAAACGGGAACAGAAGTGAATCCTCAACTAACACTTTCGTATGTATAATTATTTTATAATGTCTTTTAGTTTAAAATGTTAAGAATTTAAGAAAAAATCAGTTAAAAAAATCCCCCCGCGATATAACGAAACGGATAAAAAAAAATCCGCGATGTACTGAGGGAGCGAAATTAGAACCGCGATATAGAGAGGAAACACGTTTTTTTCTTTATATCGCGGTTAGAAAGGGAACAAAAGAACAGTCAACGTGTTTGAAAAACTCCCAAATATAAAGATTTGACAAGGTCCAAACTGAAACGTCTCGAAGAACTGGGCAGGGTTATCTACAAAAATGCAGTTTTTATGGGATATTCCCAATTTTTTAGTGGTCATTACCAAATTAGGGGCTGGGATTAAATTCAACAGACAGTTGGATTTTTAAATTTAAAATACTTACACAATGTATAGCTTGTAAAAATGGCTGATTAAATTTAGCTTCAAGTGATACAAGCACAAATATATATTTATACAAGATCAGCTGATATTTATCAAGACATAATATCAGCTGAACTCAGACAATACCCATGACCTTTAGTCGACATATAACCAACATTTACACCTGTATAATCCCTAAGGAGTCCAGACCACCTGGCTGATAAGTTTTGTTTTGACTGGCAGTATATGACCGCATATTTAAGCAAATAAAAACTGAAGTTTGCGCTGCGTGTATATCTCCTCAGAGCCTTCCAGAATCCAAATGTAAATGAAGTCATCTGTTCCTGTTCTTGATTAAATATGCCATACTCTAAAAGTGTAGGCAGATGCCCCCTCTGGGATGAGGCGGTGAGCGAGATGGAGCCAGATGTTTCCAGAGAAAAGAAACAAATGCTAATTACTCTGCACATGTCCAAACATCACACATGAAAACATGAATTGTGAGCATCTTAAATCCACTGCCACTTCTCCAGCAGTAGAAATCCTCATTGTTATCTGGTCTCAGCCTCTCATCCGTCCTCTTATTTTCATTCGACTGGGAGTCACGAGCTAGTGTCGGGCTTCAGACTTGTTACCATGGCACTACTTGGAATGGGAGTATTGCAAAGTATGTGATATATTTTGGCTGCACTACGACAGCCTGTCTGGGTTCAGTGCAAAGAGAACAGTGTTTGTTAAAGCTGTGTAAGTATTGTGTGTTGTAGTATGATCCCACATCTTCTCACATGTTACTAATATATGAATAAATATCCTTACTGGCAGCTGAATCTGAAGTACTATTTAAACAAGATAAAGTTTCATTACTAATACTGGTGGAATATACCTTTAGTTAGTTGCAGTTAGACTGAGTACATTTGATGATTCTTTGTTCCAAGCAGGTCGACTATTCATGTGGTGGTTGTAAGCTGCTGCATTATAATACAACACACAGTCTTCCACTCATGGGACCACATGCTACCTGTTCCAATTTCCTCTGTATTTTTTGGTGTAGATGGTATACAGCTGACGGCCTGCGGGGACAGCAGAGGACCCTGTCTGCGGTCCAGGTGATTTGTCACTGGATGAGGTTCATTATGGCTGGCAGTGTATTGTTAGGGTAACTACTGATGCGGAATTGGGTCATGAATCAGACACAGACATATCATGGTTCCCTCACAGTTGTGGTAATACTGCGTATGCTCCATAGTCCACATATTAGTGAGCTAGTCCACTTGGGATAGAGAGCAGGTGCAGATTTAGGTTCAATATGTTGCATGTGCTACCGTATATAAATTTAGCTTGGAGTGCATAAACCAAATGCGTGTGACTCTAAAAATATCCAACTCGAAGGTGGCATATGCTGGTGTTTCCTAAAACACACAGGAGCATCATATAAAAATAACTACCTCAGTATTTTCTAATGGGCCAGAGGAAGTATAAGGTCCTGTGGTCGTCAGCACGACAACTACCTAATGTCTATATTTTGTTTTTTTTTGTTTTCTGGCTGAAGATGTTTAACAGCAGTAGAATAATAACGATAAAGAAACGAGAAGTAGAGATAGCAGGATTATCTAAGCTTAGCCAGGCATTGGAAGGGATTGACTATTGTTAGTTCTAGATCTGACTACTAAATCACTAATCTTTTAAATGGAATATTTTTGTAGAGTGCCACAGAACAGTTTCGATACGGCACTAAAGCAGACAGCCAGCTCAGTTGGTCCAAACCAAGAAGCATTTGTCATATCTAGAACGAAATTGATAATCTTTCCACCTGGCTGTATTCCTTGTTCCTTGAAATTGTTTTGTTTGTGTCGGAGGATTATATTCATACAAAACAATAACACTGTACCAGCAAAATCAACTGTGTGACCGGGGAATCCCTGTGACGTTTAAAGCATCTATCAAAACTGACATTGGAGTTTACATATAATTTTGCCTGTATATGATTAAATATAAACATGCGAGAATTTTGAAATCTACGGTAGCTACACATTTTTATAAACATGCGAGAATTTTGAAATCTAGCTACACATTTCCTTTTAAAAGTAAGGATCATTTATTTGTACATTAATTTAAAATACTGCATATCATTCGGCTTTTACAATTTCATTCTGGATTTGCTGTTTCCGTCCACCATCGAGAGACAAAGATTTTATTACTGCAGTGCCTGAAGTTATAAAAGTGATGGAGGTTTGCTGTGCTTGTCTTTGTAAATAGTAGTTGCTAAGACATACCAAGTAAGTCAAAAGATAGTGTTAGTGCTCATATATAGATAAAATGTATTTTACTCATATTGTATCAATAAGTGGGTGAAGCCAAGATTCCTGATCTTTGCAAAAGTGTCAAGTCAATAGTTTTATTAAAGTCTGTATTACAGTAGTTCTCCATCGACAGACAGAGAGTCAAATGATCCTACGGTCTTGATGAGATTTCCAGTTTTCCTCCTTAGAATCTGAAGTTATTTTGGTTAATTACATTGTATTAAACAGTGAAGTGACTTTGTACTAATGGGGGTGCTGTGTGTGTGGTAAACGAAGTTGGTTATCAGTCCCAATTTTATTTGTCTTAGAAATTCAGAATTTTATATTAAATATACTGCAAGGGTTATACTCCTTCAGGATTACTTATAAAAAAGAGATCAAGAGTAAACCAAGTGGAAGAACCACATCGCTTCGGATGACTAATTAAGTCTAACAGTGGGTTGGCTTTATTAGGCAATCATTGACCTTTCCTTTTTCCACCTGTAAGTAATTCAAAGCTTTCCTTTTTTAACCTTTAATCATCCCTCTTTGGGGCTCTGTGTTCTATTTTACTTTTCATTCTTTAACCTTTCCGCTGAAACCCTCTTCCTTTCTAGCTGGGTTTGTGAAGTCGCCCATGTCTGAGACTAAGCTAACAGGAGACACCTTTGAGCTGTACTGCGATGTGGTTGGTAACCCCACTCCAGAGATCCAGTGGTGGTATGCAGAGATCAACCGAGCCGACTCCTTCAAGCAGCTGTGGGATGGAGCCCGCAAACGTCGGGTGTCTATCAACACGGCCTACGGCACCAATGGGGTTAGTGTGCTTGGTATCACGCGCCTTACACAGGAGGATTCTGGGACATACGAGTGCCGGGCCAGCAACGACCCCATACGTAATGACTTTCGACAAAACCCTGCCATCACCTGGATCCGTGCCCAGGCCATCATTTCGGTGCGACAGAGTGAGTGGTCACTGTCCAGTAGTATCTAGGTGTTGAATACACTACCACTCCCTCCCCCCCAACCCTATAACAGCTTCCCAAATATAAAAAAACCAAACGTTTATTTACATTTATTATAGATTTTATACAATAATTTGAAGTACACATATCTAAAAAGTCAGTGTCTGTTTTTCCCTCATGTTTGTATTAATATTAAAATGTATTTTTTTTTTATGTTTACCCTGTTGAACTTATATTCCCTCTCTCCCCAAATCCCTTGAGCATGTTTGGTAAATGACCACAAACCCAGAGCTTTACTCTCTCCCTTGCCTCAGTTTTTCCTTTGTTCTTCCTGTCTAGTGTCCTTTTTTTTCTTCTTCTAATTATCAAATCGTGACTTATCTTTGTTTTCTAATTAACTGTTTCCTCTCCCTCTGTGTATTTGTGCCCCTCATGTTTTGTCTGAAGCAGTGCTTTGATTAATTATTTACTTCAAAGCCCTCACTGTCAGTTGGACTTGACACTGGTGGTGATTTGAAGTAATGGTGCTTTAGACTTGGCTTTTTCACCAAGGCTTGTTGAAATAGGACTGTGAGAAGACACAAGGAGGGTGACGTTGGCTGCCAACTGCATTCTGATTACTGATGACTATTTTCTGCTTTCAAATTTGTGAGTGGTAATCATGTACAAGTTGACAAGACACGAGGGCCATGGGTGTCTCGTCTCTTGTTTAGAAAATAACTTTCACCCGGACAAAATAGTCCATCTGGACTGGACTGCTATGTGTAACCTTGTGCCTTCTCAGCCACCAAGCATGTGACATTGAATCAGTAATGACATTATATCCTTTAACACTGCTGTATGCACTGAAACACAAAACACAAACTGGATTTCGACTGGACCAAGGCTAAGTCTGACTTTTAAAGAGTGCCTTTTGTTATACATAGAAAAGCTGTTTATTGCACACAGTGTATTATGTCATTACTGAAGTTAAATAGTAATAATAATAATGATTATTATTATTATATATGTGAGATGCAAATAATTGCATGTATATCTGATTAAAAACAGTGTAGTTTGTAGATGGCAAAATGCATGAGTCTGATTTTCTGTTAAATTTTGCATAAAAATATGAATCCTGACATGAAAACTACTGCTCCACATTTTAATAATCTAATCTACAGTTACATCAACTGGAAAAATCTAAGTATGTGGCATTCTAACTTTTCCAATCCTTATATGAAGTTATGTCTACAAAGATTGGCCAAATTTGATATGTTTTAACAAAGTATTAATTGAAAGTGTTGGGTTAGTCCTTAAAAACTCCTTTACTTAATAAACCAACTGCTGACACATGATTTCTGTCTCAGCAGTGCTGCGACCGGTCTCTGATTTGAGAGCCCTACTCTCCTGAGACCATGTTACTAAAATCTAGACATTTGCAGTGCAGTAGCTGTGGCTGTTTACTGCATGGTTTCAGAAATGATTTAAATATAACTCTGAACCACCATATGACCTCATGAGGAACACACACGATTCAATCATTTTAGGCAACCTTCTGTATTGTATAATAATTGCCAGGTTAGATAGGCTATGCATTTAGATGTGGTACCTGTTTCACAGAGCCCACTATTTCTTTTTATATAAATATAATGTGATGCAACGTTTAGGTGTTATTAGCAGCATGCTACATGTGACAAGGTGTCCTACAAATAACCTTCAAGTTAAACTGTCTGTGGACTAGTGTGCTGCATTTGCTAAATGTTAATTTATGTACCTCATGCAGTGTGTGTGTGTGTGTATACGCATGTCTCTAAGATGCTATGAATAGCACACGGTTCAGCTTAACGGGGGAGAAAAAAACGTCCGGGGGAGGGGAGAGACTTCCCCTCAGCTACTGCGTACGCAAAATAGCTGGGAGACAGAGCTACGAATGCAAATTTAAGTCGCTTGCCGTCTGAGTAGCCTCTCTTCCCCCTCTCCCCTCCTCTTCTGCCGTACTTAGTAGAGGCTACGGCAGAAGCAGCCAGTAGTAGGATTACGATGCCTCTCTTCTCTGCTCCTCCCCCCGGGGGTTCCATTGTTGCCATGGTTGGTCCATCTTGAATGAGGAGGAGGGACAGAGCAGGGAAAGGCTGCTGCTGCTGCTGCTGAGTACTCGAGGCCAAGCAAAGTGTGCCGGAAGCTCAGACAGCACCTCTCATTTTTTTGCTTCATGAGCAACTGAGAGATTAAAAATACCAAATGTATCCGGGACGTCAAGTTAAATATAATTACAGTCTACACTGTTCTCCAATTACTCCAGTTGCGCTCACCTGTGTCTGAGAAATTACTCCAATTGCGCTCACCTGTGTCTGAGGCTTCACCTGCGTCGCCACTCTCGTACTCTCCCTCCTGCAGCTGAACACTAACCTCTGCCGTGTCCTGTATTTCATTTATTTACGTAATATGTATGTTTTGTGTAGGAAATGGTAATACAGTCTAGGGAGGGGTGATAACAGTCTGGGGCCCGTACTTTGCGGATTTTCCCTTTTCGCGGTGGGTCCAATGTCAGGTAAAACGGAACTACCGCGATAGGAGAGGGACCACTGTACACTTATATTTATGCATGCGTACATAGCAGACGTACATGGCAATATTGGGAATTGAGCTTTTTATTGCTTAGTTAAAAGAAACACATTTTCATTACTTGCGTTTCCCTCTATGGAAAGCAATTGTTTTTCTCTCCATTTCATGTATTTATTATGCCTTTTGTTTACTTGTTTTGTGCCCTTTTGTCCTCACCTCGTAGACACCCTCCCACACAGATTATATAAAAACTGCGTTCAGCCTACGAAAGCTGCTGCCAGTGGTGAAGCAATAAAACTGCATTGAGCCCAGTTCTGTGATAAGGTCGGGCTGTTTTATTTGTGTTACAGAACCAAAGATAAATTCCTCTGAGGAGATCATTCTATCAGCGGACTCTTCGAACAAACCAGTCACCCTGTTCTGTAACATCACCACCGCCAACACGCCGCATGAGGAAAGCTTCTGGATGAAGAACGGCCAGGAGATCCCCAACACACGATCGGAGCAGGGGAACACAAACTACAGGTGACAAACACCTCCCCTACTATATGTACACGATTTCACAAAATATAGTAAATAATAAGTGCCTAATGGAACGAGAAATAATAAAAAAACCAACCCATAAATAGTCACTTTACAGCTGGTTTACTTGAAGCAGAAACAACAAGAACAGCCTTTTGAAAATTATAAATATTACAATATAATGATAATATCATTATATTTATCACGAACAAGTCACTGAGGTTGTTTTGCAGAATTACAAATTTGCTCAAAACCCTGTTATATTTGTTGTTCCAATGGTTATCAAAACAAAGACAATTCTAATTAAATAAGATCTGACCTTTTGCTTCATACCAGGAAACGTCTTTTCCAACCCAAAGTACCAAGTAATTCTCCATCTGGCTCTTATGCAGCATAACAACTCGGAGACAAAGCCACTGCTCAAGCTTCACTGACTCTCCCTTGCCACAAGATAACACCAATTGGTCACTTCCCTGTCACATTACATCAGTGGTCTCTGAGGATTACAGCTAAAATGCCTCTGGTGCCTTCCCTACAGAAGCTGGAGCTGCTGCTCCGTAATACATAACAACATAATGGCAACACTTACTGTCCTGTGGTCGCGCACGGCCCTGCAGCTGATACAAGTGCAGTTTAAAGTAATTACTGGAGTTGAACTCCGGTTAGTTGATGTTATTTACTTAATTACCTGTGAAGTAGAGTAACTGCTGAACTGACCAGACGGATCACACCGTTTTGTTTTTTCTTCGAGCAGAATCGTTAAACCCAGAGCGGACGATTCTGGGGAATACATGTGTGTTTACACATTCAGCACCATGCCAAATGCAAACGCAACAATTGAAGTTAAAGGTGAGTTCCCTCACGGGAAATATATATTCATGACAATGCTTAAATGTTGAACAGGCATTAGAGCGCACATTATCTGGCCAGTGAGATGGACAGTTAAGGTGTGTGTCTAGGTTCTCAGTTACATCGAGGGCAACTGGACGGAGTAGGTTTCTTGAAGACGAACTGAAGAAGCCTCTCTGATAATATGGGCAAAGAGAGAATATTAGCCAAACAGACATGTACCTCACGTAGAGCATCCTTTGCTGCATAGCTACAAAACGTGGTGTAAAATCCCTTCTACTAGTGTATGTAACTGAGCTGCCTCACAGCAAGAAGTCCAACAGTTGGCATTTTCCCCTCATGTCCATGTGGGTTTCCACCAGGTTATCACCCACACAGTCCCGCAGACGAGGGATTAGGTTAATTGAATAGTCCAAATTGAAGATGGTAGGTGTGAAAGTGAGTGTACACAGAGGATTTGACTCTGAAAGTCTGTCCTGTTGTTGACCAAGTGACCTGTTCAGGATGTCGGCTAGGACTGGCTCAGATCCTGCTATGGCCAGGATAAGTGGTAGATGATGGATGAATAATTGAGTCCCATTGAGTTCTGTATGTTTAACTAGTGAAATTCAACAGCAGTGGATGTAAAGGGAGAGCTAACGAAAGACCCCCTGTGTTGGTTTCTTTGAAGTTGATGGAGAATCCATCAGCACGAATCAGGAGCCTTCTCTAAGAAAGGGCAAGTGGATCCCTGTTTCAGAGAATCGTGGCTGTTTGAAGTGTTTAAGCCAATTTACTGTGGCATGGCTGTGGTGCATACTGAGCATGTCCTGCCTCTTATCACATGGCTGTCTTCAAGCACTGGCTGATTGCATAACATGAGCGATGACCCCGTGTGTTCTGCTTTTACTGGGCTGGAAGGTGACGGCGCTCGTCGCCATTTAAATGGAAGGTGTTCGTGCAACGACCAGACTGAAAAATACTGTCCTCAAAATAGTATCGCATTTCACAATTCTAAGGTAAATAAGACATGGTCTCACACACACACACACACACACACACACATGAAGTGAAGGGTTTTAACATGACACATTCAAATTCATATAAGTGATGGGAGACTTTTGTGACCCAGGTAGTAGGACCATGACCATGGTCCCCAGATTTGCTCCGTGCTCCTGGCAGCGTTTCACTGAGATCTCTCGCCTACAGTGTCCTTGGCAGACTCATGATTGCAGGACTGGGCTCAGAGGCAACAGATGGAGGGTTCTGTGATGTTGTAGGATTAAGTCGCTGAATCCTGTCCCAGCCATCTCTGTGGCAGGAGCAGAATTTATTGTCTGTGATACTAAGCTTACCGCTGACATATATTTGTGGTACCTCTGTTTTGCCTTAATACATCTCCTAACGTTGCCTCTCCCTGGTGTCTTTCGACTCTCAAAGTCAAATTGCAAAGCTACTGCACAGTGAAAAGAAATTAAAGTAGGTAACGAATGAATTATTTCATTTTGCTGCTATTCAAAGTCACCTTTCTCTGTTTCTTTTCTACTGCTTTTTGTCAGCCTGCCTCATGAACTCACTTCTCCTTACTCATCCTTTCAAATTTGTATTTAACTCAAGCACTGTCTGAAAAAAAAAACAGATTAACAATTACAGTAATCAGACAGGCAAATGCTGGTTCCTGAGCCACTCATAAATGGTCAATGTGCTGTCACTCAGTGACATAATACAGACAGGCTTAAAAGAGCTTGACCACTCCCCCACTCTGGGAGCATGTGTTCACCGTAATTAGAGTGAAGTCATGTCACCACAGAGAGCTGACTTCTCCTGATCTGTTATCCATGAACAACAAAAAGATGCTCCCTCCAGGCTGCTCCCTTATCCCACTTAATTGTATAGAAGGAATTATTGTAATTTTGAGGATTAGTGTAAAAAAAAAAAGAAGAAGCAGAAACAGTTATCTTTTTGACTCTGTGCACAATGAATACTGTCTGTGTCTGCCCTGTTAGCAAAGACTCGGTTTGAAGGCATGTGTTTTTTGGCTCTGTGACATATTGTACATCAGAATTGAGCTAATTCCTCATCTTGTGACAGTATAGGTTATCACTCTGTCTTTTCTGTGTTTACGGAAAAGTCGGGTTACACAATTATCTCTGTGTGAATCACTGTGGAATTAATTTGAATGGAACATCTGGAGGCTCTTGAATCATACTGATCTCTCTCCTCCATGACCCTATTATGAATTGCACTGAAGGGCTTTCACCTATTACACAGTGATCTTCTCCGCTGCATGGTTTAAAAAAAAAAAAATAGAAAGGGGAAATTTTTTTTTCCAAAGTCATATCAAGGTCATTTCGTCAGGCATTCAGAAACGATAACTGCAGCATGTGGTCATTCTTAAAACAAGTTAAAGAAAACATCTGTCTTTTCTAAAGCAACATGAAATAACATTTAAATTAAAGACTCACCTTCACCTTGACCAACTGGTGCCCTGACTACAACCTAAATTGGACAATGAGGTTATTTATACACGACACTTATCTGAATAGCGAGCGCTAGCTTCCCTTTGACTGCGACAGCTTGAAGGCATGACACTGAGCTGCTATAGAGAATGTTTCCTGCCACACAGGCTCGTAATCACACTCCTCTTACACAGACATCTGAATAACACCATTTATTAACTTGGCCATGACAGCAAATCCTGCCTCCCCTTATTTTTGCCATCTGGTTGGAATTTAAACATTTCTTTCATCGGCAACCTCTATTGACATGACTAATTGTCAACAAATGTACTAATTGTTTTAACCTTTTACAGCAAAACCTCACATAACTGGCTACAAGAAAAGTGAAAACAGAAAAGAGGGAGAAAATGCAACGATGTACTGCAAGTCTGTTGGCTACCCACATCCTACCTGGACGTGGCGTAAGGTGGATGGCAATTCCTACACGGTAACTGCATACATACTGTTTTTTTTGTCGTAAATTGTTTCATTAGGTCAGAGCCTACATATTGCAAAACATGTAGAGAAGTGGAACTTGTTGGCCGGTCAACTTTCCTTTTGGGAAACATGGAGTTAGAACAGCGGACAGCAATGAAGGCCACACACAAAGTGTTGCGTTGAAGTCTTTATTGTCCTTGAACAATTTGGTCTGACAAGCCGTACCATCAGACTCAGACTAATGCTTGTGAGCCATAATGAAGGGCAAAAAGTTTCAAAGTAATATAGCGTACCACCCAGTACAGAGTCATCTTCCTCATCGGAATGAGGGAACAAGACTTTCTTAATGAATTTATATGTAGGGAATCTGGCGACACCGTGGGCCAAGGATGTCGTAAACCGAGGACCCTCTGAACAGCTTGGATTCTATGTACCAAAACTCTCTTTTACTAATGTAAAAAAAAATGTTGATTTTGTTCCAGGACATCGATAACTCCACCGGACGGTTCTTCATCACTAACAGAGACAACTACACAGAGCTTAACATCCTGAACCTGGACATCAGCACAGATCCTGGAGTATACGAATGCAATGCCACCAATGTGATAGGGAACAATGCTGAGACAACTATACTACGTGTGCGCAGCCATCTCGCACCACTCTGGCCATTCCTGGGGGTGCTGGCTGAGATCATTATCCTAGTAGTCATCATCGTCGTGTATGAGAAGCGCAAGAAGCCAGATGACATCATCGATGGTAAGAAAATAATGTATGATATTTGTGAAGTCACATTAAACCGTGGTATGCCACCAAAAAGAAGTGCTATATTAGAATGTGCAGTACTTACTGTACGCAAAGTTACAGTGGATAATAACTTCACATCTGGCCTGAGCACAACAGGCTGGACTGACAGCTGTCGGTCTGTAGTTGTCGGTCTGTAGTTAACAACCGTGCCAGTCTTAATGTGCAACTTCACTGGTTACTATTCTTTCCCCTTTTCCCCTCCTTTTCAAATGGAAATGTAATCTAAATGTGTGGTAAGTGAGAGCTCATGCATGGTTTGAGATCTATTTTTTTGTCCACTTGTATGTCTCAAGTTCACATGAATACATGACTAATTTTGGTTGCAAATAATTAATTGGATAAAATGTCTAAACTCGCTTCATGGTGGATTTTAGTCATTAGCGTGGCAGACTGACGTCTCGCCTAAAGTTGAAGCCCTCAGAAATGCATGCTGGGCTTTGAGATGGTATTTTAAGCTGGAGATGCTTTGGCGAAACAAAGATTTTTTTTTTTTTTTTTTTTAATGCAGCGTGTGCAAATAACAACATGCCTAAAATCCAAACCTTTACCATGGAGATGAAGCTTCTTAATCATTTGGTTAATGACAGAATGCACCCACGCAGACAGCTTTTTTTCCCTCACATATGCATGGAGCAGCAGGGGTGTGACATCTTATGTTGCAGTTTGATGTCTCTAAACATATTTCTCGAGGAGTCAGAGTCAGAGTCCCATCATTCCATAGGACTGGGTTGTTTTGAGGGAATTACAGTGAGTGAAAAATCACAGCTGTTGGCCCTGGTTTTGTTACATTACATAACATGTAGATGTTCATACTAATATTTTTCCTGTTTAATGGTTGTTGAGACCTATAGAGGCTGTGACCAGTCCTTTTTTACATTAACGACCTGGACATGCCATGTAAACAGCTTCTTGTAGGGCAACATTTTTATGCTCATGTAGAGAAAAAGAGTGCACCCTCATCAGGCCACGTGCCCCTACTGTGATTTATATAGATACTAAACTCTTTAATGGTTCCTACTTCAGCGGACATTTGAGGTTACACTTGAGTGTCTGCAGCTAGGGAGTGAACAATGTAACTTAATATTAAATTCACCCATAACATAAGCAAGGAAATCCGAAAGCACAATCTGTAGATGGAAATATAAGTAGGACTGTATTATGTAGGATTAGGCTGTTTTCTAATACGGAAATAATTTGCACATTCATTCACAAAGTGAATTCAGGTTTTGGTTTCATGAAGTACTTTACTGTATATACAACCTCCTGTATTGTGCAATGCTGGAGGGAAGGACACACTCACATGACAAGAGCAGGCAAACATTTACTGTTCATGCTGTTCCAAAGACAGTGTAAATGCTTGAATCCAATCAAAATGCAGCTATTTCTTTAGTGCGAATCAGTATAGTGATGCATCTGTATAAATGAAAATAAAAACAACCAAAATAGGTTTCTAATATAATAACAACCAAACACATTACTACTATTACTGTCGATAATTTTGATGAAAAATAAATTCAATAAAATATAATTAAAAATTAATTTCTAATTCAACAATCAGAAGTCATGCCAAGTAATTAGAAAATAGATTTACCTTATACATTTGTTACTTTACTATAATGGTAACCAAACTGGCACTGTGTCACTGCAGCTTCTCTAAAACATTTCTATGAATCTAGTCAATCCACCCAGTACAAGTAAGCTGTGTGCATGGCCTCATCTTTGGTTTCATCTAGCGGGAAAGTGAAGCGATTAAGGTGGATTAAATTTACCATTCTAACCAGGAATGAGGTCCTTATATTGTACAGCCTCTCTAAAATCTCCTGTTTTCACCAGATGTTTTGCGCCCTGTCTGTAGCCATTGTACTGTAACCTCAGCTCATGTTAATGTTTGAACACTTCATGTTCCCACAGCCAGAAGGCCCACAGGGCAGAAATATCACATATTTGTTTGAAAAGACAGATTGTAGCATGTGATAATTATTTGCTGAATGAGGGCTCATTCTCTGTCAGATGGCATATAGATGATAAAATGGCCATACTTGGGTACGAGAGAGAGAGAGAGAGAAAACAATGGAAGACGTTTTTGTCTCGCCCCTAAACCTGCTCCATAATAACACCATGGAATGCTGCTAATGCTGTTTTATCTCTGACCCATAACTGCATGAGACATATCTCTGTTGCTGGTTACTTACCCATTTTCATCAGTACAACCAACACCGGCCGCCTTGTCCACTCCAAGGTCTTTGAATTGACCTGTCAGTCAACAATGTTCACTACGTATTCTCCCGTTGTCCTTTTGGAGCCTCTTCATCATGGGTCTATTTTAAGAACAATAAGATGTTTTTATGTTTGTCCAGGTGAAAAAAAGAGTGAATTTTCCATCTAATTGACAGTATTGAAGTACCAAAAACTGATATAAAGGAAATCAAATCTCATGGTGGTGCTGGGTTGTAAGATCACACAGACACATA
This sequence comes from Cynoglossus semilaevis, assembly GCF_000523025.1. Classification (NCBI taxonomy): domain Eukaryota; kingdom Metazoa; phylum Chordata; class Actinopteri; order Pleuronectiformes; family Cynoglossidae; genus Cynoglossus; species Cynoglossus semilaevis. The sequence goes on along the minus strand of NC_024311.1, from coordinate 9,891,088 downwards.
CATGTACAGTATACGGCGACTTCACTGATGCTGTAATTATGACCAAGCTTTTGGTAATTCAAAGATGGTTCCACTGTGGGTGAGCCAGCTTTACCCATCTGTGTTTAGGCTCTGCCTAGATGAAGTACTACCCTGGACAAGTGGGTTGCATGTGAGGTTAATGATTTTTGACAATGAAGCTGTGGCTGTTTAGACAAATCACAACAGCTTTCTTTTCATGTTAAAGCTTTCATGGATATGTCACTGCTGACCTTTTTCCCACGCAGGAGGTCTGCTGTCGTAGAAGCAGCCTTTGTTTAAATTCCAGGTTTTGAGATTATTTTTGAAATTGATAAACTTTACTACCAAGATTATTGGGTTGCCAACGGATTCAGAAATGAAAAGTACAGAGTATTTCCACTGAGTATTATTATTTTTTTATCCATCAACATAAGGTCATTGTCTTCTACCACTGAAGAGACTAGGCTGCCATCTACTGTAGGTTATCTGATGAGAGTTTTTTTTTTTTGAATGGAGGGTGTTGACAAAATATGACAAACTTTGTGAATGGAGGGTGTTGACAAAATATGACTTTTTTTCCCCCATAAATAAAAATGTATATTTCAGTATGTTTGGTACATCAGTTTTGTTACTCAGTGTAACGTAATTTTGTGCTCCTGTAATTATAGTAACCTCACAATTGCCTGGGAAAAAGGAAAGTCAACTGCCTGCATAAAGATGTAGAGCCTGCGTTTTCTATGGGAGCGCTTTTTTTTTTTTAAATCTTAAACTTTGACCTGTGTTCTTCGTTTTTCTTATCTTCTCTGCCTGTGTCTTATAGATGATGAACCAGTTGGACCGATGTAAGTATGCCTTCACTTAATATTCAAACTCACCAGTGCAATTCCAAATGTTATTTCTTTGATGTCCCTTAATGAAAACTGCTTCATATCGCAGGAAAACAAATTCAACAAACAACCACAAGGACAAAAACATGCGCCAGAGGAATACAAAATAAGCAATTAACTAAAGTAAGACACTGAGGTCAAGGATTGGGGATAAATATAGTCACAGCCAGAGTTAGCCACAGTTAGCCAGCTTTGTAAAGCTTTCTCTTGGTTTTTGTCTTCCAGGTGAGATGGCTAAAACTGCATTTCTTTTGACAACGCGGAGGTATCAGCAGTGGATAGATCTCCCGTGCAGTTTTGATCCAGCACATCTTGTCTCATTTTTTGAGAACCAATATCAGCATAACACTGGCAACAATAAGAACATAACGGCTGTCTTAAGCATGCCTTGTTCAGTCTTACGTGGAGATTTCAGGATGACGAATAATGACTAAAACCACCACAAAGGTGTACACATTTTCAATGTGCTGTTGATGTCTTCTTTATTTACTTCATCATGTCCTCAAATGAGGTGATCCCTTTTGTATTACATATCATGTACAATGCATGCAAGATAATTACGCAATAGGATACTCAGAATAGAAATCTTCTGTTGTTATCCCCCCGTGTGGCTTTTTATTGCATTTAAAATGATCTGTGTTTTCTAATGATGTCATCTTTATAGCACATGTATATCATATTCGTATATATATGTGCGGCACACATATATATCATATGCATATATATGTAATATATAGAGTTTTATTCTTGAAGATTTGTACAGCATATCATGGTCATTTAAATGTTTGATTTTGTGGAAACTCTTTCTTGACAGAACCTTTTGTTGTGAAGCCACGGCTCCACTGACTGGCAGTATTTGAATCTTAATTGAGAGTGGTTACAGAAAAAGGTGTGTTTAAATATCTAAACTAAAATATTAATGTGTATTATTTTTATTTTTTATTTTCAGAGTAACTTAGGTGTCTTGTATATGTTGAAGTATGAGTGTTCAAATATTAGGAAATCTGTAAAAAAAAAAAACGACAATATTTTTTTTATTCCCCCGATTTCATGGACTGGTTTTAATTTGTTTCTCTTAAATGTATAGCATGGCTATAATCCTATGCAATATGTATTCTTCAATAGCTATATGGAGGGCGGTTTGTTTTACTCAGTGAAGCTTTAATATAGTGGGATCATTTGGAAACTGGCATAGCAAAATTCACTGCTGTAGCTGCATGACTCCTGTTTCAATTCAATGTATCCATGTGTGTGTGGTGGTGGAAATGGACCTGGGTTTAAGTGGGGGGTGGGAGGGGGTCAGAGGGACCAGAGTATATAGCCACGAACATAAGTGAGACCAATATTTTTTTCTGAATAAAAACTATAAAAATGTTTCTTTTATATTTTATTTTGCAAATTCTTCTCTTACCACAGAAATACAGTGCAAATGAAAGTGAAC
>NC_024311.1:9843463-9888719 GCF_000523025.1 Cynoglossus semilaevis | reverse complement strand
TGGCAGCACACCGAGAAACACTCCAACACCAAATGCTGCCTACACAACCTGTATATATGAAGAAAACAAAATGTTGCACTAACATCACTTCTCTTCCTTCAGCTGTTCTTCAGATTCTTCATTCCTGTAGCAGTTTTTTCAGCTCACTCTCCACCTTTTCCACTAATGCATGAAAGTTTGGATCCAGCAGACAAACACGAAGGATGGGCTTTAATTCATTTTCTGCCAGAGGGCTGTGGTGATAAACTTGAGGCAGATTCAGTGCCGCCTCTCCCAGAAAGTGCTGTGAAGAAAAACACTTCAGCGAGTGAGATGGAAAAAAAAAAACAGTTCCTGTTTTTCTTTTATGTAAGTGATGAACAGAGCAGCTTAAGACTCAGTTACGGGACTGAATCCAGCCCCTTGATAACTAACAGTATAATTCCTCTGACATTTAACAATCAGTACCTGTGTTAGTCGCTTGATGGACAGTGATCCTTGCACTAACTCTGGCTCTGCTCTTACAGCCTTTCCCTGCCAGGTTTGTTGACACACAGTGACATATAGGAAGAAAAAAATGATTCAAAGAACATGCTAAAGCACCACAGGGTTAAAAGGCCAATCGATAGCTTCATTACTAATTAAAAGATTTCCACCTTTTAAAGGCCTTTCATCTTCCTCGTGAACTCCTTCAGTGAGTCTGTTTGTTAAAGGTCAAACTGGACACCCTGTCAGTGTCCAGTCCTTTCTCAGTCCTTCGTGTTTTATGGTGTGAAACCCAAAAGAACTGGATCCAACTTATTCTCTGAAAGTTCAAATCTGACCACCTTCTTCTGATTGTTTGGGCTTGAAAGTGAATAAAACTCTAAGTACTGACATGAGAACAAATGACATTTTCATTCCTGTGTCATTATTAGAGTGAATAATCCAGTCAGTCAAAGCATGTTTGATTTTTTTTTTTACAATTTACTTGTGATTTACCTATGTAGTACAATCAAAGTGATGATAAGATTTATAAAATACTCCTTTGTGGTTCTGTATGTTCGTGTTGTGGAACATGTTAAACGATATAATCCATAAAGATTCATGATGAAAGACAGTATGCAGAATATAACGTTCTATTCACTTCACTTGGTGCAGAGACCTTACTAGGAAATATTAGAAACAGCGACATCTAGTGAAGATACGGACCATTGACTATGTGGACCATACTTAATAAAATAAATAATATTTTTAAACTGAAGGTAAAATATTTTTAATATATATAATTTATTTTATTTTTAACGCAGTGAAATAGCTAAATTCAATTTTTGTAAAAGTTTGTTCTTGTTGCTAGAACGAGTGTAAAACTCTTAAAGTGACTAACCTGTGGCACTGGTGCAGAGACCTCAGCAGGAGGCTGATTATTTGGTGGTGTTGGGCCATTCTGAGTTGTGACAGTGACATATTCTTTCAATTTCTCAGCAGCACTTGAACACTCCTTCACAGCCTCCGCCCTCTTCCTTCCATCAAACTGCATCCTCATCATTCGACTCTCTCCCTGCAAAAATCCACAAAGTCAAGGTCAATCTGAGTGTAAGATTTGGATGTTACTTAGTTGGTTTTTAAAATGTTTTTATTATTATTATTTGAATTAAAGCATATTCTTAGGGAGTATGTTGTAATACCAAAAACATTAAAACTGTTCTCACCTCCATAGTTACTCGAATCATCAAATTATCAGAATTCTGTTGCACTTTTACAAAGTCTGACCCACAGAGTAGTGAGATCATATCCTGTAATGAGAGAATTCAGGAAATAAACAGCGACGACAGTTCTTTTACACACAGACTTTGGTTTACAGGTTTAAAATAAAAGAGTGTATTATACGAAACAAAAAATAATAATTTTTAAGCCGTTTAAAGTCAAGAACAATTGAAATGTATTATGCCATGCATGTTATTACCTAAACCGGCCTGCAGGGGTCTCTATTTGCTCAGTAACTAGTAAAAATACAAATGAGCTCACTAAATAAATAAATAAATAATTAAATAAACAAGGCAGATAACAGACCAAAAGGTAACCTCGTTTGTAAGATGTGCTTCATAAATCACCATGGTAACATAGTTGTACTTGAGGTCTAAAGCTCTGTCTCTGAACAGAAGAGGAGAAACTCTTCAGCATGTCCGTGTTTGAGACATTTAATTAGAGCTGCAGTTGTGGATTGCTGAGGAAATTAAGTTTGAAATCAAAATGCAGGGGTCACAACGATCACATTTATCTTTCAAATGCACTAATGGAGTCTTTTGGCCAACGCTCTGTGTACTGAATGACACTGAGCATTTGCTGGGCCGAGCCTTGATAGACCAGTCCATCATCCTAAATGAGAGGCATCTGCAGTCTGACCTGGATACCAGTCTGTCCTCAGCCCAGACACCGCAAGAAAGCTGTGTCTCTGAACACCAACTTGTTAAAGAGACACCAAGTGTGTATATACACGACATGAGGGAGAACTCAAAAATCAGAATATTAATAAAACCCAGGTGATTTAGAATCTAAAATCTTAATAAAATAACCAAACCAACAAATCAGTGTAATGTGGTGAGGAGCTGACCCAGATTCTTCAGCATATGGTGAATTGGATTCTCACTGAAACCCAAATCCAACGTGATCCTTTTTTCCAAATGAACCCTAATGAAACAGTGCCAAGAAAATGTACAGGACAGTGGAGTTTTTCTTTTACTCTCATTGCTAGCTTTTAGCTAACTTGCTGCAGACAACAGGCTAATCTGCCTTGTTCAACTATAACCTTTGCTTAGTTTAACCATAAACAAATAAAGAAGAAAAAAAGAAGAAAAACATCTATATACTGTCATCCAGGTCTGCAGTTTATTAAACCTGTGGATAAATAAATGTTTGCTAAAATAAACATAATTAATATAAAGCCTATGACTTTATCAATTAGTTAGTGAATTTTAAAATGCTGCCAAAAGTCAAATTTTATAACAAACTAATTGTGATCATATTGTCAAATCCAGATGAACCATTCGTCCAGAAACACAGAAATATATCCAGTCAAATCCCAAAACATTTGGTCTGAAATGTCAAGCCTTTCAGCAGAATATTTATTGTGACCTTTTTGTTTAGCAAATTTCTGGTATTGATTCACATCTCAAATACTTCTGACCTACATATTCTTTGCCATTCATTCTTTTGACATGTTTTGCCTTAGATGTTTCTTTTATTTCTGCATCTTAAAAAAATATTGATTAAAAGACAAAAACCAAAATGTACCAACATTTATAATACATGGAGACCCATATAGAGCAGCAGATTTGCAGTGTCTCATTCTGGAGAGCCAGCATTTAATGGAATTCATTTCAGTCTTCCATCCATATGGATTTAGGACAAGCAATCAGAACAACTGTGACATTATAAATTGTTTGTGTCAGAGAATGACATTCACAGCTACAGCCTTAAATAATGTTAAGGAATCACCCCATGGCAACAATTCATTTTTGAATTTACAGATGCCAATATTCTCTATACTAAATGTACTGTGTACTGTATATGTATATATGAGAGTAAGTCAATCATTTACCACTGAGGCCAATGTTTTTTAAATATTCATGAGCACAAGATTAAAATTTTGCTGAAGCAACTAATCTTCTGTATAATTTGAATTATTGTTGTCTACTGCACGTTCAAAGCAGGGGGTTTGTTTATCATGCCTGCAGTGAACTGTACATTCATCCTTCAGGGAAGCTCATACGGGAATTAACAATTGAGATCTTTGCATTTTCATCTTACAATAAGGAAATACAACAATACAACATATCAAGTCGTCTTACCAAGCTTTCATTTCCTTGTGACACAAGCAAATATCCAGGTTCAAGGAATGTGAGTAAAATTTGAGGCTTGTTGGCAACGGCATCAAACAGCTATAGAAAAGGACAGATTGTCAAAGAGAGAATTGTATTATAGACATATTCTACATGAAAACACTGAAATTACACTGAAACTGAACTGAAACATTTCTATAAAAAATGTATTCGATATGTCTGTATTGTATAAATCCAAAATGATTGAAGTTAAATCATCCATTTATAAATGAACCTCAGCTTCATTGTGTATCCATGACAGCGCCACAGCCCTATACAATAAGCTCAATTCTGCCACCTAGAGGCCGATGCAAATGAGGTATGAAAAAATAAATTTCAATTACGGCCACCCTTTTTTATTTTACAATAAACCAAGCACTGCACTGGATGTCCGCTGTAAATGGCTACGTTTTCTAGTAATACCTTTAAAAATAATTTGAAATCTAATAAGCTACAGTAATACCAACATTTGAACAAACCTATTTTGAAATCTAATAAGCTACAGTAATACTAACATTTGAACATATAACCTATTTTCTTATATTATACACATTGATTGAAGTTGTCAATATACTAATATATAAGTATTAACATTGAATAAATGTCTTATAGTTATGCAAAATGCACCGGATATTAGTAATAAAAAAATAAATGTAATAATAAATAATGACTGTAACCAACCTGACAACTCACTGCTATCAAGTTAGCAGGTGAAATGAGAGCTATAACAACAACTACCATTTCCCCCACGGTGTTCTGACAGTAATGACTTCTCTATGTATCTGAACAATATGATTTAGTTGAACAAACACACATAGCGGTTGTATTATCATGTTAGAAGCCACTAAATACTTCTTTACCCCACTTAAAAGAGATGCTAACACGCTAACTAGCTTCAATAATCTGAATGATTTACCTTCCAGGGCTTTTTTGCTGCTTTTCCGGAGCCTGGGACAAAGCGTCCATAACGTTTTAACTTCCAGACATTAGAGGCAGCCATGTTTTTTTCTCCTTATACTTTTGTATTAGTTCAATTTCAGGTGTATTTGAAGATGCAGACAGAGATGAAGAATTTCACAATGTAAGCTCAAGCCTGCCTGATGTAACAATGAATAATTCAACTTCTGTAGCTTCACCTGGAAGGAAGTATATAATGCTTTGGCTCTCTGCATGGTCCTGGAGAGTCCTGACAAAGGTAAGAAAAGTAGTAGTACCAGTGTATGTAAACCTGTAATAGACGAGGACAACTTCAACAATTTTGAAGCATTTTTATCCATCAGTTCATGACAATGATTTACCCAGAAATACTATTTGGCTCAAGTACTAATAATATTTTCATTATTTTGTAATATTCTCCCTTTGAAATAGTGAGTGATAAGATACACAGATAAAGGCTATATAATAATACAATAAAGATTAATAATAATTGAAAGTAGGTACATTTTAAATTTAAAATTTGAAAATAAAAAAGTAAAATGAAAAATAATACAACTTAGATTCAACCCAAGCTTTATCAAAACTAACAAAGGATGTAAAAGCAAAAAATCTTACATGACCTAACAAGCCTTAACAACTACAGCAATCAGAGCAAAAGTAAATTTAAGAATAACATCATGGTCATGTGCCCCTCCCTTCAGCCAATCATTGGCCTCTCCCACTTCCTGTGGGCCGTCCATACAAGCTCTTCACTTTCAGGTGTCAGGTGTGCTAGCTTCTCAAAAAACAGAACACAGAAAGCATGTGTGTGCTTAAATGGAGAAGGAAAGTGTGTTCACGTGTGTGCATCCAAGTAAGTCAACTTTATATTGAGTAAAGAGTGTAAAAAGTACAAGTAAACAGTGAGCAAAAATGAAGAGAAGCTTTTGAATGTGAATGTGTGTAGCGTCACTGTCCTTGTGTTCTACTAGGCCAGGAGTTGACTGGGCTTTACTTACAAGCTGAAACAGGTTTCAAACATTTGGGATTACATTGACTGACTGACTCACTGACTGACTGACTCACTGACTAACTGCAATTTTATGCACCCAGTATTATGTATGTAGTATGTTTTTGTCCAGACTAATTACTTGAGTTTTTCTTTGAAGCCTTTTTAAAACCTACTGCTTCTTCATCACGTCCACCCTCAGTAGTGGTTACACTCTCCAACAGTATTATAGTGTTACATTTGTGTTTTACTGTGAGCACAGTGATCTTTGTGTTATATCCCTCTTCTTTACTCAAAGGCAACATTGCATTTGTTTTTATGGAGATTTGCTTCTTATTAAGTCCTTTTCTACAGATCCTGCGTTTACTCTCTTGGTGATACTGTGAAACTTAGGTGAGGTAGTCTTTATTTTTTTTAGAACAATGACCACAAACAGAGATATGGAGCACTGACCCCCTTCTTTAAAGTTGTATAAAATATTTTTTTATATTAATGTATAGGTGTGACATTGTACAGCATTTTGGATTGAATGAATAGCCTTTTTTAAAAACACTCATTGTCCTCATATGTCAATGTTTTTTTTTTTTAATTTAAACATTCGACAGTACATTGAGTTGGACGGCTGTTCCACTGCTATTGATAATCATTCTGTGTCAACTGACATGCTGGCATGATAACCATCCATTCAAGGTACTAGTATGGATGTTTTGCGAAAAGAAAAATATCTTGAAGACAAGTCTTAGATTAGTGTTTTAATTCTGACTAAGGTATGGGAACACTGCTTTGTTGTTAAAAAGTTTGTGCAATGGCTCAAAAATACTGCTTTTCTTATGAACACTTTTTAAAATAAATCGTTTTAAAATAACACAATTTATTAACAGTATTTTTTATAATAATATCACACATGGGGAATTCTTTCAACCACAGTTGATATATTTTTTTTTTTAGAAGATGTAGAAGATGTTATTGGACTTCTATGTCACTGGATCTGTTAGCTTATTTATTTATTTTCATTCTGTTTTGAATCTGTTTTCTTTTAGTGTAGTGAGAAGCATTTTTAATTTGCACAGTTGACTACTTAGGTACTGTAAGAATACTTTTAATTATGTCTCGCACACATAAATGGCTCTAAAATTGATAGGAGTTTGTTGAGGTTTGCATTACACCGACTCTTGCTGTAGGCAGTGCGTTAAAAACAAAATTTGCTTCCTAAGAAATAGAGGAGCTACCCTACAAACAAATGTTCGTATTTTCCTGCCAATGATTCAAAAGGCCATCCAGATCCTGGTCTTGGCACGGCACCTGCACTGCTATCGCTGGGATTTGCATATATGTGCAAGACTTATGCTGGGATTTGCATATATGTGCAAGACTAGATAGTAAGTAAATGTTACTGAGAGATAAGCAAATGTAGTTTCCACATTTAAATATTTCCAACAGGAAATGTCAGCCATCCTGCACGCTCGTCATTTCAACAATTAAAATATTCTGGGCTTCATGAAATGGAAAACATAGACTGAAGAATTTTAGGCCACCACATAAATGGGAAAAACCCACTAGCTAAACTGTAAACTGTAAACTTTTTTACACAAAAGTCCACCAGTAAAAACTAATTCGTTGTCTCTGTGATTTTGCATGATATAAAAAAATGTAAAAGGTTGTAGCAGCAGCAAAGGGTTAGAATCGAAGTTTATTATAAAAAATAGTAATCACACTTCACTGATGGGAGTCTGGATGAATGGATATGAGGACAGGGTAAACTTCCAAAATGATTAAACCGAATTAGAATTAGAAATATTCTTTAAAAAACGACAAAGGGATTTCTTTGATTCAAAACTGTGCTCGTTTTTAAATATCTGTTAGTTTCAAAAGTAATCATTGTGCTTTTCTTAATCCACCCGATACTGCACTGTTTAATCCTCGTTCTTCAACTGAGCAAAATGCTCGCAGTGGATCACGCTGATGGCGTGAATGCTGAACGGGATTCTCCTTTGTTTTCCCATCCTGAAGCCCGGAGCTTTGCAGGGCTGGAGAGTGGCTCTGCGCCGTCTACCTGTAGAGCAGCAGAGCGTTTTAAGAATGGGAAGAGCATTCCCCTTTAAACAAGGCGGGCAGAGCTTATTTGCAGTTCTCGCTCCTATGGCAACCCAATGGATCAGCATCATGAATATTCACAAATCACCAAAACGCAGCCTGACTATGGATCAGTGATGTCAGCGGTGCCTGGAATGCTCAACTGTATTTTTGCTTGATTGTGTCGCGTTGCTTGACAGTAACTGACCAGGGACCTGCTGAAAGGAGCATCCTCCGTCTTCCATGACCTTTCCCTCGTCTTGGTATTGCCGTCCGTCGCCACATCCTTCCCAAGTCACGCTAAGGTGACTTTCAAGCAGTTTTTTCCACTTTTGCGCACGATGACGGCGCGGCACAGGGATGAACATCGAGGACGCAGTGGCCACGCGAGGTGTCCGCCGTGCGTGAGGACATATGCACGCTGTCAGGCAGTGTTATCATGAACACGAGTGCTGTCTGTCATCTGTTTCACTGGAGCCACGGTGGTCCATGTCATGTGTAGCAGGGTTTCTGGGATTCACATCAGCTCCAGACTGTTCGCTCTCACAAACAAACGGCGCGCGTGGCTGGCAGGAGGTTCAACCCGCTCCGCCACAGCCTAAAAACCTGGATTTATTTAATTCTACCCGCTGTGTCTCAATGTCATAATGGACAGGTTGCACTCCTCCATGCGTAAAAGGCTCTACAGTTTGCCACAGCACATAGGACAGAAGGCATCCATAATGGGCGAAGGGGAAGACGCAGACAAGGACACTCGGAGGAAGAGCATCAGGATGAAACCTCTGGCGTCGCCGACCTCTGGAGGAAGCTGCAGAGGCATCGGGGAGACCAAAAGTGGGGAGTCGCTGATCATGGAGACGGACATAGGGAGACCGATGAAGACCAGCTCGAACGGGGACTGTCGCAGGTTTCGAGGGAGCCTCTCATCCATCACGAGCCGTCATTTGCACGACTCGGGCTCAGCGGAGGAGAGACGCCTAATCACCGAGGGGGATGTCACTCCGAGCGAGGAGAGTCCCCCCGGTGCCGTGGGCAATGGGACCCCAGAAGCGGGCGCGCAAGGGGCCAGTGGCGGGGCCCAAAACGAGTCTCCAAGCCAGCAGTCAGGGTTCGTAAAGTTGGACGGCATCGACCAAATTCTGCCGGACGACGAGAGATTGTACCAGGCAGGGTTCATGCACAGACAGTTCGGGGCAATGCTCCAGCCAGGGGTCAATAAGTTCTCTCTGAGGATGTTTGGAAGTGAGAAGGCGGTGGAACGGGAACAGGAGAGAGTCAAATCCGCTGGTTTCTGGATAATTCACCCTTACAGTGATTTCAGGTATTTATACAAACTCACACGGAACAGCACGTTTAGGATGAAGCTTCGTCCAGCTGTGACCTGCACAGGCCCCGGTGTTTCCTTCTGTATGCTGATCATAAACGAGGGCGTTAAGAAGCTCATTGTAGTCCAGTTATTGTTTGAACTTTATTCCACCTTCATCACTTAATGTAAAATAAATTCAGATTTTTTTTTACAAATAGTTCCTGTAAAAATGGTGCTAAGGGATTCTTAGTCCATACATGTCAAATTGATATCAATTATTCAGCAGACCTGTAGACACATGCTGTTCTGTGTTATGAAACAGAACAGACAACACAGCCTCAGCTAATTAGGTCAGTTGACTTACACTGGCCAGACGTTATGACTTATCAGACTGAACATGAAATAGATTTCTTCTTTATTTGAAGACTTGTGTTCAGGGAAAACGATGGCTTTAACTTTATTTTTCCAGCTGTGGAGAGACGTTGACTTCATCAGAACTTTGAAAGTCCAAGTAGTGACTCGCTATATTCTCTATGTAGTGTTTTATGAACCCTGTAAAAATGATAACCCATACATATTTATAACTGTACAGACGAATGAACAGTTTACCACCGCTTGAAAAAAATGTACCAAATAAAAATGTACCAAATCAAAAAACAACCCCCCCCCCCCCCCCCCCCCCCCCCCCACCTGCACACACATGGCGTGGTTCCTCCAACATGTCATGAGTGAATTGTTTCTAACATCATATTATCTGAATCAGTGATACTGGTCAGCGTGAACATTATAGACTGTGTATGTGAAGCTGATATTAGAAAAGGGGGATGAATAGAATATATTTGATTATCTCTTACATAATTACCATATTCACCCATTCTGTTGAAAAGGAAAAAACTCTATTCTGACAACTTTACAGCTCACATTTGAAGCAGCCAGTGAACCTTGACCTCATTTTAATTAAACGTCAATTTTCTCTAGATTAAAAATTCAAGGATAACTATTTCATTAAGAACTTTTTCAGCCTTGACATTTAGCTCGCACTGGCATTCCCTGCATTTTAGGTTAACCATATTTTGATACATTAAAGAAGTGTCTAACATACAAATATGACCAGAGCCATGGCTGATGTCATCATTTTGTTTAAACGGTGACATACCCTGACTAGGACCTGTGACTAAACAACATTTTTAGTCAGAATCATTCCAGATGAAACCCACAAATGGTAACAGGAGGTTTTTGTTGGATTAAAACAAATATCAGTCCATAAACTATTTATGTTTTACTGTACATCAACACGGTGATCATGCAGAGAACACACTGTAGAGGCTTCCACTCCATCACAGAACCACATATACAGTAGAGACAGACACCCATTCACATTCACAGTCAGACAGTAACTGTAGTATCGGTGGCACCTGCATCAGAGTCATGAAGATAGAGCAGCTGTGTGTACTTATTTCTCTCCCCTCAGATTTCATTTTGTCTGTTTATAAGAAATTGACTTGATTTCAGTGTTTTTATGGATAAAAGGAGAATCACAGCAGTTTCTTTGTGACACTGTTCTAAATGTAGTTCTTTACGTTGAGAGATTTGTGGTTTTTAATGTGTCACTCCCAGACCTGGAAACCAGTGACAGGCACACAGTGACTCATCCTAGAACAGAAAACATACATGTATCTGACTTTTTATCTCCTGAGAGCAGATAAAACACGGTGATGGCTGACAGCCTTTGATATTTAATCCAGTAGTTGTTTATGAAAAGTTTTTGACGGATGATGAGACAGAAAAAATGTCATATTTTCATTTGATTTTTTTTTTTTGCACATTTATGAATAGGAATTGAATTTAAAATTCAACTTGTGTGAAACTGAAGTGTGTATTCATTGGGAGCTTTTGCCCTGTTATTATTATCTGCTTTTCTTTTCCTTTACATTAAAATTCACACCGAGGCAGAGTCTTTACTCTCAAAATTACACAATCATTTTTAGACAATTTTTTGATTGTCTTTCTGACTATTTTTTTCCTGTCCTGGTCTGATATTTTCCTCTCCATGGTAAATATAACAAGAAGCAGTGTTTTGGACCGCGAGTCTGTCTTGATTTGGAAAGGTCAGAGCCTTGGCAGCAGTGATACGTTTTTCATGTGTCCTTGAGCGTGCAGCCATACTGTATCAGTGGATCTGTTTCTCTATACTTTGCTCAACGGAACAACAAGATACAGCAGCAGAAGGAGATAAATGAGAGTCCGTACTGAGAAACTCTCTGAAAATTGAGGTTAACCACCCCATTGTTTCAGGTCTAAGGCCAGATACTGTATATTACTATAATTAAACATCGAGGTGAACCAGGAACACTGAGGTTTAAGGACTCGGCGCTATGATTATGTAATCGCTCGGCCCCTTAAATTAAAACAATACCTACTTCAGAGATTGAACAGAAGAACAAGATGATACAACAGTCAAACGTTGTATTTAAATATTTAAATTATATGAAATATTGGTAACGGCTTGTATTTTAGTTTTAAATGAGAAGATCCTGGTTAAGAATGACTGTGGATTGTAGGGCGTTTCAAAGGTCCTGTGAGGAAGATGGTTCCTTGTGACTAAAAATCTATTCCCACATCTTCGTCAAAGCTTTGGCACTCTAAGCTCAAATTAGTTTGTCACGGGGAATCACATAGCGCACCAGCAACGTGCCAGGATTTGGAAAAATCTCACCTCGTCAAGTGTTGCATAAGGCCGAGGAGCAGGGGTGGAGCAATGTCTTACCACGGGGGGCGCAGATTAAAAACGGCGTCATAATCCAATCTATAGTCTGAACAGCATCCTCTGATTTGAAACCAGCATCTCCCAGTGAACAGATGTGGTCACTTTACCTGGAGGAGCCAAGCGTTCAAAACATATAATAGGACATATGAGGTCAGTCAAGTAGACATGACGGTACAATCTAAAAAAACTAGTTGGGCTATGTTTATATGTAAACATGTCATTTTTTTTCCATTCCATGGTCAGAAGTAAAAGACATAAGGTCACAGCTAACAGTATGATCATGCTTGGTCGGCCAGCGGATGGCGCCTCCATAGAATGAATTCATCTTATTGTTGTTGTGGGATTATGAAAAGCAGCTGATTTCCTCCTCAAATGTTTGCATAGAGGCTATTGAGTGGAATCTCTCAGTGCCAGATCAGACTTCTAGACAAATGATGCGGCACAATATTAGAATGCATATCTCTGATCGTCAAGTGCTTTTTAATTATCTGGTGATTCAGAGCTCAGAGGACACATCTGCTGAGAGATCTTGCACATTACCCCAGGGAGATGGAAGAACGATGCCACACAGAACAACCTTTTCTTTTAACTGAAGGCTTTATTGAACCCCCCCCTTTCTCTTCATCAACTTTGGTCCGCACACTATCAAACTGTCTCAAAGTTTCTGTTTATCAATTTTTTCTTTATTTATATCCTACATAACAGGCTTTATTTTTCTCTGGGAGAACTTCCTCGACAGGGGCCCAAATAAATCTTACGGAAATGGTATTTGTATTGATTAATCTGTACAAGAAATACAGAACCAAGGAAGTAGGGCAAAATGTGGGGAAAAAAAAAAAAAAGACCACAGCCTGAAATATTTAAATTAAGCTTTTTTCTTTTATTGGAACCATTATTATGATTATAACTGAAAACACTGTAGTATAGTTTGACTAGTGAGAAACACTTTTTTCCCCATTAGATGACATTGATTTTATTATGTATTTTGTGGGGTAAGCATTAAAAAAATGACAATTTTAAATACAGTAATTTATCAAGAAATACATATTAATATTTCATATAATCAATTGTGGGTTTGGAGTCACATGTTTAGCAGCCACAAAGTTACTTTTTTTTTTCAGAGCATTTATCTGAGTGTATTTACCAATACTGTATGAGATCAAATCAGACGATATTCTCCTCCAGAGTGAAGATGATCACTGTTGACCTGAGACTTTTCATTGTTATTGATTTCTTTGTGTCTGTAGGAGCTCAGGGCTCGTGGTAATGGTGGACTCATTGAAATATAAGATGGAGAAACATACACAGCCACAGCAGGGGTGACACCCTTTCTGCGACGGTGGCGGTGGTCTGAGTTAGAGTCACACCGAGGTCAGGATGAGGTTTGGTGATGAAGCTGAGGCACGTGTAACCTAATTAGGGACCTTTTTTATAGCGTTGACGTGTATGAGAGGGAGAATAAAAGCTCCTTAAGACTAAATACTTTGGGATAAATGTCACTCAGTTCATTTCAGTCCCTACTAAATAATCCCTGTTTAATTTGATGAGAGTAAAACACGGGGATTACAGATGGTTCAAGCTTTACCTCCCAAAAGTACGGCAATCAAAATATGTCGCTCTCCTCAACTACAAACATTAGGAGCTGGAAGATTATTACACAATTTGTTTAATGGAGAGAGACCAGGGGGAATGTGTGCAGCCATTTGGTGGACGGTCACCCATCACTGTGGTTGGATGATTGAGCTGTACCATGTGACCTCACCCTCCTCAAAAAAAAAAAAAACTGGGAAAACCATGACATAGTGATGAATGTAAAATAAAAAAAGTGTTTTTTTTTCACTTTATTTTAATTTTCCTGTTCTGTAGAAAATGGACCTAAACATGTTTGGCAGTGAATGACTAAGTTTAACCTTGGCCAAGTAATCTGAAGGTGGGATTACGTTTGATTGATTGATCACATGCAGCGCATTTGGAAAATGGGAAATCCTGCTGGAAGCTCTTCCAGGAGCTGCTGTCACTCAGCTGATATGTTTGATGTATGTTGGTCACCTGACTGATGTAATGATGCGTGTCCTTTATGCTTCGCTGCCCTCTGCACAGGAACATCAATTCATAATTTCTCTGATAAACAAACTGTACAGATGTTACATAAAACAAAACTGCAGACATCTTAGTTTTTAGTTTAATGTTGTCTGCTGCTGTGTTGTCAGGTGTAAAAGATACTTTTATTGTTTATATGAAGTCCCTGTGTCTCATACTGCATATAAAAAAATGAATGTGATAGTCTGCTCTAACAGAAAGCCTGGGAATTTAGACTATTACTAGAAATTTACCACCAGGGGGCCATTACACTGGTTGTCAAAAGGAGACATCACAGAGAACGAGACTAATTCTCACGTGGCCCATGTCTGTAAATACTTTCCAGAAAAGGATGTTGGCTGTATGGCAGGCATAAAGTTTGTTATGGTCACCATGTTGAGGAAACCAGGGAAGTGGTGATGCATAATTAGACACTGTTATAGTAGACATATGCCAGGTAATATACTGTAGTAATCGTTTAATTTATTGGAACAAAACTGCTAGAATCCAAACATATATTAACTAAGGTGAAGAATCAGTGATTAAAAAACACTCAGAGATAATTTTTAAGGTACTTTTTTAATCTTAGTTTGCCATGGGACCCAGGTGTCTGGGATGGGCTAATTCTACAGCCGGCTGTTTGAACACACTTGTAGTATGTGGCATTTCGGTACAACACAGCGTGTGACCTGAAGCGCAGACCAAAGCTTTATGCATAATCACCAGTTTGGAAGGTAATAAAACAGGTTATTCACGTACCTCAACAGAACTCTGGTTTCCCCGGCTGCCGTTCCTTCTTTACTCTCTGTATTTCTCTCTTCGCACTGATTCTGCTATATCTAGAACATGAGAGTTGACCTTTTCAGCCCTCCGTGTGTCCCAGGTGGATTCCAACATCCTTTCACTCTCTGAAATTGGATCAGTAAGGATAGAAAATTACCAAGATGCGAACTAGCATTGCCCTTGTGTGGTATGGTCGCCCAAAGGGTGGGACACTGTATTATAGAAACCCACTATCTCAAATTCTGCTATGGTCAGTGCCAAACAAATAAAAAAAAATCATCTTCATTGGTGTCAGATTTTGCCAAAGTTTAATTGTTTCAGGATGGATGTTGTGACTAAACATATTCTAAACTAGAGGTGTACTGTACATACAGCACAGTGCTGTCTCACCTCTGCAGGTCACTGGTCGTCTCTGCTAAACCCATATTCTTCCTGTCGCCTCAGCAGAAGACACAGGAGTTTCTATAGAGAGCCTCTCCCTGGTTTATGCGTGAGCATTCATAGAAAAAGCCAAAGCACTTTGGAAGCAGTGGGGTTCCCGCGCCTGACGACTGTGGTCCACTCTGCCGAATAAAGAACTCTGTGTGCAGCTGGCAAGAATCACAGGAAACACTTCTCCTGGATCAATGTGTTAGCCCTGGCCCTGCCTCACGCTGTGTGTCTGCAAGAGTCAGACAAATGGCTGGATTATCAGAGGTATTGGTGCGGGATGGAGTGTTTTCCTCGTTCATGGTGGTGGTTAAAAATGTGTATTTTACTTATTTCAACTCTTATTGTGCCTCTGCAGTAAAATGTCGACTGGACTCTCAGTCAGATCACCCCTTTATTCACCTCATCTTTTTTTTCCGTAACCCCAGTTTGACCTTGGCATATATCATCATTATTTCAATACGTTGATCCATTTTGCACTTTTAATCTAGTGCTGTTTATCTAAAGTAGAACACACACTCTGTTCATAAGAAAATACCAGTTTACCGTGGAACTGTTTTACTGAACTCTTAATGGTTTATATTTTAGTAAACAAAAATTTAACTAATGAAACCGAACGCATCAATATACAGTGAATATTCATCAGTAAAAAACACTCAACCTATCACTTATTGATTAGATGTAATTCCATTAGTCATGTTTTTGTTCTAATGGTTTTGTTTTACCCTTGTTTTCTACCACATTTTTCCCCACCACCCTCTTTTGCCCTTTGACCTCTGATGACCATTTTGGTCATGAATAGAAACGGCTCATCACTGCTCTCCATTTGCTGATTGCAGCACCTAAGTGGTGCAGATAATGGCCTGATGCTGGTGCAGCAGAGCACGGGGTTGATATTTTATTAAGAAAGTGACTTAACTTTATGTGTGTGTGTTCGACAGACTTTTTGAAACGTTGTTAGTGGGATGAGGCGGGCAACCTTTTTCTTGGTGAGTGAATCTGTGTAAGGTGATTTTTTTGCAGGTCTGTTGGACTAACTCTGCCCAGGTTTGTTATTGTGGAGCTCAGGTGTAACTGTGAATGACTGAGGTCTGATCACCAGAGGTAGGCAGGAAAAACTGCTTCAATCTGCTAAGTTTTTCTCTTCCCACCCTGCAGACCCCTGTGATCCGCTCGATGGTGCAGCAGCAGCAGCAGCAGCAGCAGCAGGCGGCCGTGGACAGTACATTATCTTAGCGCTCCATCACTGTTAGGGGGAAGTCCGTCGTGGCGTCTCGGATCACGGTGGCAGAGGCGTGTTGCTCTGTCCGGTCCTTCCTCTGCCTCATTCTGTGGCTGACTGACAGGGGGGTCTGACCTTTGGCACGACACCTGGACCTTGTCGGAGATAACAAGGCACTGTGATAAAACACAGATGCAATTAGTGACAGGGTGGCAGCCCTAAAAGCAGCGGTGCAGATAATGTACAATAAAATGTGACGAAAAACAAACCAAAAAATAATATCAAAATCAAAATAATACACACGATATATTAGACACACGGAGGAAGTCTGCCTGTGTGGGCAACACTTTAGAGCTAGGAAAATATTTAGCATTATACTCTCTGTACTTTCCATACGTTTCATTCCTGTACAGATATTTAATTTTTGTGATGAGTCACATTAATGTGGGTCATGACAGCAGTAGGGCTACACCGTAGGTAGGACACTGTACCATGTAGGAAGTCCTAGTACCTTTGCTACAGTGAAACAGATGTACACAGAACACATTGATTGTCCCGTTCAGAAGGGCCATGGATTTTGGACTTAAGTTGCTGGTGTGAACCAGGGTGTGTTTCCAAAGCCAAAATAAAACATTTACTTTGATAAATTATTTATTTTTTTAATAATTGTTTGTTGTTTAATTGTTTAGTTGTTGCTTGTTACATGGTAGAGATTTATTCATTTTATTAGTTATTGATTAAGAGAAATATTTAACTTTTGCTACTTTTACATCAGATATTGTGATTCTTGGTAAACCAGTGATTATTTCTGTGAAGTACCAGGTGACATACTGTATATTGTGGGTACTGCCCTATTGGAGGTTCTTCCACATACTAGTAGGACTAATACACTGTATTACGAAGAAGTTTGATGATTTACTGCAATGATTCAGTCGAATAAATCACTGAACAATTAGCTGAATGGACGGTCGTAACCGTCGGACATGAATCCCCATAAATCATTTTCTGAATACGACTGGAGTTTTGCCACGTGTTTTCAGCTGATATGATCCCTCCATGACCCTGCTGTTGTTCCTCTGAGTGATTGACACGTTGTATAAAAACATGCCTCTGTGGCAGAGAGCCTTCCTGGGATTTTTGGAAGATACAATTGAACGGGCGACTGAATGTAAAATTATGTTTATGAACTTTCACTTTTATTATATTGAAATAATTATTTAAACCAATATTTTGATACTACATTTATCATAAAAAAAGATCTTACAAAAATTTGAGAACTACTGCTCTACATCAAGGCTAATCAGGCTAGTGTTAATTTTGAAAGTAACGTAGCCTTAAAGGTAATTTACATGTGTTTTAACACGTGCTCATTTCCCTGAAGAGAAACATTTCTTCTTCTCCTTCTTTTCCATAAGTTGAGTTCAAAGCCAGTTCAGTACTTACAGTAATGATGCACTAACATGATATACGTGGGAAGAACAAGAAAAAAAGTCCTTTAATTTGTAGTTAGCTACAAATGCATCAGCACCTGATCACAAATAGAACACTGGAAGGTTGACTCTACACTTGTTTAGATTTCCTTACCTGTTTCTAAAGCACTTTTTCAAAGGACTTTAATCTGTTTTTAAATCTGTCCCACTTTGTGTGAGAAACACTGGCGTCACATTTGTTATGGCTGTTAATGGACCAGGCAAAGCTTTAGGGGCAAAAGAAAAAAGAATCACATGCACCGTCCTTTAACATCAGACCTGTATTGTTTTATAGCAGTGTTGGCTGAGCTTGACTCCGTTCACGTTTGCCACAGGCCTCTCATCTGGCCAGATATTTACTAAATCCCAGTGCTTTCTTTTAGCTGGAGGTTTGGGGGGCTGGGGGGTGGGGATTGTGTGCAGGGGATTTGCCTCCATCGCTGATGAATTCTTTTAAGCCATGGTCTGATAAAACACGGCGTCTTACCTAAATATAGCGACCTGTGACTGCGCAGTGCCAGTGTGGATGATATGCTCACAGTGAGCCCGGTGGCTGTTCTTAGCAAAGACAGCACCATTATAACAGTTCATTGGAGCGAGTGACAACAGTTTCACATTTAACCCGTTTAACTTGACGTGTTTTTTCCCCCCTCTACACCTGAACTCTGCTACTTTTTAAAATGTATTTATGTTTTACAATTTGCCTGTTAAATAGTGGGCTTTGATATGACTCTGACTCTGGTCTTATTTGTGGCGATGTTTCAGATTCTGTTGTACAGCTGTAAGGCTCGTCCCACCTTTGGCTGAGTGCAGCCCATGTTAATTAAGGGGAGCTTTTTGTTTCTTTAATTACAGCCTTTCTTGCCTTATTTCAGAACAGACTGCTGTGTTTATTCATTTAAAGGCTCCAGACTTTAGCCATACTTGCCTTTCTGATGCAATTATCCATGCAACAGCAGAGAAAATTTAATGATTAAAACAAACACACGAGTGTTTATTAAATTATTATGGGGCTCATAGAGGATCGGGAAACTCTAATAAATATGTACAAATTTTAAACGAAGATGATTTGAAACTCATGGGCCTAATAAACCACACTGATAAGGTGTAAGATTAAAAATAATAGCAATAATAAAATTACAGCAACTCAGTAGACATTTAAATATAAACAGTAATTCTCTTTTTTTTCCCTCTTAAATCTTGACTAAACTGTACTGTTTATTGGACAAAAGAATAAATTGATTAGTTCTCCATTCATGTAAACAACAGATGAAATATGTTTTACAGCAAATACAAAAGTGGTTCACCAGTCTCACCAAATTAGGTTTTTTCTTCCACAGTCTGAAAATGTGAAAGATTAGTTCAAATGGACACTGTTAATTCACCATAGGGATGAATATGAGGAGACGAGGCTGTGCTGTTTTACTCCAAATAACTGGGGTAAACACTGTGCCACATCACTGTGTGCACGGCTGCTGTGGTAACTCCTGATGAAAGGAAAATGACCTTTTTTTTTTTCGAGATAGAGAGACAAAGAAAATTTGGATAAATTGTTAGGGACACAAACAGCTTTTTCATGGAAAGACAGTCATTTTTTTAATCATCCAAACATCATGTTACTATTGTACAAACTGAAGGCTTTGTCTGTGCTTGCGTGCGCATGAGTTTGTAAATCAAAATTTCTAGACAAAAAAAAGGGACAAGTCCAGCTCCCATGCTTTGAGGTGCGTGAGCGCCCATTGTTTCCATTCTGTCAGAATCAAAGGAGCTGCTGTTAAACACCATCTGCCACTTTTACCTGACAGGACAGATAATCTGCTCACAGGCTCTGGCCCTGTCTGTTTCCCCTGTCTGTTACTGTGGATGCAGTATGGACAGCCACACTCGCCCGACCATCACTGTTCAGATGGAAACACATGCATGGTTCCGTACCTGCCTCGATCTGCCAGCAAGGTTCCTCCGGACTAGTTCTCCTGACAGGGTGAGGAGAATGAGAGAGGACTTTGATGTAGTCAGATGGACTCTGATGGTGAGAACATGTTCCTACTGTCTCTGGACACATCACTGGACAACACACTGCGTCTCTTGTGTCAGGACTCTGTTAAAACCAGATCATTCCAGCTGCTGTGCCCATTAAAAACTGTTTTAATGATGTCGCCCTACAGCAGCAGTATGGCTCTTACCTAGGGCGCTCTCTGCTGGAGGGGGCAATGCTGTAAGTCTATAAGTGATTAAATAGGGGGCGCCAAACCATCATTTTGCATTAGACACCAGAATGACTGGAGTTGACTTTTCATGAGTTGATGTATTGAGAGTCTTTCAGAACAATTTAAAAGAACATTTTTTATGTTTTGTAAATACCTGATTAAATCATTGATTCCGGTCCTTACCATGTAATGACAATCTGTTTATTTCTGTCTTTCACCAATGTCAATGTTACAGCTCAGTCATCTCTCTGTTGTTTTCCACCCCCACCCGTTTGTTGATGGTCGTCTTTGAATTTTTTTTGTTACACATAAGGACATAACCCTTTGCCCGTTGCCTTTAACGTCTGAATGACACTCCTAACTGTATTTATAGACTCGAGTAAATTTTTATTAAATGACATTAAGTATAAAACGCAGTGAATTGATCCCAATGGACCGACCGTTACAGAAACCAAAGTGAAAAGGTCAAGTCATTGTTAGATACACACAGACTCAAAACCACATTTTTTTTTGTATGTATCAAATAATCTGTCTTGGAGATTTGTACCAGCTCTATATGGATTTCTTGTTTGTCTGTTTGGAGACCCGTAGGTGGAAATAATCTTTACAATAAAACATCAGGATGTGTCTGTGTGTTGACGTATGGATTTGATTGTGTTTTCTTTGTAGCGGAGATGCTGGTTATCTGAAAACACATTCTGAATCTCCAGCTCTGTGATGCTGAATTATCTTCTGGTCTCCTTCAGTGTTGTTTGGAAACTCGTCTCTGGCCCTTCATTTTGGCTGTGTCCTTGTTTTGTCATATTTTTTATGTGCCATACATCTTCGGTTTGCCTTTTGTTTTCTCCTGGTGCAAAAACACTGCAGTTGGAAGTGTTTTTGTCAAATACTTTGAAAAGTTTCCTTTTTGATTTTAGTATGAAATTGTACATTGTATTGAACCTGTCAAACCAAGATAGTGGTTATGGTTCATGTTATGGCTGCATAAACATTATTAACATAATTACCATATGTAGAGCAGGTGTCACACTGGGCGTGTTGGTCTATTGTTGCCTTTATAATGTGCAGATATTATTTGACCTTGATTCCACAGAGAATGGCATTAAATCCTTTAAAATCAATATCCGTCCACCCATCCATCATCATCATCATCCATCAATTCATCCATTCATCCATCCATTGTGTGGCCATTATATTTGGACATTTGATATTAAACTATAAAATGGTAACATAGTGATTTACATGGTTCCTTTTATTTTAACTTTTTTTTGTGTGGAAAAAATTGCACATTATAACGGACGTTAAAGGAACTGTTCGTCTTAGTCTGTTGCTGGTACAACCTGTCATGTGATGAAAGAGCTCCAATTAGCTTTAGCTTACACAAATGCACAGTCTGTGGAGGTTGTGGGATTAAAGAACGAGGCACCAAGTGAAGAACCAGTGTCAACACCTATGTTTGTATTTCTCCCTTTGAAGTTTTCCCCCCTGTGTTCCCCTGGGCTTTCATTTGTAACGTGAAAAAAGAAAAGAAATCTCACAGTAGTGGCAAGGTCTGTCTAAATATAACTCTACTTGACAATGAGCT
This sequence comes from Cynoglossus semilaevis, assembly GCF_000523025.1. Taxonomy (NCBI): domain Eukaryota; kingdom Metazoa; phylum Chordata; class Actinopteri; order Pleuronectiformes; family Cynoglossidae; genus Cynoglossus; species Cynoglossus semilaevis. Next base: position 9,867,036 of record NC_024311.1, on the reverse strand, counting down.
GGAGACGAAGACCCTCTTTTACTTAAAGAACACCAATTACTGTCACAGCTTCTCCTGTGTGTGTGTGTGTGTGTGTTCTTCCTTGTGATAAGTCTGAAATCTGGGTTTATATCGTAGCACATTATTGATGAAAAATAAAAACAAAATATTTGTACAACCAGATTTGACCTTCCAGATTAAAAGTCATGTTGCAGCACAGCACGAACCCACAATGCACTAGCTTTACCACAGCTATGAGATCAATAGACATGAGTTGTAATAAGGGAGAAGAAGAGTCGCTTCAGTCAGCAGAGCCCTGGGTATGAAAGTACTGTAGTATAATTCCATCTGTATTTTCTCTGGACCCTGTCTTTAAATTAGTTTTGCTCAGTGGCCGATCTTTATGGCTCAGTGTGTGTGTGTGTGTGTGTGTGTGTGTGTGTGTGTGTGTGTGTGTGCGTGCGCGGCTATCATAGTAAATCACTGAAAACACACTGGACCACTGGACAATGCAGTATGCGGTGCATCCTGTGTAGAATCCAGAATATATCGGCCCTAACACAAAAGAACCAATCTGGATTTAATTACCTGCCCCCCCCACCCCCCCCACTACCCCCCAGGTCCAAACTCACGTACTGGGAAGATGGACGAGGTCACGGCGCGTGTTGTAATTAACGCTTAACCCTGACTGACCTTTGAGTTGTGATTTATGGTGTGTGGTCAGCTGAGGGTTGGCACAGGACGCTGTTATGGTTTATTACAGTATTATTACAACACAGGTAACGTTGCTTTTGAAAGCACAGTACACACAGTACACACAGTACACACAGGTACCTGTGAGCGAAAGATATTTGATGAAACTAAAAAGTCCACGGCCCTTACCTTTGACCAAAGTCTGAATGCCCTTGTTTGGTTGGTGGTTTGAATAAAACTGCATTTTAATAAACTACAGTTTGTTTAAATGAACTGCCCATCAGTATAATAACACATCCATGTTGGAGACAAAGATGTTCTCACAAACACAAACACAACATCAGGGATTTTGTTTTTTTTTTAGCGTATAAACCTGTATATTCAGTCCAATCCAGTTTTATTTGTCAAGCATTAAAAACCATCGAGTTACACTGTGTGTACTGGATTAATACTATATTTAAACAGTTATTTACTTATATTTATGTAAATTTATTTAAGATAGGTTAAATCTGTGGCGGCAGATTTTCTTCATTTAACGGCATATTATATAATAATCATTATAATAAAAACGGAACATTTTTCTAACAGCACCAGCTTTATAGGCCCGTGGCCGGGGATTGAATAGATACCATGCATATGTATTGCCTGCACATGCATATGCGATGGGTTCTTAAAATGCAATGGAAAGAATGAGCTTTTCTCCATTTAATCAACACATTTCCATTTCTCTGTCTGTGAAGGTTTTACTGGGACTTGACCATGCTGCTGCTGATGGTGGGCAACCTCATCATCATTCCTGTGGGCATAACGTTCTTCAAGGACGAGCACACCCCGCCCTGGATCGTGTTCAACGTGGTCTCCGACACCTTCTTCCTCATGGACCTGGTCCTTAACTTCAGGACGGGCATCGTCAAAGAGGACAACACAGAGATCATCCTGGACCCGCAGCAGATCAAGATAAAGTACCTGCGCAGCTGGTTCGTGGTGGACTTCATCTCCTCCATACCCGTGGACTACATCTTCCTCATCGTGGAGACACGCATTGATTCCGATTTCTACAAGACGGCAAGGGCCTTGAGGATAGTCCGCTTCACCAAGATCCTCAGCCTGCTGCGGCTGCTCCGCCTCTCCAGACTCATACGCTACATTCACCAGTGGGAGGAGGTAAGAGCCCTACTGTATTGGTGTCTTTTATGGTCAGATGAAGTAAGTGATCAATATTTTCTGAGTTGAAATGAACCTGAGATTATAGTGATGCTTTCGTTACTATAATCCATGTATTATTTCTTCACCTAAAATCAAATCAAATCACCTTAAATAGTTAAGTTGCCATTCACAGACAGACGTACGCTACCAGTATAACACACAGTATAACACAGTAGCCTACCAGTCATTGATTGCTAGCGGTATGAACTTCGTTAGCCCGTAAAAATCCATAAATTAGCCGCATCATTGTTCAAGCCGCGGGGTTCAGAGGGTGTGAAAAAAGTAGCGGCTTATAGTCTGACAATTACGGTATGTATCTGAGGAGAATCTTTGGATAATAAGAAGGTAACTGAACTATCTGAGGAAAGTTAAACTAAACTATACAGTATTCAAATACAAAGACAAATGTACTCTTTTGGGAACTTTGATATTTTCTACCTGAACCACTACACTGACGGCCCAGTTCATCTAACATGCAGTAACTCGTGGCTTCTTTGATACCTGTGACTTTCATGTTTCTGGGCTGGTTTAGAAAGTGTAGTCATGACAAATACTCCACCTAGTTTGTCTGTAGTCTGTCCAGATGCAGCGTCTGGCAACAACAGCAGGGAAGCAAAGGGTTGCGTGACCCACACCGTTCTGCCTTTGAGTGGATTTGTAATCTTTGTTGGTCAGGTTAGAAAAACTTGGCAAAAATCTAAAGTATCTTTTAAAAACCTAGGAAAAAAGAGACAAAATCTAAATACTTAATTTGACCACAAGTGGAAATATCCAGATGAATTGGTAATGGAATTATTTAAAATAATTTAGCATTTTAAGTGCATTCATATATGTAAATCAGGAGACATGTCTGTCCTTCATTGTCAGGCAGCTGTCGTTTCGTTTGGGCTTTTTTTTTTTACCCTGGTTTCTTGTTTCTCTTGGGAGATTTGGCAGGGTTGTGGTTTGTCTTTACGTTCAGATGAAGTTAATCTATATTGTGGCCCTGCAGGCAGGATACGTGTCTATTTTACCAGTGTTTGACTTGTACATCCATCCTGCAAACACTCCATTGTTGTGGAGAAAACACAGGCTCACACTGTGTAAAAAGAAGAGAAAACATCACTGCAGGGTTTTTTTTTGTGTGATGTAAAATGTACATGGGTATCAAAGTATAAAATATCCCTGACTCTCACAGACTTTTAAGTATTGCTGACCTTAAAACTCTCACGTGAAAGAGCAGCGGCTGTTCCTCGTAGACTCTGAATCAATGTGCTCTTTGTGAAATGGCACAGGGTTATGCAGCGGAAACGTTTCACACAGTGGCTTCACTACTCTGCATTAAGACGAGGGGATTCACACCGAGAGAGAGGAAACAGCGAGGAAATCAACATGACTGACAGTAATACACGGATACTATTTGATGAACCTAGTCAAATATAAGCAGGGGTTATACTTTGGTAATCCAATTGTAATCCAAATGGTAATCCCTTCTCGGGGAAACACTGTGAGAATGTTTGTAGAGCTCAGTACTTTCCTCCTTCCCTCTAACTGGGCACAAATGGAGAGATGCTCTTTCTGATTACAATCACCCTGGAAAAGACATGAAGGGCCTCTCCTCCTGTAGCCATGTTCTCAGCAGGTTGATGAAGCTGACGTGTAGATTACCATGTCGACTAACAGCAGGGTCACGGTGCCCACAGAGGTATTTCTGCACTACAGCCATGATTGTAATTGCACTATTAATGAGGGAATGTTCCCTCTTCCCTCTCAGTGCATGGGTGTTGTGGAGTCTCACAAGTAAAAGGTGAAAGTGAAGCATCAGAATCACAGTGTGAAGTCAACGAAAGAGTGGCATCAATACACGACAGGCAACAGAAGGGCGTTGCTTATGAGGTTATATGAGGTCGGCTGGCAGAGAGTGGTGGACGGGAGTTGGTTTTTAACATGTTGGTGAAGGTAGAGTTGATGTATTTTGGAAACTTAAGACTGCACTAAAGCAGAACAACAGAGTGAAATCAACTCTCAATGAGCTCCAGGTTTTTTCCCCATACACACCAAAAATTAAAAATTACTGAAACATTGTTTACTCTAGACTGAGGCACAGGCCAGTATGAGATGGTGTCTTCATTATTATTCATCATTTTATCTTCCTCAAGATTGGAGGAAAGAGGGGGGGTGGGGGGTAGGGGGATGGTGGTAACCAATCCCAGCAATTATTGGGAGAGGAATAGACACAGCCTGATAGACATAGACATAAATGTACAAAAAGCCTAAATTAAATAATAATAATATTTTAAAAGTAAATAGAATTAATTATAAACCTAAAGAAAAACATTTGAGCAAAATGAAGAGATTTTATTAATAACTATATTTTCCAACAATTTTGAAGCCCACACAGCAGAGTTGTGGTGTGTTTTACAACACCCTCATTTTGCTTCTATATTGAAGAGGCATTGATGTTTGTGATCAATGGAACCAGGAATTGAAAACAGAGGTTTGTTCAGGTTTTTCCACCAGGCATGTACCGGTGTTTATCATCCATTACCTTGTCCCTGTCAGACAGACGGCAGACACACGGTCTCATTTAATGAATCTGATCTGGGATCTGCTTCATTGAAGTTTCATAGTAAATGGCTGTTTGTCATTCTACACATCCTCTTACCTAAAAATAACCCAAGCCCCGAGCATGCTGGGGATTTTTTCTTGAAGCATTTGCAGTGCTGAGTTAAACATTCAGGTTGGAGTGTCTCGGAGTAATTGAACAGTGTCAGTCTGCAGGGTCAGAAGAAAGCTCTAACAATACAAGCAGCATGCATTATCACCGCACAGAATGTTATTGGTGATGGGGATTAGCAGCAGTATTTTGCAGTCGACCACATGTCTGTAGCCCGTAGTGTGTGTCTGACATGAAAACAAATTTTAGTTTTGGACTTGTCTATGTCAGTGTCGTTTGGTATTTGACGTAACACTTTTAACCACCATCTGTGGCTCTTAACATCAAACTAACCAATCACATGAAAAAGATTGAGATTTGAGTCGACATCACCGGGATTTTTCCCATGCTCCTTGGAATAATCAACAACACATTTTTTAATTCCATGATCAACAGTGAAACCTCAACGATAAATTCCTAATTTTAACAACTTTATGCCAATCAGAATTATGCGAAGTTTAGGAAGCATTTTTTATAGTTATTTGCAGTTTCTGTAAGGACATGAATAAGTTTGAATATTCATTTATTTTAACAGTCTATGTCAGGCATGATCAAACTAAGGTCCGGGGGCCAGATGCGGCCCGTTCAGGTTTGTAATCAGGCCTGCCTTGTTTTCTCTGATTCGTATGGCAAATAGTATTACACACCAGCAGCACAATACAGTACAGTACTGATATCCATTATGAAGCCTGGTGTGTAAATGCTGTCTGTTTGTCTGAGATTACATAAAGGTTAATTGAGAGTCTGGTTACGTATAAAAAACCCCTCGTAGTCTCAGCCCAGTTCGGCTTTGAGAGTTTAAGATGTTCTTGTTCCCAGATATTCAGCTGACACTCTGGGGTGAAATGTTCCTAACACGTGCGGTGACATTAATCACGCAGGGCCTCTGTGATGTCATTTCAAAGAGAGGAAAAGTTCATGTGATTCACTGGGGTTTTACTGCGCTCCCTGGCTGCCTCTTTATCAGAGCCCGTAAATGAAGTTTAAGCCAAGGCTCATGTAAATTGGAAGGGCGGTGGAAAAAGTAGGGATAATAAAACAAATAGAAATAATTGATTCAATAAATGCACTGGTGTTTGTCCATCTGTTACCACAGGCTTATGTCTGACTGCTAATGTTTCACCAACAGTTCTAGAGAACTTTATATGGGCAAAAAACAATCTTTTTTATGAGCATTCATGTGTGTGTGTGTATGTGCTGCTGATGAATGCTAGTTAGGCAGAGAGTGTAAAAGGCCAACATCTCCTCTGTGACACACTTCTTCAGATGCAACCTCAGGGAAATGTCAGCTGTCACCACAGAACACCTTGTGGCCCAGATCTCAGCCCCTGAGTGACTTTTCGACTTTTACTATCGACAGCTACACTTCAGACGACGTGGACGGCCAACTTAATATCCCACCTCACCTGTCTGGGATTTTCTTTTTTTGTTCTACCTGTCTGGGTTTTTTTTATTATTTACAGTAAAAAGTAATCATAAATAAAGACAGAGAATAACTTTTTTAACTCCCCAGTCACCTCCAAGTGTTTCTTTTAAACCAATATTCCGTCGCTGTCAAAAAAAGGCAGTGTAATTTAATTTTCTCACATTTGACACGTTGTGTCTGTAAGTCTATAAATAACTCACAACAGTTAGCAGCAGCATCAGTCTTCATAGACTGTTGACCTAACGTCACTGTCCTGAATGATGGCATCTTGCTGTATTTGTATGCGTGCACACACACACCCACACACTAGTATATATACACACAATTAAATGAACCCCCCCCCTCCATCTCCTCCTCCTCCTCCTCCTCCCTCTCGTCAGCTTCCTCTTGTCACTATGCATCGTTATAAAAACAGGACTGTGACCGGATATCCTCCTAATGCAAGTTGTCTGCTGTTGACTAGTGACTTGGCTGAGATTAGTCATCCCATTTAATCAGATTCAAGACTATGCACTAATGAGAACGCTCTGAGAGCTTCTCTTTTTCATCATGGCTGATGTATTCCACACAACAGGCTTGTCCGGCCTGACCCAGTTAGAGTTAGGGTTGAACAAAGACGGAGATGCAAGGTGAGGAGATTCAGACATGGAAATACTTCATGGAAGAATGGAAGAGTTAATGAGTTTTTCTGTATTGTAAAAGAGAAGAAATGTCCAAATATCACTTGATATATTATTAATAATTATTAATAAGCCAAGGTGAAAGCTGGACAGTCAAAATTCTTACATTTTTTTATTAGAATATTGGTGGTTCATTTGCAACTCTTTACATTAACACCTTTTTAAGAAACCAAAGAAAACTTAAAAGGAAATGAAGTGAAACAAAACTAAGTTTTTTTTTCATTATTTCTGACGCTGTTACAAACTTTATGCAAACATTTTGAAGTTCATTTATAAAGTGAAGTATTTGTGGTGTGGTAAAACTTATTCATACAGCAAATACTGTATGACAGTATTTGGACGGTAAAGTTTCCTCCTCTAAGCTCTACTGGGTGTGCACTAAAGTTTTTGAAAAACAATAGGACGTGTCAGTCTTTTACTTCCACTTTGTGGATTCATACAAAAATATTCAAATGAGGTAAATTAACCAATCAACCCCCGGTCGCTGAGCCAGTACCTGGACTAAGGTATGGTCTTCAAGAGATAAGAGAAACAGGAAGAAAAGATTCACTGGTCCATTATTGAGGGAACAATGAGGCTCTGCAGCAGTAGTGACAGGTCCTCAACACTCTGAATAAGCTTTGTGATATGAATACACCCCTGAGGATTTACCCCCCAAAAAACTATTACACAAAATTGTTTAATCCTGCACCTTACCCCCCAAAAAACTATTACACAAAAATGTTTTTTTTGTGTAAAAGCCCTCAGTGCCTCATAGTGGTGGGCAGTGTGAGTGCGGTGTTTGTGATCGCAGCCCTGGAGGCCAGTTTAGACAGATGATGGAAGGCTCATCCCTGTGGTGTACTCGCAGCCTTATTTCTCATTCTCCATATGTACTCTATCCTCCATGACAGCATGTATGAGCAGGCCATCTCAGTCCAAGCATTTAGAGCAAACAGACTGCTTCCAGAATGTGCCATCAGTTTAGACCAGGCGTGAACTCAGAGGCCACAGTTGGTCCTAAAATTGGGCAGGAGGGCCAGGTCAGGAGCAGATGGAGTGTTAAGAAAAATGTAAAAGTCATACATTGAGGCTAAAATGCTAAAGTGATTTTAGTCTTTTCTACACCATCTATTGGGGAACTACAGACATTGCAGGAAAAAGGCAGGAGTGTAATGATAATATAACATAATAACATCATTTGGACAAGTTCGGCGCGCCGTATTACAAAGGCAAACGGGCCACATCCGGCCCCCGGGCCTTAGTTTACCCATGCCTGGTTTAGACAATTGGCAAAAACCATGAATGCATGGATACATTCAGTTGATAATGACACGTCTTTCATCATGACTACATTGTCTGTTGAAAGCAGTGAGCTGCGTCACGTGACAGTACAAACATGACTTTATTGCTGATGACTAATAGTTTCCATAATCAGCCGGTATTAATGCTGTTGTTTCTGTTTCATGATATTAGGTTGATATTATATTGTCACAAGTAGCTGTTATGAACGCCAGCTCAGACTTGTCAGAATGTACAGCTTTTTATGTGCAAAATGTTCGACTCGAGTTAGAGAATTGATTTAATTCAACAGTCTCGCACCAGAACGTTGACATCAGGCAACACAGTATTACAAGTTCGTTACATCATCTTTGGATTCACGTCTCTGCTGAGCTCCGGCCTGCAACACACCATCAAATGTGTCATGACAAAGACTTTATGTTTGGTATCGTGTGTGTGTGTGTGTGTATGTGGGGGGTGGGAGGGGTGGGGGGGGGTGGGGACGACACACCACCGCACTAGACATTGATCATCATTACGGGTGCCAGCAGCCAACAACAGATGTGTGGGTACAGTAATACGCTGACTGTGTCTGGGCAGCTTCCATCAGCACTGTGGGACATGTGCATCTATTTTCTCACCTGCATCACACTCCTCTCACACCATCTGTTGGCGACGACTCTGCAGCTGCCTTCATCCACTCTCGGCTTGTCTGGGCCTGATTGCTGTCTCATAAGGACACAGATTAGTCTTTGACTTGACCACATTTTGAACCTCGTCCAGTGTAATCTTATTATTATTATTATTATTTTGTTAATGCTCTGTGTTTCAACATATATTATTAGGTTTAATAATAGAAATAATAAAAACTATATTAGCTCATAAAGGACCTTTAATTAAACTGTAATTCAGTTTGGACAAAAAAAAAATACTTCAATCATTTTGAATCGAATTGAACTGAACATTTTCCATTTTCCTCTATCCAATAGCATCCTATGCTAATGATCGTGTTACAAAGGTTTTAAAAGTTGTCTGACTTTGGTCTGATATTTTAGTATCCACCCACAGAAGCAGTGGCGTTCCATGCAGCAGCCTAATGAGGGTATTTTTGTGCAACAACAAACTCTGGTTTGAAACAGTGGCGCTGCATCTCTGTGCCCTCATCAATCACAACTCTGTTGTTTATCCTGATGCTAATGTTGTCAGGTTCACTCTGTGGCCCTATCAATTAAAAGAAAGTGGTCAGCAGCAATCCGTCATTCTCCATTTAACATGCCACAGTGAGCAATGCCATGTGTACAAACAAGGTGTGTGTGTGTGTGTACACATCCATGCCTCTGCCTCAAGTACAGCATGTGTGTTACTTTGTTATTGTACTCTAGCTGTCGGAGGACACAGGTCTAAGAAGAGACAAAGAAGAGATGCAGAGACGAGACGCCGTCCCCGTCCTTTAGAGTAACGATCCGTGGACAAACTGCTAACTGAAACAGTCCTTGGAACGGCTTCTCATGACTGAAGCTTCTGTTTCTGCTCTGCTGTGGGTGTTTTTGAATTGATTTCTCATAGTGGGGACACACAGGCCAATCACTTTCACTTCCCTATGGTTTACGGCAGCCTAGAGATTACATGGCGTTACCTGTGACAGCTGCACCAGCTTTTATTTCCCACACAGAGGTCTTTTGAGGGCAGTGGTACAGGAAGTATGTAGCAGAAGTTTGTGCTCGTTTGTTCCTTATATTTTGTTTTTTTAAAGGCAGAACATAAAATGAATAAGAAAGTTGTAGAATTATTTTATTTATCTGACTACAGTGTGTGACTTTTTTTTCATTTTAAAGAACATTCCATTTTAATGAAACTTTAAATTTTGTGATTATTGTTATATATATATATATAAACAGTGGGTACAGATTATTTTATGACATATACACTGGTGTAAATATAAAATCCAGTTACAAAACACTTTACTTCAAGAAATAAAAGTAATTTCAGGAACCTTCTATTTCAGCTGCGAATCATCGGGCTCCAACTCACCACTTATACGAATGTTACACCACAAATCTTTTATTACAACTCTTATTAAACCTCTCATATTAAACTTGCCCTTTTATTCTTTTCCATTTTCTACATCTTTTGTTCAGTTCTTTTTTTTTTACAATTTCCATTTGAAGAATCTCTTCACCTGACGACAGAACTGAAAGCTATTCAACTGTAGACTCTCGTTTTTTTTTTTGTTTTTGTTTTTGTATTTGTTAAAATTTTCTGAAATCAATTTCCCTAAAACATAGCTTTGGGTAATTTAATATTAAATGGTAATTATGACATTTTAAACAGCCAGTTATTTTTTACCCTATGGATGAAGCCTGGCTTTATGTCTTTATTGGAATCATATACTGTTTAGTGGGTTTTAGACATAGATTTGAATGCTGCCTGGGTTTCATCAAGCCTCCACTTCCTGTCTGGAAATAAGATTTCACAAATGAAAAATATATTAGGGCTGAGTGTGGCTGATGGAAGAGGATACCTTATGATTTATTCATTCACCAAAGAGCAAATTTAACACTTTAATGCTATGGAAAGGCATTACAGCTCCAGCAGGAGATTTGACATCTCACAACACGCCGTATTAGATAACATCACTTATTTATCACTGTGGTTAAAGAACAAGGTGGGATGCTTTTGAGGGCAAAAAAAGAGAGAGAAAATGTTACATTTGATAAACGGTTGTAGAGAAGGGATTGGGGGAAAAATGAGACATTTGTTGGATTTTGCCAAAAAAACTGCAGCCGCCGGGTAAACAGTCCCACTTTGATGTAAAAGTAGGCCAAACATTTCAATCAATGTCAGAAGGAGACACATTTACCATGCACCTGTGTATCCACAGATAAAATAAGTATATGTATATATGTGGAGACGTCGACTTTCATGGCCAAATATATGGGTTTATCTGAGGCAGTGGAAGATTCAGACAGTGTGAAACAACAGAAGTTCATTTCAGGTCCAGTTGTTTAAAAAGCATTTAGGAAAATTAAAATCTATGAGAAAATGTATTTTTAAAAATTTGAAACATCAGACAACACACCAGTTTAATATTAATCAGATCGCTACACATTAGAGGTCAAATCAAGGTCATGAGAGAAAACTCTGCTGCGTACAGCGTACTAGGTAGCTAGTTGTATTAGTGTGAATATTAAAAACAAAATATTTAAAACTAAAGCAAGAAAGCTGAAACTTTCTTTTGTAGTTCAACACACAAATGATTATATTGCCAGGATTTGTAGTGTAACCAAACCTCCTTCAAAGTTATGTTTAAAAGGGTTTAATATTATTTCGAACCTACGGTCGTTAGTTGCCCTGGTTTCCTGAGGAACCCGACTTGACCTTGTCGCCGTAGAGTGAACGCCACTGACACTGATGTGGTGACGGTGTAGCGGCGGTACTGAACACTGTTCAAGTCCAACAGGTTCCTACATTTGAAGGCAGTCGGTTGGAAAATTGAAAATAAACAAGCCCATTTCTTAAGGACTAACTGTGTGATTAAATTTGAGTTGACAAATATAATATATCGTCTTTATCTGCCCACCTTCTTATTACCCGCCACAGAACAACAAAATGAAGATGGGTGCGCCCACTCAAAAAGCCCTGCACACTCTTGTCTTCTTTGGGATTAAGAGGCTTTGAATGGTGGAGGCCATAAAAATCTACACCAGCCCAGAGGTCTCAGAGCGCCTTATGAGTATATTTATCATTAGGATTAACCAAGCAGGCCTGTGAACACCAGCACCTCTACCCTTTTACAAACACTGTGTTTAGCTGAGTGGTTGATGATAACAGCCACGCAGCAGCAGCAGCAGCAGGGTTGGTGAAGCTCTGCTCCCAGTCCACCCAGCATCCCCAGTGAGTTGTTCACAGAACGGGCAACATCTGCATCGGTCGGCTAATCTGTGTACGGCGTGAAAAGCTGTGGCTTTACACGGTCTGACAGTGCTTCATCATCTAATTCCTAAACCACAACCATGTGCATGATGTGATCAAAGCAAAGACCTGGAAGTCAATGAACTGCTTGTAACGCAAGACAATCTCCAGTCAGTGTTTATGCGTACACACACACATACGTGTGTGAGTGTGACTGCATTTTCAGGGATTGGACCCTCAGTGCATTAGGTCATCCTCCTCTAAACCACTCCCTGTTCTCCTTCTGCTCAGATCTTCCACATGACCTATGACCTGGCCAGTGCAATGGTGAGAATAGTCAACCTGATTGGGATGATGCTGCTGCTGTGTCACTGGGATGGCTGTCTGCAGTTCCTGGTGCCCATGCTGCAAGACTTCCCTGCTGACTGCTGGGTGTCCAAAAACAAGATGGTGGTAAGTTCTGCTGTCAGCATCGTCACTTATCTGATCTTATTTGATAGAAAACAAACAAAAGGTGTTTCATGGAATATTGCACACAGTATCACAGTGTCATTTAACCCCTTCATGAATTATTTCCATTTCCTACATTGCTCCACCTCCATGTCCTGAGGCTTCTAGGTGTTATTTAAAAAAGAAACAAGCGAGAGGTTAAGGCTGTGCCTGCATTGATTTCCCGACAGCCACAGTCCAATATTGACTGTGTATTGACAGTTTCCTGGTGAGCAGTCATGACGTGTGTTCATTTTGTCTGTATTGTTAGCTAGCTGCAGGATTACAGCGGCGGTTTAAAGCGGCTCTGCCATTTTCAACCTTATTTTCTTTGCCAGTCGGTGTGACCACCGCTGGCTCTGAGCCAGCCGCAGCTCATTTGGCCTCACGTTAACTCGACGTGTTACACAAGAGAACGGTGCTAAAGGAATCACACTAAGTACCAGGTGTCATGCTTGGGCCTTCAACATGAATTGATTTGGCAGTAAGTGTGTCAGTCTCTCAGTATAAATCAACCTCCTGTCGCGGCCCATGGCTTATCACCGTGTCAATGAGAGGTTCACCAGGCCATACAGTGAAGGCAGCACTTATCTCTGAATACTGTGACTAATGTGTCTACTTACTATTCCTGTTGTACTCCAAAGTAATGCTACATGACTGGATTGTAATATTGATGTAAGTATTTATGTCACAGCATTGCATACCGTTTTCGAAAGGCATAAATATTTTATTGCATTGATTCTTAAAATCATTAATCAGAAAGTTAAAGTCAAATGAAGCTGAGCCAACATTTAATCATAGTGAAAACTAACCTTGACAATTTAAAAAAAAAAAAAATTATATACAATAACAACATTTAGTTTATTATTATTATTATTATTATTATTGTTTATTGATGATGATTTAACAATTTAAATGGATGATAGAAATTTGTCATTGTGAGTGAAAAAAAAAAACAGCCATAGTTTAACAAGTCACTACATTTTATTTTGATGTTAGAGACTGAGCACTGACTTTAAAGACGGCACGATGACGGATCACATGATAAACATGCCCTGATACAGTGACAGCTTAAAGAACACGTTCAGAGAAGTTCCACATTACAGCAGCTTCCAGTCGGCTGATTGTTCAGCTCTCTGTGCCAGAACAGATGTCACATGAGCAGTTACATCGCTCAAGGTATGATGTATTTGGTTCATCATGCCTCAGTGGCTGGCTGACATGCTCACTTGTTTCACACAATCTGCCTCCCTTATATTTAATCATAGGAAATGACAGATGCTGCAAATCACTGTCTCTGGAGATGTTTCACACTAAAGCTAATTTTAGCTTGTTTTCAAATACCTGCCAGTGAAGAGACAAGAACGATTCCCCCAGTACACACACACACACACACACACACACACACACACACACACTTACAGACCTCCAGAAAAGAGACAGCGGTCCAGGTGAGGGACTGTGTCATCATTAGTGTATTGGCTTTTATGGTAAAATTATGTCGTCTAATTTTTTTGTTAATTGCTGTATTTTAATTATAAATAAATGTATCTAAATTTAACAACACCTTTTTCCCAGAGTTTCCAAAAAAAAACCCCACAACACTCAAGTTCAGTGATTTCGCTCAGTGACAGTAAATATTTTCATTTTTATTATGACATCAAGCTGAAGAAGCGAACATCAACTGACAATTAACATAATTAGGTAAATAATATGAAAAAATCAAACATGGACATAACAGTGGACAAGAGGTATTGAGGTACGGTAAATAATATGAAAAAATCAAACATGAAAATAATTGCTTGGACATAATAGTGGACAAGAGGTATTGAGCCATCTCCATTCATATTTGAGACAGATGTGAAATAATAATAATAAATAATAATAATAATAATAATAATAAAATCTAATATTTTGGCTCTATTGTATGTTTGAAGACCTTCATTTCTGACGGAATCCTTTGTGTCTTAAGCCGGCCTCAGTAGTTAGGGTGTGAGGAGAAACGATCCAAACATGCTTAGTTTAAGTCCCATGAGACGGACGGCGCCTTTTCATTAACGTCAAAATGGAGTTTGTTTTGTTTCACACCGTAAACAGTGTCTAATTAATTGCATTACATAGAAGAATGAGTGTGAGTGTGACGGAATAACAAATATATCTATCTGAATGAATCCAAGCCTCCGGGGCCTGCACTTCCACACTGCTCACATCAGCAGGTAGACAAAGGAGTTGTTAGCACTGATAGACTCAGTCACAGTGGCTCTCACCCTGATTAGAATCATTGGGGGACTTTTTAGTTTTCCTCTTACAGTAGCTGTCCAATTATCTCACTGGGTCATCGCACCCCACCTTTTCAGGAGGACACTAATATAACTGCTATCTCTCTCCGCTTTCTCCGCTGTGGAAATGAGTGGAAAAGCAATTTGGATGTGTCACCTCAGAGGAGGGTTGATATTGATTTGGCAGCAACGACCACTGGGATCTAAGAGAGAAAAGAGCCAATTTATCTACCAGTAGAAAACTCCAAAAAATCATATTTGAGCCCAATATTCAACCTACTTTCTGTCATGGCAGCTTCTGTCGTCTCATGCTCCCTCTACTGTTCTAGAACTCTCCTGTAAAAACCCCGGCCCAATTGCCTGTTTGCTCCAAATGTTTGGCTGTTGGAATGCTCACCACGAGCATCTGCCATTAGTTTTGTCCTGGAAGTACTTGGATGTACGTGTGTGTGTGTGTGTGTGTGTGTGTGTGTGTGTGCTTGTGTAAACAACAAGCGTTTCTATTGACCTTTAATGTGCCGTCGTCGCCCTCATGAGGTCGGAGTAAGATGGGAAGAATAAAGTGTTCCCATGTACTTTAACCTTTTCTGTGTCCTTCCTTTCATGCAGAATGACACTTGGGGACAGCAGTACTCCTACGCCCTTTTCAAGGCTATGAGCCACATGCTGTGTATTGGATACGGCATGTACCCCCCGGTGGGCATGACAGACGTGTGGCTGACCATCCTCAGCATGATTGTGGGAGCTACCTGCTACGCCATGTTTGTGGGCCATGCCACCGCTCTAATCCAGTCTCTGGACTCATCTCGACGGCAGTACCAAGAGAAGGTGAGTCACGTGTGGTTGGTTTATGTTCAAGAGAGGATGTTAGACGATGTTAGATGGAACTCAAAGATCGAGGAACAGCCCGGCTTTCACTTGTCATTTTTGTTGTTTTACATCAAAATGTCTTTTTCGTAGGCCACTGAAGATTCAGAAAGGAATGAAAGGGGGATAGTTGAAAAAAATAACCAAAGAGCCAGGCTTACAAGAACAGGGAAATGACTGACTCATATGATGTAGTCAAAGGCTGATCTGGTCTGTATGTGATGTAAACCTAAGGTCTAAGTGGAACATTGCGCTGCTCAAAGACCAAACTGAAGAGTCAAGAGCTCGATCCACACTCGCTGCCAATTAGACTGAACAGCTGTCCAGTCTCAGCACCTGTCAAACATGTGACCAGAGTAGTTTTCTGCTGTTTCCAGGATCACCCCCTGAAGTTCCTTGAGGATCAGCAGCCGGCTAATAAGGCTCCCTCGTCTACTTATGGTGCCTGCCTTCAGAAAGGTTATTACAGCAGACTGCAATTAATTTTTTAAGAGCGGATTCCCTCGTTTATCTTTCTACATGCCTCAGTGATAAGACACTCGGTGGGTGCACTGTTGCTGTGTGTGTGTGTGTGTGTGTGTGTGTGCTCATCTGGCTTTGGTAGACTGTAGTCATTTCTTTTCCTCTGTACACCTCCGTTTTCTTTTCTTTTTTTTTGTTAAAATGAGAGCCAGTTTCTTCAGAGTCATGCAGGTTTTTTTCATTAGCCTCACCTTTGTTATTTGACAGGGGCTCTGCCACCTGCAAGATTTCACTTTGGTTTTTCTGTGCTAGACTAATAACATAATCCCCACTGTCAAGGAAATAGGCAATCCATTGGTCAATCTCCAGAGTTTTTGAGGAGACAGGTGGCTGTTTTCAGAAAAGCATGACAAGGTCAGCTGGTCTGGTCTGCAGGGATGCAGCCAGAATAAAAAATAAAAAAAGCTCCCTGAGAACAGAACTGAAGCTGACTCTGTCTAGCCTGACCTGATAAACATGCATGCAGTGCATTATCTCCTGTAGTCAGTCAGTCTGTCCAGAAATATACAATTTATAATATTTTAATGAATTTGTTATTTCGTTAAACCCAGGGGTGAATGTGATACATTTAAGGCAGCTTTTGAACAAGAAAGCCGGATGCTTAACTATATTGTCCAATAACCAAAAAATAAGTTATACGGATCTTAAATATATAACATATAAAAATAATTTTTCAATCTTTCTGACATTTTTATCTATCTATAAAAACAAATGTGTGACACAAATGCAGAACAAAATCTTTGAGATCAGCTAAGCTAAGCTAAGCTTATCTTGCTTTGGCCTATTTCAGTGAATATATTTTTAAATGTAGGTGTTTAGAAAATATAATGAAATGAAATACAGACAAAGGGTTGAATCCCTGCATGTGTGATCTGTTGTAATCCATTCATTAAATAACTGACAAATAATAATAAATTTTAAAAAATTGTAATTTAAATAACTGACAAATAATAATAAATTAAAAAAAAAAATTATTTAAAACTCCTGAATCCTTACAATTTAAATAATAATATTAAAAATCTCCTTATTGTTCATCGTACACACAGCCACATTTCTCCTCTGTATTCACCCATCCCTGTGTCTTCAGCAGCGACCACAGAGCAGGGGGATGTCTTGGTGTTTGCACTCACTCCACAGTGTGGGTATTCAGAACACAGGGACACTGGGAAGCTTTCATTCTTATCAAAAGCCCTTACAGTGTATTTCTAAGTGCGAATAAAAGAGGATTACATTAAGAGGTTGTTTGTGTAAAATGAACAAGGGGAGGAAAATACACGGCAACAGATTTTTATTGAAAGCCCTCGGAGAGCATATTTAATCCTGTGAAAATGAATAAACAGCATAAAACTCAAATTAGGTTCGAGCCACGTTGGATATTCACTGAGCAGTACATTCTGTAGATGTTGAAATGAAGCACATTTTTTAAAGATTATTCCATGTAAAGGACACTAACATTCTTAATTTGGAATGGTTTTAAAAATGTAATAGTAACCACATCCAGTGCCAGTAGACTTCTCTGTCTGGATGTGAACGTGTTCCTGTAAAAAAATAAAGTAGTAGTAAAAATAAGTAGATTGGGATTTACCAGTTGACCACAAACGGAATTCTCATAGATCATGTGCAATTAAAAAAAAAAAATTCTTTATTGTTTAGTGGGGCCCATATACTGTAAGAACTGAATCGTAACTCAACATATATTGTCAATTTAAGGTACTGTACGTCCAGTTTATAAGAGTAAATCTAAATCTAACATGGAGTTAGGTCACTTTAGCCTGATCATTTGAAAAGTAGGTCCTGGGCCAATAAAGTGTGGTGATGGGCTCTGTGCCAAGAACCATCAGTAACACATTATATCCATGTGTACATGGTCAGCATGAAAGGCCATCTGTCCTGCTGGCCGGTCGAGGCACTGTCCAAGAAATGGTTAAATTTAGATGCAAAACTAATCAGTGAAATCCCTCTGAGGGACTGTGTTACAGAGAACAAGTCTGTGCACGAATGTCAGGAGTCTCCAGTCTGCATACAGCTGAGGGGGGAGGAAAAAAGGGGAACTCTTCTCTCAAAGATGGTGAAATTATCATCAGAAAGCCTGGGTCTAATCTGTTCTGAATACGTTTCTATTACATTGTGGAGCTGCGTGATAAATGCCCGGGCTGTCAGAAGCTAGCAAGCAGTCTTAAATAGTCTTTCAAACAGGAATCAGGCAGCCTGTTAACTGTTACACAAAGTAGAGAGCTTAGCAATCACAGTAAGTGCCATGGGTTGAAGTATGTCCTCCACTGAGATGAAAAATAGCTTTATTAGATCCATTTCTGCTCGGCTAAAAATAAACATGTATTTCCCTTCTTCTCCGGTGTGTAAACAACATTCAGCAAAAACGGCTAATGCAGAAAAACATCTGCCTGTTCTGCCTGGCTGTTCTGCAGATTTGTCGCGTTTTCATCAAATTGGACACAGACTGGTGACTGACCATGTTCTCTGGATCAAACCAGACAGAACACTGGGGCTTTTTATGCAGCTTTTTTGATCATGAAATAGCATTTTTTACACAACAAACTTTTATTAACTATTATCTTAAGATGAATACATCTATTGTTTGACACATCTGTAAAACAACCATTAAACTGTTCATTTACAACAATCTTTAGTCACATGCTAACAGACAGGGAAAGCGAATGGACAAGGCTGGCTGGATGTGATTGATCACCACTTGATGGAGCCCTAAATTGAGCAACAGAAGCTTGACCAAATGTCACTAAGCAACACTAGGGCCATAATGATGGGGGGCTTCAATAGTTCCCCCCAGGTTTAGGTCCTATTGATGATTGAACTACAAATTTTATTCTTCTTAAATTTGATTTCTTCTTCCTCCTTGTATTGAAGTGAGACAATACATATAAAATATTTCATAATTTCACTGGAAGTTAATTTCCATCGATTTTCTTGATGTTGAGTTGAACATAGAGCTGGAATCAAGTACTGCAAGTCCACATATACAACTGCAGTGTGAAAGTATAATTAAGACTGTTCCAAACATCCTTACACTTCTCTCATCCCACCTTGGAAAACACAGTGAACTGGACTGGGATAAAATGGGTTAAGCATCATGGACCAACCTCCCACCTCTCAGTCCACCTCTCACCCCACCTCTCACCCCACCTCTCACCCCACCTCTCACCCCACCTCCTCTTGTCTCAGACATGTTAAGAACCATTATCACAGGAAGAGAACTGCGGCCACAAGATGGCTGTGCATCTGACGGTGCATTCAGGGTACGTCTGCCACTCCAGCTCCATGTAAGCTGCCACTTATCTCTCACTTCAGCCTGCTGTTGTGAAGATGTATAGTGCACCTGAGGATGGGGAGAGACACACATGAACGAGAGAGATCATCTCCTTCACTTGGTGGTGATTGTTACTCACGTCGTCCTGTCTGTTCTTACTGTTTTCAACAATATATATATATATATATTTATTTACTATCCTTCAGAGCAGGATATCTAAATAATGCTGTATTAATTTGTTGAAGTCAGAAATGCCCATGAGGGACCTGTGCACCAGCAGCTTGTTGTGGCAGGCCCCTCCCCAGTGGCCTTAAATGAAAATGGCAGTGGAGTTCTGCTGCTCCTCCTCTTTAAATCTCTAATTAACACTTGCCAATTAAACATAGCTCTTTGGGGAAACGTTAATAAGAGGCTCAAGCTGATTATTTAAGGGTGGAGAGGCTCCAGAGAGCCTTTGTTCCTGTACTACAGTTGTCCAATCACGACCTCTGGCATTACAAGAAGTAGTTTGCATCCAGGTTTCCAGGTTTGTTTTTTAATGAAAAATTTCTCTACTGCCATTTCTATCTATCCTCCATTTAGGTCACTCATGAAAGCTGTGTTTTCATCAGAGAATTCCTTTCTTTACTTTGTAAAATTCTAAGTGATGTCTTTCTCAGTAAGCCGTAACATGCTTTTTGCCCAGTCTAGAAAAAAAAAAAAAAAAAAATCAAGTGGAGCCAGATCAAAACCTGTTGCAAAACCTGGATAAAAAAAAAATCAACATTTTTTTCCCACTTGTTTCAAATCCAAACGCTGCTTAAAGCCTGACAAAAAGATGATCTCATTAAAGCTGAAACCCTCTGATATTCAGTTGTTGACTTCTTGTAACAGTGCTTCAGCTTCCAGCCCTGAGAACGGCACCTCATCATTTCTCTCTCACCCTGACCTAAGGAAACATCTGTCATCAAGTTGAGCAGCTTTAGTCAGATTGTGCCTTCCGGTGCCAGCTGGTCTCATCAGTCCAGATTTGACCGACGGCATGAATGTAAACCCTGTAACATTTGTCTTTTCCTCTGTGCCTGCATCATCCCTTATACTGCTGAGTCAAGACCTCCAGAACTCCCCTTTATTAGTGACCTGCATCATAAACATGATGTTTCATGTTTTCTGTGGCCTATGTACTGCGTTACCAAAGTGACGGTCCAATGAGAGTCAGTGCAGCTAATGTAGAACCCACAGAGTGTAACAAACAGAGGTGACCGCCACTCAGCCCTCCTCCTTCCTGTGTCAGGTATCTACGTGTGTGGCATACCTGAAGGACTATTGGCTCCGCCCTCCACCGTCTCACTGTCTGTGCTCTGCTCTTTTCTTCATGCTCCTTATTTAAAATGGGAAATGCAAATCACTGATTGAGGCTTGAAAGAAGTAGACCCTGAAATACTACTGAAAAACTTATCTAAAAACAAAGTGGTTTCAAACTAGGTTAAGACCTTATGGAATAAAAGTTTCTACAGTGTTTGACAAGAAAAATGTCTGTTTTTAAAAAAAATAAAAACCCAGTTGATTATAAAAAGTATATAAAATGTTGGCTGTACAGTATGACTGAGTGTGTTTGGTCCAGGGTGATTTGCTTTAAGTTCGGTGGAAACGGAAAGGGGACGGTGTAAGAAAAGAAATATTTAGAAAGTATAATTAAGTGGCCGATGTCTCCTCTGGGGAATGAATAATTCAGTGTTTTTATTTGTTGAAAATTTGCATTTGCTCAGAGAGCTGCTTGAAAGAGAGGGAAATCGGTGAGAGAGACATTAGAAAAGAACAGACGGCGGTCAGGGTGATGGTTAGTCAAAATAAAAGATTACAAAAGATGAACAGGGTCAAATATTGGTGAAGACAAACACTGTAGTTCCGATGTGGCTCAGCAAACTGCCACAGATATAAAGAGAGGGTTCAACAACTATGTATGTAGGATTAAAAATTAAAATTATAAAGAATGATAGTCATGATTATTTTAGCTTTTAAGAGTAAAAAGACCAAAGGTTTGAGAAGAAGAAAAGTCAGTACAGATTGATTTTCATCATTTCGTTTATCGTGGTCGATGACTTTACAGTCTGAATATGAAAATACCAGAATGTTCCCCTCAACAGGTTAACATTTCTCACTGGGGTTTTTTGCTCTTTACATGATTATTTACCTATTATCCCTCATGCATTTTATTCATCACTTTTGCCTCGGTACCGTACGGCTGACGTTGCATGAACGGCTGTGCTCACTCACAACAGGTGCATGCGACCATTAGAGGTTTGAATGGAGGTCCTGATCATCATGATGCACAGACTCCAGACTGTTGAATCTGTCGATGGGGGATTCAAAGAGCTCCGGTTAAACACAGACAAACTGAAAACCAATCTGGAGATGAAGATGAAGATTAACTTTGCAGAACTAACACTGTGAGGAACAACCTACAGGAGGATTACAGACACAGCAGGGTGTGTGTCTCTGTCTGTCAGTGCAAGATGTCACCAACTGTCTGTCCAATTCCTCGCTGATTCCGTCTGATTCTCAGAAAGCTTGACAGCTGCCCCCGCTCTAACGTTCATATCCATTTTGACAACATCCCAGACAGCTGTGCTCACATACTGTGGTCTGTTTCTACAGTGCTGGCCTTTTGATAGAGTCTCCACCAGATTCATGTTGACTAGGTTAGCAGGGTTGGATAACAAAGGAGGTCAGTCGTGTCACGGAGCTCTTACTGTGTTGACACTGTAGAAGTACTGATCAAAGAGCTGCTTCACTGTCGCTTCATGAATGGATAATTTCTTCTTTTTTTTTCAGTTTTACCTGGAAGACGCTGCACTTATTCTTTGATCTGCATCTGTTTTATGTTCTCTGAAATCAATGGAAGGCTAACTTATAGCACAGCGTTGAACTTTTTCATTTTGACTACTACGTCTCATCTTCTCTAGAGAGCTCTCATATTCATTTGGTGCTGATGCTGCAGCATTTCAATTACACCGCAGTGCTGTGCAGTCTTGTGATTGATGTGTGACGGCGTTCAACATGCATGTGGATACAAATAATGTAGGTGTCAAAATGTTAATATTCAGTGTATGTCAGGGGGCTCTTCTGATTTTCCTGTGCAGGAAAGCATGTCAGACCATCAGTCAGGTTTTAATAAATCTTGTCGGATTAAACACTGACATGGCCTAAAGCTAATCTTTGAGGATAATTAATGGAGAGTTTTAAACTACATCTTATTGTGACCAAGATAGGAAATAGATTTTTTAGGACAGCTAAGAGCAAAACATCTTCTCAGCTAATGTAACCCATGATCCTGTGGCAGATGAAATTGTTGAACCACCTTCTCACCACTGACACTTTTTAACCCTGGGATATACTTTTGAATTCTGTAATAAAACAACAACATAAAGTATCATTCAAGTGTATTAGCATTAATGGCTATTATGAAACCAAGTCTTCTTCATGGGTGGAACCTGTGAGTGCTCGTGATGGTTTATGTTCCATCTCTGTTTCCTCCTGTTTGACTGTGTGGCTGAGCGTTTATCCTCAAGCACCTTGACCTTTGAGTGACCCTCTGACTGTTTTGTGACTCTGTGTCCGTGCAGTACAAACAGGTGGAGCAGTACATGTCTTTCCACAAGCTGCCGGCAGACATGAGGCAGAGGATCCACGACTACTACGAGCACCGTTACCAGGGCAAGATGTTTGATGAGGAGAGCATCCTGGGAGAGCTGAACGAGCCGCTGCGAGAGGTGGGATGAGAACTCGTGTTGGAGTTTGAATCTGCTGCATGTGTAACTGTAATGCATTCAAAGAGCCTGATTGGCAGTGCACTTCACATTCACTGACATTTAATCCTTTACTCAGGTGTGCATTTGATACAGGCTGTTGTGACCAAAAACACAGGAAAAAGAAGCTAAAAAAAGCTGTAATACTAACATGTTGTTCCTTTGGTCTGAAAGTACATGTGGTCACTACAATAAACTCTTCACCGTTACCTAAACCGTTTATTTTTTCAAACAGGAAATCATCAACTTCAACTGCCGAAAGCTTGTGGCGTCCATGCCTCTGTTTGCCAACGCAGACCCCAACTTTGTCACCTCTATGCTCACCAAGCTGAGATTTGAAGTGTTCCAGCCCGGAGATTACATCATCAGGGAGGGAACCATCGGCAAGAAAATGTACTTCATCCAACACGGGGTCGTCAGTGTGTTGACCAAAGGCAACAAGGAGACCAAGCTGTCAGATGGCTCCTACTTTGGAGGTAAAATAATTACGTTTG
>NC_024311.1:9825084-9843445 GCF_000523025.1 Cynoglossus semilaevis | reverse complement strand
GTATATATATATATATATATATATATATACACATATATATACATATATATACATACATATACACACATATACACACACACATATATGTGTGTGTTTATATGTAGGAAAAAATTACATTTTTGAATTGCCTGGCAAGTTTGTACTTGAAAAAAGACTTCATGTAGTCTCTAAAATGTAGAGCAAACCAAATATAAAATTAAATAAATAATATGTGCTCTAATGCAATTTAAAATAGAGATCAGACTTATTGTTAAAATTAATTTCTAAAACAAATATAAAAATAAAGAAATTGTTTCTGTCCCAAAGACTTTGTTAAGTCGTGTGTCTTCTGAGCACAGATCAACAACTGACAGCTGATTTAGTTTTACAGCACATGACCTGCCTGGAAGTTTAATTATGTCTTGTCTGTTCAAGTCCCTCTCCTTTATCTGCTGGGAGTTCACAGAAATAATGAAAAGACGGCAAGAACAGTCTCTCTCCTTCCTCCTGTCTGTTTTGCTCTCTTCATTCATTGGTTGAGGGTTCACTGTTGCTGTTACACCCTGGACACAGTGACATTCAAAGACCCACAAATAGGTCGAAGTTTTTTAAAGTGTGAAACGTATTCCAAGATAGAAAAAAGAGATAATTCTTTCACTAACAATTTTTGCATTTAAAATATAGAAATTGACTGCAAAGTCATTGATACAAATTATTCATGAAATAATATTTTTTATGACTAACTAAATATGTTGAATTCCCGTCACTTATTTATATTGATATGAGAGAATTTTGATCCACAGTTAGCATCGTTCCAGCGCTGCCATCTTTGCTAGAATCCCCAGAATGACTTTAAATGTTCTAACATTGAACAGCACAGAGACGTAGGGTTCGGTTGTTGGCTTTATGGTATTTGTTTTTCTCCTCTGTGCTTTATGAACACAGGACTTTCTTTCTGTTATCTTGTGGTTATTACTGGCTGTTGGATTCAGGACCAGAGAGCACTGAGGTGAGCTCAGAGCCACTGGGAGTTTGTTACTAAACATGAGTTAGTCATTCATGAAATGAATTGGTGCTGGATCAGCAGGGGGAGGCAGTTGGTCAGATGGTACTTTTATAAACTTTCAAGGTAAAATAGGCAGATATTGTTTTGAGAGGCAGGACATGGTGATGTAACAGTACCCTGTAACAGTGTTGGTGCAGTGGTCTGTGGAGTGGTAAATCTGACTAATTTCAATGTCCTCAACACAAATATATGTTTAAGTTAGGAATTCGTATTTTTTATTTCCATCAAAGCTCAAAGCTGCTCTGTCTCACCCATTTTCTCTTTTATTGGTTTTTAACAGCTGGTAAATAAATCTATATATTTATATAATATTCAGATCAGACTTCTTTTATAAATAAATGTGTCCACAGAAGCTTTGTTGACTTCAGGTGTTATGTTCATGTGCTCATCACCGTTGCTGCAAAGTTATGTGTAGTTCCTTATTCCCCCATAGTTGACAAGATTTAATTACACAATTATATGCTGAGTATAGTGTTGGAAAAATGGTTTGTAGGCCGAGGAATTGAAGTCCAAAGTCGACACGACATGACACAGTGATCCAGTGATGACAGGAAATGTGATGTGATTTGATGTGAAACGCTGACAGGCCTTTACTTTGGACTGTACTCTGGTCTCAGAGAGAAATGATTCACCTTCAACCCCAGAGCCCGCCCCCCCTTCCTTCACCTCAACATTGACTGCTTATCTTAAACTGCATCTCCTCTGCCCTCTCAGTGACCAGACTGGCAGGTTACTCTGTTGTTATGTTATGTTGCCTCAAGTAATTGACGTGTTGCCGGTGCAGCGTGTGTTCCTCTCCTGGTTGGAGTGGAGCTCGGTGACCTTGTTTCGGCCCCCGGGTGCCAGTCAGAGGTGCTTATCAAAAGCCACCTCTGATTGCACTGCTCTGATGGCTCACTTTGCCTCTGAGTGAGTGGATCGTGGCAGCCTTTGAGTGGAATGGAAAAAGAAAGTGGAAGGTAGCAGGAGAGAGTGGGAGGAGGTGAAATTGGGAAGTAAGTTACTTGGACAGATCCAGAAAATCTCCTGAATGTCACCTCATTCTTGACGTTACTCTCTCTCCCACACAGGTGTGTGTGAACGATGTCCTCTCGGTCTGATGCCCTATAAAGTCGGGGGTTCAGTACTAGCTCTAACCCTTGTAAACGTCTCTCCTTCTCCTGATACATATTGAGCGGGTGGTCAGTGAGAGAGGCTGGCAGCAGCAGAGACACAGCTAATCCACAGCTGGTCCTTAACCCAGTTAACACCTCTGCTCCTGATACTTGAAGCAACAGCATCAGCAGAGCTGCAGCCGACGGAGTGACAGAATGGGGATAGGATCATTGATGAGCTACACTTATATCACACGGCAGGTTTGTGAAGGGGAGGTGAGGCCGCTGTGTCTTTGATAAACATGGAGATGTGCCACGACTAAAGATATTGGCAGTAAGGCGACTGTCAGCTTTGACACAATTGTCTGGCACACAGTCAATGTTTGTGTTTTTTTAGACCAAATGTACACATCGGAATAGTCTGTGTACTAGTTTACATTTACTTCCACTGGATACAAAAACTTTAAACTTTGTGAGTGGGGGGTGGGGGGGGTGGAGCAGAGGTGTGACTGAAGATGGGAGTTGACGGCAGGATTTAGTGTCCAGGTGAGCAGGAACACAGGTTCTTCATCACAGGCCAAGAAGCCACTCATGAATTCACATCAATGTTGTCTCTCATTAACAAAGAGGAAGACGGAAACATTAACATCTATCTATCTATCTATCTATCTATCTATCTATCTATCTATCTATCTATCTATCTATCTATCTATCTATCTATCTATCTATCTATCTATCTAAATGAAAAAGAAGTTAAACAACGGTTCACTAACAATGAGGTTCTCTTTGTGCATTCATCTGTGTGTAAGGTGTATTTTGACATTATTGTACTCATAAATATACATAGTATATACCTATATCTTAACAGTAGCAGTACTTGTAGTTCTATATATCCATTAATGTATTTGAATGTGTATTTCAGCCCCACATACTGTATATGCTCACCTCTGTCTTTCCTGGAAAACCATGCTATCTTCCTTCTCTCCTCCCCCCTCTCTCCCCCTCCCTTTTACGTTTCGTCCCTCTGTCTCTCTCTCTCTCCTGAGCACACACAGCCAACACCTCTATGCTTTTATCCCTCTTGCTTAAATCAAATAAGAGCACTTGTGTTTTTCTCTCTTCTCCAGTAATCATAGATACAGTATAATAACTCTTTACTATCATTTCTTTTTCATTTCTTTTTTCCATTTTGTTTCTCCCTACAAATGATCACTGTTAATTCTCTCCTCTAATTCCTTATTTCACTGTCTCCACTGCGCTGTATCATATTAGCCTGCACAGTGTGTGTGTGTGTGTGTGTGTGTGTGTTTTTTTTCTGGTCACGGAGTGTGAAGGAGTAATGATTGTGTGCAGTGGTTTGAAAATGGCGAGATACGCTATCAGATAAAGAGAGGATACGTGTACGAGTTGACAGGCATGAAGGAAGAGAACACTGCGCTTATGAAGCCAAAGAACAAACCTCATCTTTAGTGTGCCACCGTTTGTGTGTGCATATGCATGAGAGGGAGGCCGCGGATGAATAGACAACGTCTGGGTTAAACTTCAGTGCTGTGTGGAAGCAAAAGATAACACGTATCATGAGTGTGCTCTGTGTCCACGTGCACACTCTACGCGCTCACATGTCCGTGTGGGTGTGCTGGTGGAGCGGCCCCGGTTGTGGCTGTGCTGGAGGTCCGTTTCCCACAGCACTGCTTCACTAATCCCCTCAGGAGAGGGGCATCTCAGCTCCGAGTTAAATCCTCTTGTCCTCTGGCTTTCTGGATGAAGTCAATAGTTCCAAGATGAGGCGATGAGCTGCAGTGAGCCCTGTGGCCTCATCCTACAGTCTCTGCTGAATGCACTCGGAGCCAAGACATTTAGCCGTGCCATATGAATTTCATGTCCAGAAAATAAATCCCACGGCAGGCTTTCGGTCCGGTGCAGCCTCCATGTGAGCTAATACATTATGCGATTAGTGGACGTCTCTGAATGCTGAGAGGCTGAAGAAGCTGCTCACAACATTATCACTGCCTTGGAGACCTAACAGAGGCCAAGAGAACCGTGGCTCCAGTCCCACAATGGGGCTGATAATTTCAACTACATTATGGTAACAATACTGCCATATTTATTTATTAAATAAGAATAAAATGGGTTTCTCTGTTAATCTGTATAAATTGCTCATTCCTCTCCTCACCTTGATACCTGTTTCTTCTTGTTTTGTTTTTTTTTACTAAGTGCCAGTGATTGTCTATTTATGGCTTTTCTATTACTTATTTTTATTTTTTATTTAAGGTCCTCTCCTCACCTTGATACCTGTTTCTGTTTGCCAGTGATTGTTTATTTATGGCTTTTCTATTTCTTATTTTTATTTTTTATTTAAGAATATTTTTAATTGCATATATTCCCTTTGTGCTGGATGTCCGGCATGTATGGCTACATACATGGTCTACAGGTTTAAGCAGCATTTTGGCCACTGTGCACTGAGGTGTTTCCTGTCTTCCTGAATTGATTCAAAATACAGTTAATCGTTACTCTTGAAAAATAAAAATATGTTCTACAATGTCATGAAAAAAAAAGGTTTATATTGACAACCGAGTCATACTTAATGACTTTTCCAGTGTATATTCATCTTTGACCAAACATTTTTGGAGTGTATTGGCGATATCAATTTATGTTACAAGTTTAATTTAAATTGTCTATGAAAACAGCACTTTTAGTATTTATTGTATTTTTAGAAAATCTAACATTCATAAATATATAAGACTTCCTGTTAGACTTACCACTAACACACTGTCCTACACTGCCATGCATTCATGGATAAAACATGTTCATTTCCACTTATTCTGTCCATAGGACAGTTGCTGTACATCCATTGGTGTAATTTAACACATACACAAACAACACACACACACACACACAGGCTCTCATGCAGAGATCTCCACACATGCAAGTAGGCACATTTGTCTACATTCTTTACTGAACTCACACCTGCTCACCATCTCTGTGCCACAACAGTGGTTCTTGTTAAATGGAGGTTTACTGCACTCAGACAAATGTGAACTCGAGGACAACTCAGCATGGATGAAAATAAATCTGTCAATTTTACATTTAAATTGAGTTTTAAATTGAGTTACTTATATTATTGCCAGTATTTTGGCAACAGGATCATTTATTTAATTTTGACTGCCTTCCCTTTAGGTTTGTTTTTCAATGCTACAGTAACAATAGAGAAGCTTTAAAAACATGGATTGGAAGTTTTATATAGAATGTGTGAAGTGTTTATTGAAGGTTGCTGTAGGCCTGGAAAACAATGTTTGTTTGTGTTTTTGTGATTGTTTTTCTTTGTTTTTCAGACTAGGGAATCATTTACATTTTTATTGCTAGAAAAATTATATTTAAAAAAAATATATGTAAAAAAAAATGTAGCATTCTTCCCTGGATCCAACCTTAGCATATTAACTTGTTTATGTTCTTTTATTTTTTTGCAGAGATTTGTTTATTGACACGAGGCAGAAGGACAGCCAGTGTCCGGGCGGACACGTATTGCCGACTGTACTCACTGTCTGTGGACAACTTCAATGAGGTGCTGGAAGAGTATCCTATGATGAGAAGGGCCTTTGAGACGGTTGCACTCGATCGACTGGACCGTATCGGTAAAAACATCCTTTTAAAATCAGCAAAACATTGAGTAATAAAACTCTTTCTCAGAGATCATTTTCTACCATGAGACATGTCAGGATGTTTGAGGTTATGTTTGTCTTTTTAAATGTTTTGTTGATTTATTATTAACCTGCATATCCAGAATTACTAAACCATATATCAGCACCGTTAAAACCGGCTGTACCATTACTGTTTTCATTTTGGTTGTGATTGAGTGTTAATTTGACAACATTTAGGTGCTAGAAATGTTTCAAATAACATAAAAAACCCCAGATCATTTTCATATACAGTCATCTTAGTATATATATGTATACATATACATAAAGTTTTTCCAAGCCTATGTGTTGCTACTCACACACAGTAAAGTACATTACATTAGACCCTCTCTATATATACATCCATTTTTTCCAGGCGCAGCCAGGGCAGATGAAAAATTCACAACAAAAAGCATTCCTGTAGCATCACTCAGCTGTCAGCGCATGCACGGTTTTATCCTCAGCTATGTTTAGAATGCAAGACAGAGGAATTGCTTCAGGGAGTCTCTTTGTGGGAAATGGCTGCTCTGAAAAGACGAGGTGGTCTGATAGGGTTGCGTTTGTGAGATGGTACCAGGTCCTTTCTTTGGGCCTTGATCTTTACCTATGTCTCAACCTACTTTCATAAAGTCCCTCGGAGACTTCTGTGATTAATTAGGCTCCTGATGGACTGTGCACTATCTGATTCAAAGGTGTGGGAGTGACAAAGGGTCAGGTGGTTCCAGGTCATGCCGGGTGTACTGTATTGTACAACAATACCTCGCAGCAGGCCCCCTGACTAATCAGACGCCAGTCATAAGAGAAAATGGAAAGATTGATCTGCACCTACAGCTCTCACTGCCCTTTGTTAGCATCAAATTGAAAATGGCAGCCATGTGAATTAACCTCCTTCACTGCTGGTGTGACCATTCATCAATGACTAATGGACTCTGGAGTCACAGTTACACACTTTTTTTTTGTAGGTTTAGATAAACACTCCACGCCTGTCAGGGTGGCACAGCTCTGATCTTGTGACTGAATAATAACTGAACCTTGACTGTTGTTAAACAATTGACAACATCCTGAAAGTTTGTTTCTTTTTTACTCATGACCTATTTAACCCAACTAAATTAAGAGATTGCTCCTTTTTTATTGTAAACAGCCAACAGCAAGAACATGATTACAGTTGATATTTGCCGACTCTGTTTAGCTGTACAGTGTTTGTTTTATGTTCTGTCTCTGCTACCAAGGGAATCGCAGTAAGAGCTCGGCAAATAAACATTGCCTTCTCCTCAGGCTGTCATGCATTCCAAACATCTGCCTCGGTGTAGTGACTGTCTTTGTTTTCGTTTTTTCTTTTGTTTTTCTAAATGCTTTGTCTTTACTGTTAAACTCTGTAGCTCCATATCTTTGTCAAACTTCTATCCCTCCGTGGCCCCATGTATGATTTTCATGAACATTTATGTTCATTATTTTTTTTTACCTTATATTTGTATCAATAATAGTATGATGTTTTATACTGAACTGCTTAAGAATAGATCAACTACAGTGCTGTACTAAAATGTCTTTCTTTTTTTTTCTCTTTTCTTATGAACATGTCCTTCAAAAGGCAAGAAAAACTCCATCCTGCAACATAAGGTGCAACATGACCTCAGCTCTGGGGTTCTCAACTGCCAGGAGAATGAGATCATCCAGCAGATTGTGCAGCATGACCGGGACATGGCTCACTGTGCCCACCTCATGCAGAACCCTCCACCCCAGACGCCTCCCTCACCTACCCCAGTCATCTGGGCTCCCCTTATCCAAGCCCCTCTCCAAGCAGCAGCTGCAACCACCTCAGTAGCTATTGCACTCACACACCACCCCCAGCTTCCACCAACACTGTTCAGGCCCCCGGTATCTGTTCTGGGGTCATTAAAAGCTCCCACTGGTCAGTTAAAGAAGGGTCATACTTCTGTTCCATCGTCCACAGCACCCGGCTCTGCTGGGGACTCTCCCTCCAGTACACCCTCAAAACTGCACACTGGAGTGGACATGCCATTACTGGCCTCTTTTAGAGCCCAGCAGGTGGCATCACTTTCAGGGGCATCCAGAGCCCAGCAGGTGGCATCACTTTCAGCATCGGCATCTGGCTCCAGTGAACAGACGGGAAAACAGCAAGAACCCAGTGGGGTAGGGTTTGAGTTCAGTGGTAGACTGTCGTCTTCCAATTCCTTAGGACCACAATCATCCGGTGTTTCACCCTCCTGTAGCATGGCACAGCTGCACCCCCATCCTCAGCATTCACAGCCTTTTCGGTCAAACACCCCACCCCTCTCTAACCTTTTCCACCAAGGTTCCACAGGTGGAAGCACAGGATCAGGAATAAGTACTGGGGCACTTGGAGCTTGTGGGGTCGGCACAGGTTGGCCAACAGGTGGAGCAATAGCAGGTTCTCTGGAAGAAGAGAGTTTTTGGGCTCGAGACGACTTTGCAGGTGGAGCAACAGAAATACCTGCTGATAGGAACTTCACTCTAGGTAGAGCTGCTGGTGGTTCAGGAAGAGGGGTCTCGGTGGAGTCATTACTATGTGAAGGATCAATAAGTCAAGCTTGTGGCAAATTAGCAGGTGGTTCATCCAGTGGATCAGTTGTGGGTGCTGCTTGTGGGTCCATGGGAGACACTGCCAGGCGATCAGTGGGAGGGGTTTCTAGAGGGTCAATAAAAAGGGCTTTGGGGGTTATTGTAGCTGAGACCACTGAAGAATCAGCCATCACAACAAATACTGGAGGAGCATTTGGAAGACAATCTGGGGGATCAGTAAGTTTGGCCGGGAATCCCTGTGGTTCATTGGGAAGGGCTTCTGGGAGTTTGAAAATTACAACAACTAGCCATACAGGAAGTAGTCCAAGTGGGACAGGAGGAGGATTGGGTGGGGGACAAAGTAGCAAAGCACCATGTGAGGTCATGGGGAGCCACATAAAAGGCTCAGGATCTTGTGCTTTAGGAGGACCGTCATTAGGAGTTACAGCTGGACTTATTGGTTCCTCTCGTTGTCCAAGTCCATTATCTAGTAGCTCCTCTACTCTAATACCTGGACAACTTCTTCAAAGCCAGACTCTACCTAAACCTCCTCAGGTGGCTCCTGTGCAGCACTTTGCAGGTGGAGGTCGGACTACCAGTGGATTAAACCTCCTCCATTCTCCTCCACAAGGCTCCCCATTATTAGGTAGAGGACAGCACAGCCAACAGCCAACAGAAGGCCTGTACCCGTCCTTCAGTCATTTTAGCCCAGTGGGGGTCCAGTCTGGGTTTCTGTCTCACCAGTCATCACTAGAGAGGTCTGCCTTGGCCTCCCTGGCCCAATATGGCTCTGCAAACGCCTCCCCTTGCCTTACTCCAGTGGCTCCAAGCCCGACTGGTCAAAGTCCTGTGTCAAGCAGGACTTTTCACTACAGTGACACCTCCAGTGTTACAGGGTCCCACAGCTCTCTGCTAATGCCTCAGTCATCTCTACCTTCACAACTGTCCGGTCAATCACAAACAGCTGGGAGGGATTCACCGAGTTATTCTCCTAGTTTTGGTCGTTTTTTTGAGGACCTTAAATGTTTATCCAGCTCACATTCATCTCTAGGGCAGGAGGTGGCACAGACTGTTGGCCAACCAACTCCTCATCCATCAGTAGAGACTGGATATTACCCTTCACCTTTCTCATCACCTACCCTTGTACCCAAACCTTGTAGCTCAGTGCCAGGTCACATGACTCCTCCGCTTCCGTCATCTCCAGGGTACCCTCGCCAGACTCATTCTCCCGGAGGCTCCCCAGCTGTGCCTCTACGGAGGGGCTCTGCTGCTTATACACCAGACCTAGAACCTCAAACTGTCCGCTCTAAACTTCCATCCAATTTGTGAAGATTGGTCACACCCTCCTGTGCTCAACCAAACTGAAACAAAAAACAACCCTCTTGTTCTTGTTTTGTTTTGTATTGTCTTTTTTCTTTAGGCATCACTGTGTTGCATATTTTACCTACCAAGACTTTACATTTACTGTGATTTGAAGAAAACAGTCACAGATAACGTTTAGAATAGTATTTATTTATTTATAAGATTTTAATACATTTTTATTTATACATACTGTACATAAACACAGATACAATGACATTAGTCAATCAAGAGTAGGAGCGGTTGTGAACGTTCTACTTCTAAGGCTAAACCTAATCCATCTGGTAATGTTTGGGAATATACTTCAGTCGTCTACACATTAGAACTCCTTTCCTGCAGGAACCTATGCACTAATCCTTGCATGTGCAAAGGCTTTTGTGTGTTTAATATTTACATTTTTAGCTAAAGTGAGCTTTGAGACAGGTAGACCCCTGAACCATGTCATTTAGGGTCACATATTGTCAATCCTTTATTGTATCTAATAGATTGTTCCTAATTATCTTTCTAATTTTCCAAATCTCATGAGAGTTGGAGGAGATGGAGAAATGTTTGGATACCAAAAAAGACTTTTCTTGTTGGGTAATAACTCACCTCTTCTTGGCACAATAGTCCTTATTTTGTAGCGCTAAAGGTAACCACACTGTTGTGAGAGCAGGGCGAGAGAGCTTCAGCAGAGGTACCCTCCATCTTAATACTGAGACATCACTGCATGTGAGCGACTGAAATCTTCACCCATGTTACAGCAAGCTTACTCTGTCTTCCAAGCTCATGCCACTAACGCGTGTGAAAAGCATGCGTTGTTTTTCTTCCTGACTGTGCAACTGTTAATGTGTGACTGATGGTGAGAAAGGAGAGTGAGACGGCGGGTTGGTGGAGTGCAAGCAAGGTTTTCCCTGGACTTTTCCAAAATAACGTTCGCCTTTTACAACAGAAACTTCAAACTTTGAGTTTCAACACATTTTGCCCCCATTGGTTTATGTTTGGTTTGTTTCGTAACACAGTTCGTAAAGTGAACATTCAAGTGTTTTAGTTGTGTATTCCATCTTGCCGTGTAGCTGTTGTAGTAAGATGTTAACATACTGTAGGCTTGGACACTTGGTTGGTAGCAGTGCTACCATGTTTTGTTTTGTTTTGTTTTGAATATATTATTCTTGGTTAGTTTAAAGTCTCAATGGCTAATCTATGTCAGTGAAACAGTAATACAGTCATGTTTTTTGAATTAGAATACAATTCAGTGGACAATAGGCGGTATGACAGTATGACAAGAGATGACACTGACATTGTGTTATTGATAGATGGACGCTTTTTTGATTGTATTTGGTATCAAAACTTTAGTCTTAGAAAGTTCCCCATTAAGCCCTTGAAAAAAAATGTTAGACCTGATTTTACATCCAAGTTTTATACTGTATATTCTTCTGATTTGTCACTGTATTACAGTCAAATATGGAATAGGAGAGAATTTAAAAATACTGTGTTGCGTTTATCATATTACTGAACAGATAATCTACTAGCTGGGAACTTAAAATGTGGATTGAGACTCTAAACTCACCGGAAAAATGTTTAAATATTATGTATATTTGTCATTACTATTTCACCACAGTGGACCATCGAGAATCCAGCTCAGAGAATGGAGCTTAGTGATTGGTTAGATCAAATGTCAACTCAATTTTACGGTCTGAAGAAATATCATTCTTTAATACCTAATGTGAATTCCAACTTTCTGAAGTATTATAGTGAGCCACGTACCCTGTGGTCGGACGCCAAAAAGTGTTCTTATTGGATGGACAGAACTCATTGGTTGTTAACTATTGACTACATCATTAGAAAGATGGAGGATGATTGGATTTTTAATGTAAAACACTGATCATGTCTTGCTTGTAGGCAGTGGATTACAGATAGAAATAGTCGTTTGCCTTTTCACTTCTGATTTTGCCAAAGTCAGCAATAAGGTTTCACCCAGCTCTGCACCCAAAACACTGTGCACAAGTGCAAAGGGAGAACCATTTCCTCTTTCAATTACAGATGTCTGCACCCTGTGTAGCAATTCAAACCACCGTCTTCCTCAACATGCTGGGTTTGCACTACATAAAGACAGACAGGCAGACAGGCCGGCGCCTCTGTCGTCGTCCCCAGGTATTTTTCCTCACAGTGTAATGGTCCAAAGGTGTGGAGTTTGAGAACAGATTGAGCTGCAGTGGTTTGAGACCCAGAAGTGACAGGACCATGATGCACAATGGGTAATCAGAGACTGTGAGGACGGGGAGACAGACACCCTGCAGGGTGCTCAGGCTGACAGGGTCTATTTTCTAGTTGGTTCACTTGTTCGTGATTGTTCCTGAGTTCTAGTACTTGTCACTGCAGTATAAATTAGAAACATTTGAAGGGGAACTTGGAGCTGTGCTTTTTGCGATTATTTGAGTTTGTGTTTGTGACTGTGTCCCCAACATTATCAGAAAGTCTGGAGTCCTTAGTCCTAGTTAGAGGATCTGCTGGTCCAAAATCTAGTCTAATCTTTTAATTCTATTTCATTCTCTGAAACACCCCAAAAAGCTAGGCTAGAGGGGTTTCCTCTTTTTAATTGATTTTTCCTGAGAATCCTAACAAGGTTTTAATGTGGCTTCTGTGGGTCTTTCCCACTTTATAATATCTTTTCACATTCGTTTTCTTTCAGCCTAATTAGTTTTGGTTTGGTTCAAATCCAGCTCTAGAATCCCAGCAGCCTTTCTCCTGGTCCTGGTCACACACACGTGTGTGTGTCGGTGAAGCAGTGGTGCAGACTATCACAGTCATTTGCTGTGATTGGGGATTAGATTTAGCTGTAGCGGAAACGACCCAGCAATTTCCCCAGGGAGGCGAGGGAATCAGGTGTTTCATTCATAGCACTGCACCTCAGAGTGACTGCATATCACATGGAGATTGCTATATGTAGCGAAATGTTCTGTTTATCGTAATGTCTGATATAACTGAGACCGTCTGCAGCTGCTCCAGTGAGATGGAATAACACGACTGTAATGTTGCTTTGACCACAAACTGTGTTGTTGGACACTGTAACCTAGATATAAATCAGCTTTCATGTGCATGTAGTGCAGCAGCTGGCGATCCATCAGCTAGCTCACAGACAGGTTTCTCTTTCTGTGGCTGACAATAGAAAGTCAAATAGTTTCACAAAAACGGCGTAGAGAATTTGGTCGTGGACATTGTTCACTCTCAGTGAAGAAGTCTGGAAGAACTGTGTTGGTTTCAAGAGTGTCTCCATGTGTGTTTGTGTGTAAAACACTAAAACAATAATGTCTTTCAGTTTAGAGAGTCATTTCAGATTCTCTAAATTAAAGTCTAAGATGTCTGTTTAGTTTCAGAAATCTTTACAGGAACGTAAATAACAAAGCACAACAGAAGGTGTGCACATGTGGCTGGACAGCACTGGTGATTGAAAGCTGGACTCTTCTATGTTTACCAGCACATTTGTATGGCAGCAAAAACACATAACTACTGAATGAAGACCCAGAACTAACCAAAAAGAATTATAAATCGAAATATGTTAAAAAAAATGACCCTTATATGTTCTCATAGATTCATGTTCATGTGAATTCATTTCTAAAATCAGCACAGGACTTCCACTTCTTTTCTTCTTGGCTTTATTTTTTTAACAAACACAGAGCTCGTCTGTGTAGGTTCTCAGTCGCCCAGGTTTGATCTTAGTTACATCAAAGACGACTGCATTAATAGTTTTTTTCTGAAGATGTTTCCTGTCTCAACCAAGAGAGGGTCGTTGATGAAACTACTTTGTAAAACACACAGCTCCGTTTATAGGATGATATACTGGTGAACAAATCAACCTTAAACCTAAAATGACTCAACTCTTTACAAACTGAAGAGCACTGTATGAAAGGTGAAGTCAGTGTTAACGCTGAGGTGGGGCAGAAATCAATGAAGGTTTACATGTATTTCACATATTTGTTGAGATTGTTTTACTCCCTCTGAGACATTTATTGTGAACCCACTTATTCCATGGTCGGGAACATCATGTCAATAAGAAACCTACTTATAGAGATTTATATATTTACATAGGACCTATTTATATTTCTGTGTTTATTTTAGTCTCTCTTAGTAAGTGGTTTCATCACTGAAACAGATAATAATACTAAGCCGTGTCCTCTGAGTTGTGTGTATGTACAGACTTTTTGTCCATAATTTGTAAGAAAACACGTCATTTTCTTCTCTGGTGCAGCGCAGGAGTGGCACATTTTCACAGTGGTGGCGGCGAACGGTTCAACTCTTTCTACAGGGACACGCAAGCTTTTGGAGTGGACGGTATTTTCACTGCTTTGCACTGACCAATGGATATATTTTTTCTGCAACCAACGTGGGAACTACTGTATGGGGAAAAAAAGCAATAAGGAGTCTGAATAGGGAAGGTGTGACTGGATGTGTACCTACGGGACATTGCGCTGACCCACGGGACTACTACACACACATACAGAACACACACATTCACACACCCACAGACACAGACACAGTAGCCATGTTCACAAGAACTGTGTGTTGGCCAAAAGAAAGAAAAGATGTACTGTTGATAAGCACACATACTGAATGAACTCAAATGTTATAGAATAAAATATTATCAACACTTCTTTTTTTTTCCTCCTGTCCGTTGAGCGTACTTGAAACCATAGTAGTACTGCATGTGTTCCTGCTCACAGGTGTGCCGCAGATAAAAGTGGTTTGTTTTGATGTTATTCTCATGATTATTTTCGCTGCCTCGGATGATAACCGTCAGGAAAAGCCAAAACCTTTTTCTCATGCACACACTTTGACTCACAGATGCACGCCGAGAGTGGTCAAGAGACAGGTGAAGCTCTTCAAAATGCTGGAAATGTTGGCAGACTGTAAAAGGCAGGACACTGTGTGTCTGCCCCTGTGGGCACGCAGCCATCTGCTTCATTAGAATTCCCCCTTGAGGTAACCTTCGCCTCCGAGAGAAACTCACTGAAAGTGAAGGGCTTTGTAGAAGACTGTCTTATTTTTTTAATTATAATTACATAGTATTAATCTCCTCTGACGGCTGCTTGCTTACAAAACTAAATTTATTTTTTTTTAAACCCAAGGAAAACGTCCATGGTGTGAATGTTGTGTGAATGTTGTGTGAATGTTGATGTGATAGCTGCTGCTGCTCCGTCACCTGAGCCTCTTGTATGTTGTTCCTGTGTGCAGCAGAGCAGACCACCCCAGGTGATGGTGACATGCCTCCTCACTTGAGCTGGCTCTGTTTCTTGTACCGTAAAGGAACTACCAGCAGTGATGCCTTTCTATGAAAAATCTGCTGCAGTTTTCTTTGGATCAAACTCAAAAGAAATGAATCCTGCTGTTATGATGCAGATTTAGTTTGATAGAGCTGTATTTGCAGTAACGCTGTGTGAGAAATTGCATGTTGCATGCAGAAAAAACGAAATTTGAGATTTTTGTTGAAGCAAGAATACAGGCTGAAAGCGTTTGTATTTCTTGGTTTTGTATTAAAATGGGACACAATTTGTCACAACTAAAACATTATTAGTGCAGTTCAGTTCCACTGAACAGTGTCCACTCACCCACGGAAGCTTTAAATTCACCTCATCCAACTGTCATTACCTGCTTGGAGAGACATGTCCATCAGGAGAAGCATATATATATATATATATTTATATATATATATATTCATATCATTGTGTTAACTAGAGTTATGAAGGTCGACCTGACTATTATGAGTTTTACATTTTACAGTTTTTTGCTGATGACCATGTCAACTCTCTACCTGTTGCCTTTCGAGCCACCAGCCAAAAACTGAAATAATTTCTCTGTCCTTTACTTCCCTCCCACACTGCAGTCATGCTGGTCAGAGACTGACCATATGTGCCCTACTTAGAGGAGTTCTAATCTTGTACTTTTTTACTTTGTACTTTATTTTTTAGATCCTTCCATGTCCTACAGTATTTACACCAAAAAAATCAGCTACAATTATTTCTTAATAATAATAATAATAATAATAATAATAATAATAATAATAAAGAACATGTCAAATGTAACATGACTTCTGTCAGTGACATCATGTTTGTTTCTTCACCACTAGTTCGTACCGTAGTTCATGCTGAAGGTACATCCCCACTACCGCTGTCTTTTCTGGTTGTTTCCAGGTCAATGATCGAGTGCTAATTGGAAGTGAGAAACAGACTTTGATTTGATGATGTGCTGCCTTGAGCTGCGACCCAACTGTGATATGTCAGCACAAGAACCAGTCCTAAAAATCTCCCCACTGGACGGAAGCCCACGGCCACACACAGCTGGGTGCTTCATTTGACTAAAGAAATGTCCTGGCTGTGTTCATAAAATGTAGAGATTATCTTTAATGAAGTAGTCCATGAAATTAAGAACAGAGATTAAATTTGAAATGAGCTGTTCCATTTTTTTTTTAATTTAATCTAAATGATATCTAATCTAATTGTTCTCCTTTGTTTCAAAAGAATAATTATAGACATATTGTGGAATCGAAATGGAAACTCCTTCTGTAACAATAACAAGGATCAAACCCGGAGAGAGGAAAATACCATTTGTTTATTTTTAGCAGTATACTGTAATCCTCCATGGCGGGTGATTCCATCCTCCCCCTGCCCCCCCCCCAGTGAGATCTCACGAAGAACAAGATCTCCCTTCCTCATGTTCCACTTCCCGCCTCGGCTCTGATGAGGCACGTGTCTCACCCACCCTACAGCACGCCTTTCGTAGGTCGAGGGTAAACTGTACCAGGAGCAGAAGCCCCCACCCCCACCCCCACCTCTGTTGCCTGCAGCTTCTGCTCCCTGTTTATCATATTAGCCCGTGCCCTTGAGCATTTTGCAGCCAGACTCATCCTTTGAACTGTGGAGACAAAGCAGACCGGAGCAGCCGTACTATAAATCATGTGGGTTTATTTTCTGACAGTAAATGTCCTTGTACTAAACCATTGTCAGGATTCAGAGCTCGCTATCTTGACTGGTCTTTCTTTTTTTTTCTTTGTGTGTGTTTTTCTTTGCTCCTGGCTGATAGAGAGATCAGGCAAAACAAAAAAACAAAAAAACAAACCCAGCTCTTATCAACTCCCCCTTGACCCTAGAAAACCAAATAAATATTGACAGTGAAATATACAATGAGATAAAACCAGGTGAAAGTGACAGTTGGTCCTGGTGAACAGCAGGAGGCAGCATCAAATTACCCTCCACCATGTGTATCTTCAAAGGTTTAATTATACTGCTGTATGACCAGCTATTGTTTGGAATAATTAAGATCCTGTGAAGTGTCATTTACTGACTCCCATAATTATCATTTTGCAGAGGAGCCAGTCTGTTGAGCAGAGTCAGTCCTGGAGCAGGAACAGAGAAGAGGAGCAATTTTCGAGTTGGCCAGCCAGCCAGCCAGCCAGCCAGCCAGCCAGCCAGCCAGCCAGCCAGTCGGCCAGCCAGCCAGTGCTTCGAACCAGCCAGCCAGTGCTCTGAATGTCGTGCTAGCTCCGCTGACCTCCATACTTCATCTCAACTGCAAATAAATGTCTCGGCTGCTGATGAGACAAGGTGAGAAAACGACATTTACGTAATAGATTCTAAGCACATACCAAATGTGATTGGAGCAATTCTCAACACAGCCCTTTAGGACTGAGAAACAGCCATTTCACTTCTTAATCATTTTAAACTGAACAGTGATAATTCTTTTATGTGGCCATCCTGCTGCATAGTGTATATATTTATTATTTATATACAGTAGTGTATATATATATATATATATGCATATATGCCTTACTGCCTTATGTCTTCTAACCCCCTTTGACCCCTGACCTATAAGTCAAGCCTTAAAGTAATCTGGTTTACTATAGGACATATGTTGATACAAATGATTCTGATACTGTGTTACATTTTCTATTTAATTTTCATATTTATGTTTTTTTTTTGTCTAAGTAAAGTCCACCATGAAATGTTGTTGCGGGTACTTAATATAGACAACTAGACAAATGGAAATACTTGTTATTGCAACCGACCCTAGTATATAGAGAAAGTCTCTTTAATATAAACAGGTGGAAACACAAAGTAAAGACAACCTGTCATTGATCCTTCAACAATGAAATCTGACTGAGTCAAACTGATAATCTTGGTTCACTGACAGCCTCAGGGAACCTCCACGCTGTACGTTTTCATTTATTTTTCTGCCAGCCTACAAGGCTCCCCGTCGCTGGTCTACTCGTCCACTGGTCCACTGTAGGGTCAGACGTGAGGCTCACTGTAACTGACGGCTCAACAATTATCGGCT
Organism: Cynoglossus semilaevis; assembly: GCF_000523025.1. Taxonomy (NCBI): domain Eukaryota; kingdom Metazoa; phylum Chordata; class Actinopteri; order Pleuronectiformes; family Cynoglossidae; genus Cynoglossus; species Cynoglossus semilaevis. Next base: position 9,825,425 of record NC_024311.1, on the reverse strand, counting down.
CATTCACAAATACACAGCTGTGGAGTGAGACAGGAGAATCAGAGCTGGGCTCAGCACAGAGACATCAAACAAAATTAATCTGCTCTAACACAATGACTACACGGCCTGAATTATAAAGTACTTGTTGACTCACAGACTGGCAGAGTCCATCTGATCTGCTGCTGCTGCTGCTGCTGCTGCTGCTGCTGCTGCTGCAATAGTAAAGAGCAATTTCAAATGATGTCTACAGAAAAGATCAGTTTACAGCCACTGCTAAAGAAAGGGTTTGACATGAAATCACGCCTTTTCACTTTACAAAGCAGCAGGAACTTCTGCTGTGACATTTGATAGCGATGCTGTGT
>NC_024311.1:9809433-9825009 GCF_000523025.1 Cynoglossus semilaevis | reverse complement strand
AATTTCTGCTGTGACATTTGATACTGATGCTGTGGTTTTATCTGCTGAAGTCTTTAAGAAGGTGATGTTTTTTTTTAATCTTTCTGTGGGCTTTTTTTTTCCTTATTAAGCTTTTCTATTGTGATCAGGAATTGGGGCAGTGGGAACCAGTTAACCCGCCCATTCTTGCAGGCTCATTATTTCCAATAATTATTTTCAATTTCTTTTGATGGTTGACATTTTATAACATTTTGTCTTCTGTCTGTCTGTCACTCTCCTACTTAGAAATCTGTTCTGTCTGAATTGAACTCTCAGTTTAATGTATTAATGTATTTTTTAGAAAAAAAAATCTAACATAATAATGTTAGATTTTTTTCAAAATAACTTATTTTCCTTGTAAATGAGTCACAACAGTGTTAATCCACAGTGTGATTTCACTTTTCAAGTTTTTACACCTAATGCCTAATTTAATTTCCTTGATTCAACACTTTCTTTAGCTTTGGGGGTTGGAGCAAACAACGGAACTAATTTAGATGTTACATTCTCTAACATTTTATACAGAATAATTTTAAACAATTTTTATAACTGCTTGTTATATGACCTTGAGTTTACCTGACCTCTCTGCACCGGAGTCTGGTCTTCTGGACCTTGTCCTACTTCTAAAGTCTTGTTTGAAACTGTTCCTGCATTTGAGTCCAAACCGAGGCACATTAGATAGATGTCAGACACTGAGGTCAAGGTCAAAGTCATGTAACCTTCATCATTGATCAAAGGATGACCAGATTTCCATAAAAATGTTAACCACGGCTCAATATTTTCCTACCAGAATAATAATTGAGAATTTGTTTAGAATGAGAGTATTAAGTGTTTTCTGCAACAACAGCTGACTCATGATAACAACTGTATGACTGTAAATCAAAGTGTCGACTACCAAAGAGATTTAGTCATAGAGCATCCTCTCCCAGACCATCTGTGAACCATATCAACTCCATAACATAAGGAAGCATATGTCATTTGTTTTTAATATAAAGGACTGGCTTTCATTATTGGGAGTGAAGCTTTGTGAGGTTTGATCACTTTGATGTTTTTGGCCTAAGGTACTTTAGCAGATATGTGTTAACATAATTCACTTAATTCAATGAATTTTTGCTCATTTTTATGTCACTAATCACCAATAATAACCCTTGTTTAAGATCAGTCTTTTATTCTTTAAAGAAAGAACATTTACATCAGTGTCTCTCCTGAGGTGTAACATGTGACTATTTGGTCGTGGGATTGACTGCGTGCAAGTGTTCCAGAAAGCAAAAGATGCTCTGTATGTGATGGGGGATGGGTGAGGGTGTAAAGTAGAGAAGTCTAACTGAGACCCTCTAGAGAGGCGGGGGAGAGAAGGTGGGAGAATAGTCACCTGTGAGGTGATGGGAGCTCGGTGTACTTTTCATATGAAGACAGAAAGACGGATCTGACGTCCACAGGTTTAATTGGTGGTGGAGTCATAATTATTATAATTATTATTTTTATTTATAATAAATAATATTAATAATAAATAACCATAATTATATTAATTATATATTTTTCCTCATATATGTATGATGCAATGTTCGACACGTTGGTTAGAGGTACTGTACATGACAAAAACAACCAGTTAGTCCAAGCTGTTGTAAAATATTTCCTACATTTTCTACCTAGTTACAAGAGCTACACCACTGTTAGACATGTACCTGCTGTCAGCTGCAGCTTCAGTGCAGCAGTCAATCTGATCTTTTCACCATCAAAGACATCATTTTTACAGCAGTTTCACTGCCATCAGATGTATTTATGATCCAACAAATTAGGGCTGAACGTGGAATTTAGTGCAGATGTTTGTTTTTTTCTACTTTTCAGCATTTTGCTGTAGCCTGGTGTTGGCTTTGAGAGATAGTGTGATTGACTTGGTGGATCCAGTCATTGGGCTGAATGACCTTGGTGAAATGTCTTACAGCACATGAAGGCAGTTGCTGAGTGAATTCAATAATTCCCACATGAGACAGAGCTTGATTTAAAGATATCCAACAGAAGTGAAATCCTCTTCTTAATCCTCTGCCAAAAACTCAGCTGGATCAAAAACTGGGAATTTTCCACCGGTTTATGTTGGGAGGTGGTTAACTGACTCCCAGGCTCCGACGAGGATAAGCTGTTACCTCCAGTCATGTGCCTCCCTGCTGGTCACATCACACCACGAAAGGACAATAACATATGATTAATAAAACTAAACAGCTAAGAGGAGTATTGTGTGTGTGTGGTGTGTGTGTGCGCGCGCACGTGTGTGTGTTTATATAATATCTCAGAGCAAGCTGTAGTTAGATGGTACAGAATTTGATTCTCACCATCATGTTGGAAAAGTCAGCAGTGCGTGCAGAAAACGACTCAACAGCGATGGTGTTTATATCTAAATCATTTCAAAATGCCACTGATGACATAATTCATCATCCTGATGCCTGGTGCAGATGAGAGACCTGGGCCAGAATTGTATTAGCTGTGGATGTTCTGAGCTGTGTAACAGCCCAGGGGCTCAGTCACACAGTTTGACATGCAGGTGCGTGGAGTGTCCTGCAGCAAACAGGCAGCACTCTTGTCAGAGGTGTACCGAGGCATGACACGCAAACACACACACGTACATATATACACTCACACACACACACACACACAGCCCCCATCATGGCAGCCTTCCACCACAGGAAGGCTGATAAAAATATCACAAGCCCTATCAGGCAATTAAACGTGGAGAGGCAGTGGAGTGTGTTGGCAGCTTAATGGTTTCAGCCTACCCGCAGACGCGCCACTGTGGCTGGCCAACAGGGGGGGATTCAGACCGCTGATAGAGTGGGAAATGAAAAGGTGGGAAAAGTGGTTACATTGGTCTCAGTGAACAGTTTCTCCGCTGTGTGGTTAAGGAGAGGATTTAAAATATACTGTGGAGCAGCATTTTATCGTTTAGAAAGTAGTAAAATGATTGCCCTGCACAGATGAACAATTGTATTATTATTATTATTATTATTATTATTATTATTATCAATACATCTAATAATAATGTTGTTGTTATTATTATTATTATATAATTGATATTAATATATTTATTAATAATAATTGATTCTCTTTATTATTGAAAAACTGTGTTAAAGGAGATAAGTAGCATCTATTCTATATACCACTTAAACCATGTAATTCATTTTACAGCTCTGTGTTGCTTTTTACCCTGATGTCCTGAAACGCCCAGCCCCCCACTCCCTCTTCCCTTCTCCCCACCATGCTTCCCCCTCAGCAGATAGACTCTGTTTCATTATCTCTTAAAAACATGGCTCTATAGTGAGGGAACCCTTTGTAGTCTGAGATCACAGGGACTTGCACCTTAGCCACACTCACTTTGCATGATATGGTGACCCAGTGGCTGAATCAGTTCCAAACTAACAGGACATCATGGAGTCGGTGGACTGGTGATGGACGCTGCACAAACTCAGACGACCATTATCAACTGGCTGGTATCATGTCCCATGTCGGTGCTCTTGTCAAGTCCCACCACAGCAGTGATGTGTCATAAACACCCTATCGCCTCACACAATCTCAGCTAACTGATACAAGGTAGCCTCATGGTGGCGCTGAGCCCCAGTGGGTTTCTTGGTTTTAGTAGTTGTGTGAGACATAAATACAGGACGGAGAGATACAATAAGAACATGTCTCTGTACGTGTTTGTGTGTAGAATGAAATGGTTGCAGTAGAGGATCCAGATAAAGGTGGCGCTGATAGACCTGTCACTTGGATACAGTCAAACTGAAATAAACACACTATATGAAGAGAGGCTTATCCTATGTATTTGATGTTCACATCAAAAATTAGTAATTCATGCTAGAAAGGAAAAATATTTCACAAGAGAGAACAAAGGGCTGTGCTAGCAGAAGGTTTATTCCTAAATCAACAAAGAGAAAAGAGCAGAGAAAGGCTGAGTTCTTCACTTCTCCCATGTCATTTTACTGCTAACTTTACCTTCAAATGTCAAGGATAGAAGTGCCGAAAGCACCTGAGATCTACTATGGTCATAGGTAAATTATAATGTACATATAAGCACATAATTACAATAATAACTATATAGAATATTACTGTACGGAGTACTTTTTTATATCTAAATCTTGTGTCTTTCAACAGTTTCTGCAGATGAGCTCATGTGCCTCTGGGGTGTTTGGGTAGCTACATGCACAGTTGGCAGCAGATAACTCTACATGTTGCCAGTAGTGGTACAAATGTTGGACTTTTAGCAGGCTGTCGATGATTAGGGACACATAGGTAGAATAAATATCATAAATATTCCAGACATTTTTTTGTTTAATGTTTCAGGCTCAGTTCAGTTAAACACGTGAAGACATAATGAGGTGGACAGTGTAGATTTCGTTCTCGTTAAATAAACAATTACAAAACCAAAGATGGAAATAAAAAGGAGAGAAATGACTTGATATGATAGTTCAAGTCAGGGTTGGGTTGTTTCAGCACCATGGACAGCGATATATATTTCTTGTAAAATCTTTGTTTCACTTGCTGCTACTACCGAGTTCTCGATCCTCATTAGTGTAGAAGCTCCTGCCTCTGTCTACTCTTTTTCCCATCAGCATTAGAGGCCAAATAACTGGCTTCTAAATTACCACTGTAATCTTGCAGTTTCTCCCAGTCTGTGATCTACAGGAAAAAGCAAGAATTCGCACAAAGCTGGAATAAGTTGGAAAGCTCCCATTAGTGGACCACCACTCTTCATTTTTCCTTCTCACACTTTTTTCTAATGGGTAAAAAATAAGCCAGGCCACACATCAGAACATTTTGTAGCACTGACAAAGTGACTTATTACTTCTGGCTGTACACTTTCCTTTCCCTTGCTGAATTCATCAAGAGAGCCATGTCGCCCTCAGTAAGGCTGGCACCTGCTGCTGTTAGTCATGCCTATCCTTCTTTCTCTTTCTCTGACCTTGAGACAAAGATAAAGGTATACTGGTCCTAGAAACACCAGCAGCATTCAGTATACCTCTTCAGTGCACACACAAACAATAAAACAGATGAATTAATACACAGCAGCACAGTGGTTTAAGCCGAAACTGACTAGTGATGGAGGGTGAAAACCACATTGCATATCCACATTAATCACAGTTAGATGTAAAAGCCTCTCTGTGGTCCTTTTTTATGTCTCATTAACTTTCAGTCGCTGCTGGACTCTGATTTGTCACATTGTAATTGGGGTCGAAGAGCTATAATGTAGGTTTTCAGTATTTATGTGAAGTGAAACAATAAAAACAGTTATGGCAGCGTTACCAGATTTTCTTACTTTCACTTTGGAGGCTGTGCATTAGCACAGGGTGAATCGGTGCCGTCAATTACTCAGGACAGCGTGCAGTCATTCTGATAGCAAGCTGACGTTATGATGATGATGCATGAAACAAACTATCTACTGTGATCAACCACCTCCACTGGTGGAGCAACCATCCACGGCGGTGGAAGAAGCAACTGCGATAGGTCACGTGATCCAATTAACGACCGTTTTCCACACGGTGATGCACAGACAAAAGATGGAGCATGACTTTTTAATCAAATAAGGGAATGTAATGGCAGTAGAAGGAAGTCATTGTGACTGCTGAACTAATAAGGCAGTAGTTTCCTCCTGCAAGAATCAGCATTCTCAAAAACCTACCGCCCAAAACTCACATAAAGTAAATCCTAATTAGAACTGATGGACCACTTAGATTATAGTCTTGTTCTTCCCATGACCTTGGGCTTATATAAAGAATAAAGGACTTTGAAAGAAAAAGTTTGATCAATCTAAGTAGACACCGCTGGCATTAACACAATGAAAAGCGAGAGAAATCATGTCGCTGGCTTCCAGATGATCCTGTCTAATTCCTGTCAGCAGAACCACCTAATATAACCTGCTGTGTTTCAGCACCGTGTGCCTGTAGGCTAACAGTGAAGTAAGAGAGCACAGAAGAACACCGTTTGCTTCACACCAATTTAGAATCTAGTGACATTTCCCCGTTAGGGTTGTAGCTCATTCCTCACACCTATACTCGTTTTCTGAACACCTGTATGTCTATCACTGTGTAGCTTCCACCTCAGCTTCTGTGTTAGTTCACTCTATAAAAAAAATATAGTTGGACATTCCCGTGTCAGCCCAGTCTTTAGGTAAAGGCAGGGATATCAGGCCAGTACCATTTGCATACAAATTGCCCAGCTGGTACCTTGTTGTTATGACAACACACGGCTCCCAGAAATGGTTTGGAAGTGGAACACAGAAAGGAAGCAGCCACTGAGGGGGGTCATGTATAAAATAAATGTTTTAATGTTTTATTGTTGGTGAAATAGTTTTCTCAGATGTTTGCTGTGCAACAAAAAAAAAAAAGGAAAAGGAGATGGATGGAGAGCAGGATCATTTTTGAAAACACATGTTTGAAATAATAATGTTTAATGAGGTAAAAATAATAATTTAAAATATAAATATAATATCAAACATAATATATGACCTGATCCAATTTCTGTTTTACTGACCTGTTGATGAACTTTCCTCAAACTTCCTTTCTTTGTGTTAACCTGAATTTTTTTTTTTCTTTTTCTTTTTTCTCTGACCTTCATACAGTTGAATTAATTTCAGTGAGCTGGGCTGAAGTCTCTCTGCTGGTAAAGAACAGTGAACTTCACTGACAACACACTGTCCTCTACTGGTAGATACTGGAAGGGACATTTACACAACTCCGTGTTTCGTTAAACGTATTATAATGAAGTCTGAGGCCACCGAGCCCACACTTTCTCAGAGTCATTCTGGCTCAGCTTACTGGCCATTAAAATTGTTTTGCTCTGGGTTTTGTGGGCATTCTGTGAACTCTGCATATCTGTTTAAACCAGCAGCCTGAACGAGACTCAGGTTTAATCATTGGTCTCTCCACAACTGCCAAATCACTGTAGGCTAATCAGTGCCTCTGTTACAAGGTAATGGAGCTGCTCCTGACTCTGGTACTTGACCTCGTTCTGCCTGTAGAGTGCTGCTCTGTGTGCACGAGGGCGCCCCTTACCCCCACCCACACAGGTAAAACTCTACAATTTATTTTCCTGTCTTGTGCATCAACAAGAGGAGAGCCCCCAGTGATGTGTTACAGATTGTTAGAGAAAACTGGTGCAAACCACTCCAGCCCAGATTGAAAGTCCTGAATCAGCTAGGACATCTGCGTCCATGCGTGTTGCACCCTTTACCCTTGGGATGGTAGGTGGTGACTCGACCTTCCTACCTTGAATATAAATGCTACGGTACTGTTGTTGAATTGCTGTCGGTTCGCAACGGTATCCAAGGTCAGAACCCTCAGGCAGGTCAGATTTTTACTCAAGCACCACACAGGTCATTTACTGCCTACTATCAGCATGGCCACCCGTTGGGGACTCTGTGGCGCTGGGAAGATCAGCCATGACTTCAGTGTTGCAATGAAGACTTTGCCTCCAGGTGATCACCAGGTGCTACAACCGCTCAACCACGTCGTCATCCCCTCTTTGAGATGCCTCATTTGCTGCTGACAGAGCAGCAGTGAAATAAATGTTGAGTGTTTTTTTCTTTCCTTCTTATGTGCAGATAGCCGTCATTGCAGCCAGAAGCCTGGAGCGTGCCAAGGAGTTCGCCAAGAAGCATGGTATTCCTAAGGCCTATGGCAGCTACGAGGAGCTGGCCAAAGACCCTGACATTGGTAAGTGAAGAGCAAGTAACAACCTTTGGACAGAGGCACAAAATTAGTGTGTTGTTCCCCCTCCCAGATGTTGTGTACGTGGGAGTTCTACACACAGAGCACTGGAGGGTTGGTCTGCTGTTCCTCAATGCTGGGAAAAACGTCTTGTGTGAAAAACCTTTTGCCATGAACGCTAGACAGGTGAAAGAGCTGGTTGCTGCTGCCAAGAAAAACAACGTCTTTTTGATGGAGGTGAGGGTTTAAAGATGGGTCTGTGTTACATGTTGGATTTTTTTGCATCACATTTATTGAATGAGTATCTTTAAGGCAGGATGTCAGGTTGAAGCTTCAGTTTTATTTCATTAATTTACCAACAACCTTGTTACAGTCAACCTTCAAACAGTAGTTTAAACCTGGGTTATACACATATTAGCATAGCATTTACTCATAGGAAGTAAAAAGCAGTTTAGTAATATACTGGAGATCACAGGAAACTACAGCACCAATGTTATGTTTTTGCAGTGGTGCTACAGGGTGTTGTCCCTTCTATCCCTCCTAGGCCATCTGGTCCCGCTGTTTCCCTGTGTACTCTGAGGTGCGCCGGCTGCTGACGGAGGCAGCAGTAGGGGAGGTGAAGCTGGTAAAGGCCTACTTTGGCTCCCCACAGCTCCACATTCCCCGCTCTGTGAAGAAAGAGTTGGGCGGAGGAGCGCTGCTAGATATCGGAGTGTACTGCCTACAGTTCATCCTGATGGTGTTTAACGGAGAGAGGCCAAAGTCCATCCAAGCCACAGGGGTGCTGCTTGACTCAGGTTTGGTGACCACTGCAGCACAGGCAGCAAATGTATGCTGTAAATGTGTGCCATTGTTTAACACACAGCACAGATTAGTAACTGTCAGTCAGACAAACATTAGAGCAGAACAGAACTGTGTTGTGGGAACAAAATTAAATTATATATATTATATTTAAGGCAGGCTGTTACAAGCAAAAGCTTACCATACATAAAATATATATTTTATATATATAAAATATATATATAAATAATATATATTTATATATAAAAATAAAAAATACACTAACACTGTGAGTGAGTGGAATGTGCGGAATTAAACTTGGATTTCACCATTTTTATAATAATAATAAACAATAATGATAACAACAACAATAACAACAATAAGTGTTGTTGTTATTGTGTTGTTGTTGTTTTTGTGAAATATATGTTATAGATTATTGTTAATTATTATTGTCATCAGGATTATCATTGTTATTCAGAATAATGTCATTAATTTGGTTATTCCTTCTTCCCATATTTCCATACATATTAGAGGTGGACGAATCAGTCGTGGTGGTGATGAAGTTCTCTGGGAATAGAATAGCGTTCTGTTCCTTTTCGATTGCCACTCGACTTCCAAATGATGCCATCATCGCTGGCACAGAGGGCTCCATTCAAGTACGATACACTAGGCTTAATTGAGTAAACGTTGAGGTGCTAAGACTAATGGGTAATTCTGTGTTACCCCTTGTGAACCTCTTTACCTACAGAAAGCCCCTCATTGAGGTTAAGTAAGTAAGTAAAGTCAAGTGTGCGAGCTAACCAGCCCTCCAGAGATTATCAGTGCTGATATTTAAATTTTATACCCCTTGAATTCCATAAAGGGCAAAACTAGTGCAAATATCAATTTACCTCAACACAAAACTTTTTTTTCATATGCCCCAACAGGTTTTTGGTCCTATGCACTGTCCGACCACACTGGTGGTTAACAACAAGGAGACTGAGTATCCTCTGCCTGAACCAAGCTTATCTCTGAATTTTACAAACAGCACTGGGCTTCGATATGAGGCAGAAGAAGTCAGGCAGTGCCTGCTCAAGGGTAACGAAAAACAAAAAATAAATAATCTTGGGTTAAATTATTGACATTGATGTACACAAATATATCAGAAGCAAACATTATTCAACATGAAAAAAAATTACACTTCCTGTGTTAATTTTTTACATACACATATTTATAGTTAAAGATTATAACTCAGGTGTGACCAAGTGCCTTATGCTTGTGTTCAACTCCTCCTCCTTATCCACAGGACTGAAACAGAGTCCACAGATGCCTCTGGCCCATTCTGTCCTCCTGACAGAGATCATGGACGAAATCAGGAGACAGGTGGGAGTTGTCTTCAACCAAGACAGGCACTGACGTGACTCCAGAGCCAAGCTGTTTCATCTGACCCAGACCTGTTCAGGTGGATCAGGTCACAGTTGATCAGTGCAGACTTTGGATTTTTGACTTACACAGATGACTCAGACGACAAAGCCCGAGCTCCATAAATGATTCCTGTTTCAAGGGTTATTAAATTATACAATCAATAAATTATTCCACATTAACATTTGGAAAGCTTTAACCTCTGGTATTGAGGGTTTTTTTTCTCTATGTACTATATATGTATCCCTTTACCTCCAATCAGAGTAATTCTAACCCACAACTATAGTTCTGTATGAGTCTTAATCCGTGGTTATACAGTTTTATTCTCAAAATCCAGTGGAAAACCAAGAAAGTCACGGTGTAAATAAACAGAGCCACAGAAGTGTGTGTCGACATCCTGTAATCAAGTCATCAGCTCTTTAAAGACTAACCCAGCTGTCACTGTGAGGCATGTGATTGATGAATCCAATAAAGGCCTGATTGTGGAAGCCATGTTTTCATTTCAAGTATCATCCGCTGCAGAGAAGAAGAAGAGACGTGGAGTGGCACATCTGAATCAGAGCGTGCTGTCTTGCCTGACCCTTGATGGATAGGACAAATAGATCCATGTTCTCTGAACAAAAAATAGGTTGAACTGTCTGCTATTTTCAAGGCTGAGACAAAGACATGCCGATACGTGTCAGCACAGAGCACAGCTCATTTATTTGGTGTTTGCTCATAATTATTTGGACCCGCTGAACTCTTAAAAGAAGACTACGTGTGGCTAATACACACATCAGCTCTGGAGGCCAAATGTTTTCAGTACAATCACATTAATTTAAGAGGAAATTTAAATACGTATTCATTTCCTGTTGGCCACATCTAGTACTTTGTGACAGAATAACTAATTACATTCATGGTACGAAGTCAATTGGGTTGTGAACAAGTCAATGATCTCAAGGACACACACACAAAAACGTGCACTAGTCCACGATGACAATAAATCTAATAAACTGAATATAACAATGAATAAAAGTGAAGTAATGAGGACACACACTTCACAGAACTAATATAAATTGAAGACCTATTAAAAAGTGTCAATGCTTCATGGCCATTCTTTTCATTGCAATATTCTTTAATGTATACATTGTACCAGCATAAATAGAGGGACTCATTAGGTATCAAATAATGTGTATAAAAATACAAAAGAAATACTTAAAATAGTAAAAGCTGGGGTAAAAATACTACTTCACCTGCAAACAACAACAACAACATCTATATAAGTACTCAGTGATCCTCGTCATTTTATTCGAGGCAGTAAAGTAAAAGGCAACTGGACTGTCTTCTTAGAAAGAAGACGTTTCAAAACAGGAGAAGAATTTTGGATAAAACGGTGAAACGTCTACTTATAATGCTTATAAATAATAATAATAATAATAATCATAATAATCATAATAATCATAATAATCATATACCATACTATGACCCCATACGTGGGCTCCACCTTGTGGCTAAAAGTAGCCATTACCGTTATAAATCACGACGTGGTTACGTCACTTCCTTTATCCAAGTGGTTCACGATTCAACATGGCTACCCGGTGGGGAATCTGCGGCGCTGGGAAGATTAGTAATGATTTCACTGTGGCTCTAAACACTCTGTCAGCAGACGAACACCAGGTACCGCAGGGCTGTCAGTGTTAGTGACGAAAATACTGTAGACTTTTTGAAGAGTTTTGAACAGTCAGTGTTTCTGCGATTAAAATAAAGTTAAGTATGAAAGCTTGGCCAGCTAGCGATACACGAACGATCCGCGTAGCAGTAAATACTTCTCAAAGTACTGTTTACATACATTTAAATATGGTGTTAAGTATAACATTAGTATCAATTGTTATGTTGAACTTTAGGAATATATCTGCATAACTTTTCCTTGGAAAACTTTGGGCTACCGTGTAGAAGGTGATAGAAAACCTTTCTTTTCTCAGGTTGTGGCTGTGGCAGCTCGCAACTTAGAAAATGCACAAGAGTTTGCGAAAACGCACAGCATCTCCAGAGTGCATGGAAGCTACGAGGAGCTGGCCGCAGATCCAGACGTAGGTCAGTGCATGAAATATAAATAAACATCGGACAAAACCCGGAGGCCGGCAGACTTCTACACCATGTACTTTTATACGTGTGTACAGATGTGGTTTATATTGGAGTTATACACCCGTACCACCTATCCACTTGTTTGCTCTTTACAAATGCGAAGAAGAATGTGCTCTGTGAGAAGCCGCTGGCCATGAACAGTAAAGAGGTGAAGGAGATCCTGAGCTCAGCCAGGAGGAATGACGTCTTCCTCATGGAGGTGAGGTTAATGTAGAGCACTCACACCAGTACAAAAAACAACTAAATGTGTAGACGAATCAGACACTAATGCAGGGTCTTCATGTGGTAACTATCGTAAAAACAGTCACGATGTACAGTAGGTTTTGTAATTCGTGGTGTTCACCATATTAAACACAGTCTAAGTGCATATGATTGGTGGATACTATAAAAACAAGAAAATGTGTTGACATTGTTTTGTCTATTCTGTCATTATGGGTCTGCGTGTTAAGTACCATAACATTTCAAAAGCTTATCCTCCTCTTCACTCATATATATATATATATATATATATATATATATATATGTGTGTGTGTGTTTCAGGCTTTATTGTGCCAAACCTCTGACATTTGCTGTATCTGCTGTTTATCTGGTCTGTATTTAGTTAATTTTGTTATTTCAAATGTCACAGCTTCAGTTGAACAAGACTTCTTTCTGTGGACGGCTACAGCACTACAAATTACCTTTAAAACACGAAGCTGTGTTCATAGTAATTTTCTATACAAATAAGATCCTATAAAAAAGACAAAAATAAAGGTTTCATAAAAAATGAATAAAAATGCACTCATTTGCTTTATGGTTAAAATTCGGAAAAAAACCTAATTCTTTTGGTACGTCAACCATTGTTTAGAAGCAACATACTTTACAAATAATTTTCTGAAAAATTCTTAAAAAAATATGAAAATAATTGAAAACAGAATAATTTGCCCTAAAATACATAGTTATGTCTCTTTTAATGGTTGAATTAAAAAAATATATACTTTTGGTATGTCAACCATTGATCAAAAAGCAACATATTATACTAATAAGATTTAGAAGAAGTCTTTGAGAAAAGGTTACTTTTATAGTCTTGTAATTCAGTTACTTTTTAGGAGAAGTAACTAGTAACTATTACTAGTTATCATTCCACACACTGTCCTTGATATTGCGCAGATGCACATGATGCAAATGCAGTCAGAGCCGACAGTCTCAAGTTTACAATTGATTTCAGTGCAAAATAATTTGGTTAAAACCAATTTAATACATGGCAAATACCACGACTAAGACTTTCTTTGGTTGATAACAGCTTTGGTTGATTACAGCTTTAATTACCACCTCAGCGAGTTATTAATAACTGGCTGTTTTTCACTTTAGGCGATCTGGACCCGCTTTTTCCCAGCCTCTGTGGAGATCAGAAGACTTCTGGCCCACGGGGAAGTGGGTGAGGTGCAGATGGTCAAGGCAGAATTCGGTGTCCCATTGATGGACGTACAGAGGTCAGTGAAGAAGGAATTAGGGGGTGGAACCATACTAGACCTGGGCATCTACTGTCTGCAGTTCATATGCATGGTGTACAATGGAGAAAAGCCGGAGTGCATTCAGGCCATGGGAGTCTGCCAGGAGACAGGTGAGGAACAGAGTAGGAAAACCACTGCAGTCGTCGCACAACTTTTGATTTTACCATTGGAGTTACATGGTTTATAATGTTCCAGTCCGGTCTAAACTTTTAGTCAATGAGAGTTTCTACAGGGAGTGTTCATGCCATAAAAGTTATTTTTGAACTCATTTCTTTTCTGTGCCTTCAGGCACAATAAAGTCCCCAAGTGTCATCAGTCATTCAGGCTGTGGTGTTTCCGACATGCTGAACTCATTTTGGTTCACAGGCCGCATACAACCTTATTAGATATCAAGTGGGCCGGACTAGTAAAATTGTAACATAATAAATTATAAATAACAATAAGTCCATGTTTTTCCAGGTATATTCAAATTTTTTATTATTGTTTATATTTAATGCATTCATAATAATTTTACAAAAAATATCCTCAACATGAAGTGTTTGTGTATTTTTTTATTCTCAAAATTCATCAAGTGGACCACTTTTGGCCCGCAGGCTGTATGTTTGACATCCCCGCTCTAGAGATTTCTTTGCACTGTTAAATACTTTTATGCAAATGTGTTTGTGTGATTTGCTGTTGTTCCAGGAGTGGATGAGACCGTGGTGGTCACGCTGAAGTTCTCCTACAACAGAATGGCTGTGTTCACTTGCTCATCCAAGATCCAGCTACAAAATGAGGCCTCCATTACAGGCACTAAAGGCACGATCAGGGTAGGTCATGACCACAGGGCCACATATTGCAGTTTGGGAAATATTATAAAATGCAAAATATTTATAATATAAAAAGATGAGCTCAAGTATGAGGCAGTTATATATTAGTATTATGTTGTGAAAAAATGTGACAAATCAATCAGTTAATATAGTGTCCACTGGTCTTTTCATAGGTCCCTGCCCACATGTGGTGCCCGACCTCATTAGTGGTGAATGGTGTGGAGACTCAGTACCCGTTGCCAGAACCATATTTGCCTCTTAACTTCATCTGCAGCACAGGGATGCGATATGAGGCAGATGAGGTTCGACAGTGTCTGCTTAAAGGTACTATTATATTTTCTATTATATTAAAGGTACTTATACTTATATTTATACATTACTTGTAATACAATTTCTCAACAACCGGTGGCACCCCAAACAATAAAAGTTCTACATGTTTACTTTGTAATCTGTGTAGGGCTGAAGGAGAGTGCAGTTATGTCTCATGCTGACTCCCTTCTGTTGGCAGAGGTGGAGGATGGGATCCGGAGGCAGGTTGGAGTCGTGTATGAGCAGGATGCCAAGTAACAAAATACACACATTTAGGGTGTGATTACCTAACAACTATGATAAAATATGTGCAATGCAACAGGTACATTTGTTTACTGGTAAAACTTGACCTCAATACATGAAAACAACGTACTGTATTTTCCGAACTATACTTGGCTCTGGAGTATTTGTTGCATTTGGTAAAGTCCTTGTGTTAGAGATCTTCAAAAATAAAACTCTCAAAAATGAATAAAAATGCGCTAATTTGTTTCAAAATACTTAGCGATGCCCTATTTGTGGTTAAAAAGCAGAAAAAATATACTTTTTTGGTACCCCATCTTTTGATCACAGTGGAATCTTAGTCAAATAAGTTCCTGAACAAATCTCCGAAAATAAAAGTTTCTCAAAAATGACTAAAAATGCACCAATTTGCCTTAAAATACTTAGCTATGTCCATGTTTGTGGTTAAAATTCAGAAAAAAATTTTTTTTTGCTATGCCAACTTTGGATCACAGTAAATTACTATACCAATAACTTCCTGCGTGGAGGAAGTTCACTGTCACTGCTCACTGTATTCTCTTGTACGAGGACCTGTGACACACACGACTGACATGACGTGGCCACAAAGGAAACATTTTTGTCAGTTTATCAGAGTTCTAATAGGCCAGGTCTGGAAATGTTAATGGTGAGTGTAGCCTCATGTTAACTCAGATTTACAACAGAAACAAAAAC
>NC_024311.1:9788932-9809333 GCF_000523025.1 Cynoglossus semilaevis | reverse complement strand
ATATTTCAAAAATCACCCAAAACAAGCAAACATGTAAGGCACAGTGAAATCTTAGTCAAATAAGTTCCTGAACAAATCTCCAAAAATAAAAGTGACTCAAAAATGACTAAAAATGCACTAATTTGCTTTAAATGAGTTGCTATGTCTTGTTTTATGGTAAAAATTCAGAAAAAATATACCTTTTTGTTTCATCAGCCATTGATTGAAAGCAACATAATATACCAATAAAAAATCCTAAAGACTAAAATGTGTTGCTGGTTTGACCAGGGGAGAGTGACAAAGACTGTGAAATGTGGGCCCAGGTTGAATTCCTAGAACAGGCAATAGTAAAAAAAAAAATGAAATGATGGTATTAGACACAACATTATGAACGGAGTTACTGCTCTCCCTACCAATTGTTAAAATTTGATACTAAGTCTGAGTAGTAATGGGTTCAGGAAGAAAGAAAGTCTAAAAAATATATATATTTTAGTACTCGTGGTACCAATACAATACAATACAATACAACACAGACAGGAAGGTTTGGGGAAAAAGCTAGAGAGGCCAGATTGAGATGGTTTGGCTGTGATTAGTCATCAGTAAAAAGAACAAGAGGTCAAGATATATGTGAATCTCTCCTTTATTGGTGGGAAGCCAGTCTTGTTGCACAATCTGGAGCCTCTATTTAATATATACCTATTTATCTTTATATATATTTTAAAACCTTTACATCAGATTAGATCTTGCACTCTACAGTTACACTTTGAAGCACACAAACACACACACAATAGACACAAGTTACAATGGGCCACTGATGGGCCAATGATGGAGAACTAAGGATAGCATTAAGGTTCACTGGCACCAAAGGCCTGGACCAGTCACCTGTGAAAACCCCTAAAAGTGCTCTTTGATTTCAGTCATTATTTTATCACAAATTTATTTTAACACAAATACAGTAACTACCGCCACACCTCTGGAGCGGACATCCAAAGCTAACCCTTCTCTTTAATCAGACAAAATATAAGTAGTATTTGGATGTCCCACACCGAGACTTGATCCACAAAAGTATAACAAAGAGTGTAACATTGTCTGGAGTCGACGAGGAGTGCAGATACGTTTGAATACAAGGGCAGCTGGAACACTTGGAACACACAGCACTACATTAGGATCTGTTTGGGTGAAGTTGTGGAGGAGAGGCAGCTTCTGAAGGAGTGAGACCATTTTTTTCAGTCTGCCTCAGCTCCAACATCACCTAAACATGAGCCATTATGCGCATGCACACAAACCAAGAAGCTTTCACTCGTGGACTGAATCACTTCTGACAATACAAGTGTCAAATAAACAGCAGTTTCTGGTTGTGTGTGTTAATTTGAGGCTCCAAAGACTGGTTTAATGGAGAGAACCTTCTAGAGAGGAATGGAGATAAAGTGGAAATGTATTGAAGGTTAGTTTTTTAAATTTTTTTTAAATTTAATTCCTGTATGCTTACTGCGATCTAAAGACTCTGACTCTCTATTGAAGACTTAAAAGGCTGTGAGCTGGAGTGCACTGTTGAGCTATGAAACATAGATGAAAGGTGAAGGGAGAAAGCAGAGTGGCCTCACGGTTTTTCACACCACTGGAACCACACGCATGGTGTTGGTGAAACCAGAACCTGGGCGCCAGCCGGTCAGGACGATGACAATATCGCCTTCTTTGAAGAAGCCGCGGGCTTTGCCTGAAATGTCACAAGTATTTTTTTAGATTACAAAACAAATCCTTCAACTGAGTTATTACGGCATTTTTTAAACTGTTTTGAAAACAAGACATCAAAGTCATACCCATATCCATGGCAAAGTTGACACGCATGTCGACGTCCTCTGCCCACACCTCATGGGCAGGGGTGGTGTAAAGGACAGGAAAGATGCCCCGGTACAGGTGTGCTTGACGGGCTGTCTGGGCGTTACGAGTCAAAGCGATGATGGGGGCACGTGGTCTGTACCTCGATACCAGGTGGGCAGACCTGCAGAAAAGCACATCTGGTAAATACTGAGAAGTAAAATTTGATTATTTTTATCTTTGTCTTGACAGTTAAATAAAAGCTATTCTAGTCCATTAATAAGTCAAAAAAAAAACAAACAAACAAAAAAAACAGGCAAAATTATTAAGAGCCACGATCACAGTCCTACAGTACATGCTAAAATCAAAATGTCCACTTTCTCCAACATACTTCCAACATAAGGCTCAGGCACCCATGTTGAATGGCATTCACCAGTGATTTGACTTAGAATTGCAAAATAAGGGCACTTTAGTCTGTTTTTTAGTATTTATTTGTTATTTTGAGCCTTAAGGTTTGAACCACTCAGGGCACTTTAAACCTGACAGCTGGACATTTGGACTTTGCTTGTATGAAACACATTCTTATTCTGTCTTCATTTTCAGCCTGTTTTTACAAACCAAACACACAGACAGATGTGGAGGTTAGGGGGGATTGGAAATGATTAATGAATTAGTGTTAATTACCAAGAGGAGCCGTAGAAAAGCTGCAGATGCGTCCCTTACCTTCGGGTCGAGGTTGATTACACGGCTATGTTTCTGTCTTACCTTCCAGTCTTGGTCAGAACAATGATTGCACTAGCGCAGCATTTAAAGGACGACTCCACGGCACCGACGGCCACGGCCTCTGTGGGGTCTCTGGTGAAGTGAGAGTGTCTCCTCAGCTCTTCGAACAGCTGCCTGTGGAAGGTGGCGGCCTCCGCCTCTCGAGCTATCTGAGGATCGGAGGACCATGGAGGAAGGAAGGAAGGTATTGGGGGTGAAGGGTTACTCAGTCTCGCTCTCTTTCACACACACACACACACCATAGACATGGTGCTGTGTCACTCATCCCTCTCTGTCCCTGCTCTGTCTCCCTAATATATGCAGAAAACCGATACTCTGTGTCCTCCGTGACCTGTCAGGATCAGGTGACCTGCCTACCTTCCAGAGCCTGTGAGAACAATGATGGCAGAGGCCAAGCTCTTAAAGGAGGCCTCCACAGCGCCAATAGCAATGGCCTCTGCGTGGTCTTTGCAGTATGGCGTGGAACGACGCAGGTCCTCAAACACCTGCCGATGGAACATGGCCGCCTCAGCTTCACGTGCGATCTGGCACATGTGCGAGATTGAAGATGCAAGGAGCGAAGGTGTTTCCACACCAACAACAAGCACGTGTTATGATGGAGAAGAGTCGGTTGGAAAAATTAAAACGGACAAGTGTGTCAGAGACAAAGAGGGAGACAAGTTAGAAATGAGACAAAAAGAACAGAGTGAACAGTAAACAGAGGAACGTAACACAGTAGTGTCAGTGGAAGTAGAAAAAATATTCAGCAACATTTAAACACGTTCAGTGAGAGGCCGTGCTTCAAATCCCACACTTACCCTCTCACAATTTAAGACAAACTTTACCACAAGTCTTTGTATAATGTTAATAAAATGTTTGAATATTGTAAAAAAAAATCTAAAAGTTATATTAAACTAAAAAGCAAAGAATCTAAAACAATGGATGAAAAATAAAATAAGTCAAACTCATAAAAACTATACTGTGTCATTGAGGTCCAAAAGCAAGATAGGAATTGTAAGGCAAGCATAGCATTCAAAAACACACAGACAGACGGAAAGAAACAGAAGGGATTTGAAAGGAGAACGCAGCAAAGAAGAAATGTGTACATGAAAACAAAGCCTTGTACACAAAAGTGTACTGTAAAAATGTCACATGCTTTGGAAGGTTAAGGTCAGTCAAAGTCAAGTTTAGTGTTAATTACCAAGAGGAGCCGTAGAAAAGCTGCAGATGCGTCCCTTACCTTCGGGTCGAGGTTGATTACACGGCTATGTTTCTGTCTTACCTTCCAGTCTTGGTCAGAACAATGATTGCACTAGCGCAGCATTTAAAGGACGACTCCACGGCACCGACGGCCACGGCCTCTGTGGGGTCTCTGGTGAAGTGAGAGTGTCTCCTCAGCTCTTCGAACAGCTGCCTGTGGAAGGTGGCGGCCTCCGCCTCTCGAGCTATCTGAGGATCGGAGGACCATGGAGGAAGGAAGGAAGGTATTGGGGGTGAAGGGTTACTCAGTCTCGCTCTCTTTCACACACACACACACACCATAGACATGGTGCTGTGTCACTCATCCCTCTCTGTCCCTGCTCTGTCTCCCTAATATATGCAGAAAACCGATACTCTGTGTCCTCCGTGACCTGTCAGGATCAGGTGACCTGCCTACCTTCCAGAGCCTGTGAGAACAATGATGGCAGAGGCCAAGCTCTTAAAGGAGGCCTCCACAGCGCCAATAGCAATGGCCTCTGCGTGGTCTTTGCAGTATGGCGTGGAACGACGCAGGTCCTCAAACACCTGCCGATGGAACATGGCCGCCTCAGCTTCACGTGCGATCTGGCACATGTGCGAGATTGAAGATGCAAGGAGCGAAGGTGTTTCCACACCAACAACAAGCACGTGTTATGATGGAGAAGAGTCGGTTGGAAAAATTAAAACGGACAAGTGTGTCAGAGACAAAGAGGGAGACAAGTTAGAAATGAGACAAAAAGAACAGAGTGAACAGTAAACAGAGGAACGTAACACAGTAGTGTCAGTGGAAGTAGAAAAAATATTCAGCAACATTTAAACACGTTCAGTGAGAGGCCGTGCTTCAAATCCCACACTTACCCTCTCACAATTTAAGACAAACTTTACCACAAGTCTTTGTATAATGTTAATAAAATGTTTGAATATTGTAAAAAAAAATCTAAAAGTTATATTAAACTAAAAAGCAAAGAATCTAAAACAATGGATGAAAAATAAAATAAGTCAAACTCATAAAAACTATACTGTGTCATTGAGGTCCAAAAGCAAGATAGGAATTGTAAGGCAAGCATAGCATTCAAAAACACACAGACAGACGGAAAGAAACAGAAGGGATTTGAAAGGAGAACGCAGCAAAGAAGAAATGTGTACATGAAAACAAAGCCTTGTACACAAAAGTGTACTGTAAAAATGTCACATGCTTTGGAAGGTTAAGGTCAGTCAAAGTCAAGTTTAAGAAACAAACCATGCAACAACTCAGAGGCAGAATCTGCAGGATCTACTGCTGAGTCACTCCTGTATCTGCAGAGCAGTACCAACAAGTGTGGCTGCAGACTGCAGGAGACGACTGGGACAGGAGAGGACGACGGAAGACACAGAGGAAAGCTAGGAGTGTTTAAAAGTTCATATCCTGTCCTTGTCCATTACTAAAAGATAAGAGCTAAAAAACATGCATACAGTACAGCTGCTTATCTTACTGTTACTCATGAACATATGGACATCTGTTACTGTTACTGTGTAGGTCAGTAGTTTAAGAAATAAAACAGATCCAAACTTAGTGTTTGATAATTAGGTGTGAATGAAATGTAATCACTAACTCCAGCCTATGACTTCCCTTTAACAGAGTAAACACAGAGGATGACATGCACTTCCATTTGTCCCAGCACTGTTAAAATGACAATTGCTGGGACAGATGGGAAAAGAAAAAGCTGTAACTGGACAACTAAAAGAGATTAGGGGCTTAAAAGGCCAAGAACAACAAAAATGTAAATTAAAAATATAATATATGTTTATCTCTCAATACCTTAAATTCTTGTGCTCCGTTACTTTTACTATTACTATACTTCACTATTATAACCAGGGATGTAACGATGCATAAAAAAACAAACAAAAAAAAACAACAAAAACTTAAAAATTGTACGTCCATAGACTATGTTGACATACTAGCCTAACTGACATTCAGGTGTTTAAACAGAACATGGGAAGAACCTAAAGTTTAGTGTATCATTACACCCCTAATTATTACTCGACTACGTTTATAATGCATGACCTCACCATGTGCTGTGTTCGTACTGCTTCCAGAGGGTAGTCCCCCTTGGCAGTTTCTCCACTCAGCATGATGCAGTCGGCTCCATCCAACACAGCGTTGGCTACGTCGCTGCCTTCAGCACGGGTCGGCCTGGGCTTCTTGATCATGCTTTCCAACATCTGAGACAAAGTTTTGATTCAGTTTAAGAAACGTGGTAACGTCGTTATCTTAATGTTACAGTGTGTAACAGAAAATTACGTTACAAAGAACACCAGGGTTTTTGCTGAACACTTGCTGTCTCACCTGAGTGGCACAAGTGATGGGCTTGCCGGCTCTGTTGCAGCGGCCAATCATCATCTTCTGGGCAAGAAAGACCTTTTCTGTGGGGATCTCAATGCCAAGGTCACCACGGGCAACCATGATGCCATCGCTGGCCTCCATGATCTCGTCAAATCTGCACCACACACAGCATGTGGTATAAATAAAATTTCATTTAATCTAATTGTATAATTTAAACAACGTTCCTAAACATGACCTTTTATCTGTACATTGCTAGAATGTATATTTATATATACATATTTATATACACAGTAAATATATGTATATGCATGCATGCAAATACCTGCGTACACCCTCGTGGTTCTCCAGTTTGCTGATGATCTTAATGTCTTTGCCCTTCTCTCCCAGCACAGCCCTGACAGCGTGCACATCTTCTGCTTTGCGAATGAAGGAGGCAAACACCATGTCCACTCCCTGTTCCACACCAAACTGCAGGTCCTGGATGTCCTTTTCTGAAACAGCAGGGAGGTCTACCGCAGCACCAGGGAGGTTCACTCCCTTCTTACTACCCAGCATGCCTCCATTCTCGATCTCACACATGACGTAATCGTAGCCTAGCAGTTAAATAAAACATTGGACTATTGAGTTCAAGAGATCTTGATTCTTTTTTTTATTATGTTGTGTCAGCATCTACACACTCACCAATCTCCTTAACCTGCAGGGACATGAGGCCGTCGTCAATGTAGATCTTGCTGCCAATTTCCACCACTTTGCTTATGTTTTTGTAGTCAAGCCAGAGGATTTTCTCACTGCAGTCCTCCTGGTAAGCATCATCTAAGGTGATCTTGATCATTTCACCTTTGACCAGCTCCACCTCAGCAGTGCCACTCTGTTATTTCATTTATAGAGAGAACGTTTTATTTTCCTACCGGTTAGCCTACATTTTTATCATGTTCCAGCTTGTTTCACAACTGTATTACAATGCATAGAATCGATGAAGCTGCAAAGTCATTGTGTGCATCTGTGTTAAGCAGTAGTTAAAAAAAATAAATAGTGAAGGTAAGCTTACTCCTTTGATCAGACCAGTCCTGATCTCTGGGCCTTTGGTGTCCAGGGCAATACCAATGGGTCTGTACTGGATGCTGCCAGGCTCAAAACTTTCACATGCTTCACGAACATTTTTGATGGTCTGTGCATGATACTGCAAAACATTAAATGGAAAAGTACATTTAAAACAAACATGTAGTAAAAACAATTTAAAAGACTGAACTAGGCATCTTCAGCTGTTCGGCTTTTGTTCTGGTGTAACTGAGGATAAGGTACTGATTTTACACATGTACAAATTTTAAAATGAAACTAAACTAAAAGGTTTTTATTTCAGCTTAACATTTTGGTTAAATTAGACATTAAAGCATATAAAACATCAACACAAGGAGATGAAAGCAATTCAAAAGTAGAAATACCCTGGAGGTCAGAACCAGATCCTGGATATGTATTTGATTAGTTAAGAGTAAAAAGTCACACAGGATTAACAATAAATCACTAACTAGCTTTTAGGTAAACATCTTAAGCCCAGAGCGGAAGAATGGCTAATTTCTATGATTCACTATGTGTGATTATATCCAAGCAACATCTTTTTTTGCCTACATCCATCACTGACAAATAGTTACAAAAGTTGTGTCAAAATCAAGCCAACTAAAGGAAGAAGTGATTTCCACATCAGCAAAATCAACCAACTAACGAAATGTGGTGATAAAGCACGGAACTAAAACGTGACCGTTAACAGTCTGAGAGGAGAAGCGCCCACCTCATGTGTGCCGTGTGAAAAGTTCATGCGAGCAATGTTCATTCCAGACTTAATCATCTCCTTCAGTGTTTCCACAGAGCGTGAGGCTGGTCCTGCAGTCAACAGTAGAACATTGTGACAACATTGACATTGTGATTGTATCCTTCCATATATAAACAGCTGATTTATATTCGAATACAACCCGACAAAAATATAGATGTGCTATAGACTGGCAATGTAAACGGCAATTTCTGGTGCAAAGTATGTGGCTTGTGGAAACGAACCAATGGTGCAGATGATGCCAGTGTTGCGTGCAGTGGTGGGCTCAGAGTCGATGTCCAGCAGGCACATGTGCTCCAGGAAGGTGTCGGCCATGGCAGCGTTCAGCTGCTGTGTCTGGATGAAGGCAGAGCCCATGTCTAGCGACTTTGACTGAGGCATTGTTATCACTGCTAGTGAAGGAGAGCTGCAACAACAGTAGAAGAGAAAATGTTAAGTTATCCATTACAACAAAGGTAAACTTCTAAGTACCCCAAATAATTGTGTGTCAATTGTATTATAGAAATACATATATATTACTTTATACATATATATTTTATTATAGATATCAGCGACATTTATATTCTGTACTGTACCTCACTAAGCAGATATATTACACAGCTGATATAATGTAACCTTCAAAGTACATTTTGTTCCTTATGCCACTTCTCTTAGCATTACATCAATAACACCAAAACCTTGTGCAAAAATCTTTGCACAAGAAATGACAAAGAAATTCACAAGTCTGAATTCACTAATCAACAGCTCAATGCACTTTTTTCCCTTCACTTGTTCAACAATGAGAATTATCAGAAGTCCGTGCCAGCAAGGCATGTTTCAACAGCCACAGATCAGCTAAGCACTATCTGACTGGATAGAAGCAGGGTTTTATTATCATAAGGAATGCAACTGCCAGCCAAGTTATTGTTGCTATGGACACGTAGGTGAACAGCAAACTGAAAAGTGAATTTGGTAGTATAGTAAAAAGCAAAAATATCTGAGCTGTGAAAAGTCATTGTGCAACATATATGGACATGTAAATTGCACTATGTTGAACTATTTATCATTTACAAATTTTATAAATAAATATTTTCTGTTATGGTTAAAAGAAAAATCCTGAAATTTCCTTCACGTCACAAATCTTTCTGTTCTCTTGGCCTCCTTGGAGAACTGGTTAAACAAAGTCATGCAATGTCAATTAATACTTTAGTAAAGCAGCCTGCCAAGTTACCAAATACATTAAATTTTATAACATTGTATTTAACTATACACAGCACGATTAAGGGTTTGAGGCAAACTCCACTATACTATAATGATCCTTCACAGAGACCCACTGATGATGTAACAACTGAGTCAGAGGAGCAGACCACTGCCAGACCAGAGCTGTACGTGAACACTGTCACATCGCATAAGATCATTTTGGTTAGGGCAGGAAAGTTTACTGTTCACTGCACTGTGCTGTGAATTCTATGCAAATCGGACTGTTTCGACCTACTGAACAACTATAAATATGTTGCTACATCATCACTTACAGACAATGAATTATTGGTTAAACTTTGGTCACTTATACTTTACATATAGAGTACTGTTCTTGCTAACACAATAATCACAAAAGTATCATTCAGGGTTGTAAAACCAATGAAGTATAATGCTATGCTAAGAGATGTAAGTACAAAACTAAAAGGTGAACCACAAGGCTCTTATACAGAGAATGAGATAAAGTTTCATCACCTCTACATAGCAGTTTTCTTTTTCCTTGTGTACAAAAAACAATGTCATATGTCTAACCAGAGTTACAACACATGTTTGTTATGTGGTACTCTACAACCCTACCTCTATTGGAAGAACATTTCAATAACATTTAAAAACAGGCCGAGTCCAATGAGTATTGTAAGTGTGCATTTGACAAAGAGAAAAACTGGAATAAATGGTTATAGCATACAGTCTGTTGTATGAATAAATACATTTTTTTCCCTGAATCATCCTCATATACAGCCCTTATTCTTTAGCTTCTCTGTAGAGGAGAACATTCACTAGTAAGGGAAATATTAGAAAATCTGGTGGAAGAACAATGACAGGGCTGGTTGAACCTACAATTACAAATGCAAACAGACTTTGCTGACAATAAGCCCTCACAATCCCTTCTCAACACATCAACTCTTATAACAAACTCTATTCCGGTAACATAATCCTATTCACCAAGGTCAATTATGCAATGACTAGTGAAATGGTAGCATTACTGACATTTCATCTCCAACCTTCTGATTCTGGCTTTATTCAAAGTGTTTTTAGGTCAAGTACTGTATGTCTGACTTTGCTGATTGAAACTCAATAATACAGGGCAGTATTTCTTGGTTGAACTCACATTCTCCTGTAGATCTTCTGGCTCCTTTTGTGGACTAATAAGCCAGGCGATAGCAGTGACCTCAACAACAAACCCAGTGTGCTGAAACCTGCTGCGCTGGTGATCAATATGTGTCCTGCTACAGCAGTCCTTGCAGAACTTACAGTAGGCACGCATACGTACAATACTTTCAAGAGCTCAGGTGTAAATCCTTTCAGTGAGGATAAAGAACATGGAAGAAGCCTGCAGTGAACAGGCAACCGCCATAATCTAACACAAAGGACTTGCATACGACCACCACAATGCACCACGGTTGTGTCCCTTAAAATACTACAACCAGCCAAAGTCATACTGCACTCCAAACCTATGAACAGACAGTTAGCTAATAATAACACTCAGCATGTCAGGTCTTTTTGCAGACACCCAATACTCAGTGTATGGTGGTAAACACATATTGTACGCAGGCCTCTAGAAACTACAACAAATCCAAACACTTTCTGGACAATTTAGGTAAAGCTTGGTGTAATGAAATTATCATTAAAATTATACTTATGCTGCTTTGTGTGCTGCAACCAGGCAAAAAAGTATTAGTTATATATGTGAAACATCATATAATACTTTCTGCTGGATCATATTATCATATTGCATGGATTTTCACTGTTGTCATATGAATCAGCAGTTCCATTGAAACCTAGATGTTGTTGAGTTTCACAATAACGTGAAATATGTGAAACTCACAGCTTACTGGTAAAACTGCATGGGAGCACCACCACCTGCAAAATGTCACCTCTACTGCACTGAAACAAGTTTAACAACAACAGCAGCAGCAGGTCAATGCCACCTCCACCCAGAACAGATAACTACACTTGTCATACTAATTTTAACCACAAATAAGTAAGTACATGCTAGAAGGCCTCTTAAAACATATCATAAACCGCACTATCTGCCAGGACAATAATCAGATCATAAAGCCACACCACAGCAGGTACCATTTATTTCTGGTGACTCTGCTGCATACACGGAGTTTATAAACTCGCAATAGAGCAGGGCATTCAGACTCCAAAGTGAAATATGCTGTAACACTAGGCACAAGAACTTTACAATCATTCTACTGTAATTAAAGTCAACTGTCCAACTACACAGAACACAGTTAGACTTTTTGCTAACGTCGTTTCCGCAAATTATAGTCACCTGATTCTAACCAGGATACTTTTCATTTTCTCCATTTAGACACAACCGTAACTTTGCTTGAAGCAGTTAAAGGTAGAAGCAGCTAAACAGGGTGTCATAATCTTATAATTGCAGTTAGATGAGGACAAACCCTTAGGCACGAAATGCGGAACGATATGCATTGCATCTGTAACACCCACTGCAGCAGGGCACTGCAGTAAACCTGCTGAAAGATTACAGGCGTCACATTGGATTTTTATTGACACAGTGCCCTATAGTACAGGCCCCGTAATTAATACCGTGGTTTATTTATTACTAAGGGAAACCAAAAGAACGTCGAATCTGTGGATGATTAGCGTCATCTAAAGACTGTTACGACGACGCGGTACTACAAAATAGTATAAGATAATTTAAACTTCGGAGAGTTTTAAAACTGTTCATTTTTTCCACCAGTAATTCTAAAGCGTTATTTACGGTACAACACACACGATGCGCCACAGATCACGTTCTCATCCTGCGTCACATTTTCCTGCTTTGAGTACGTCACGATGACTGACCAGTAAGAAAACCAAGAAAACTGAACTTCCACACCCACAACCGGAAATGAACACAACGTCCAACACTTCACGCATCACATTTGTCTGCTTGTTTTAACATTAGGAACAAGAAACACATTTAGTAAAACAGAGACCACAGTCTTTAACTTCTCAGTCTACTCACTAATTCAATGGTAACTGGATAAATAAATATATACAATGACGTAAAAACTCAGCACGGCAGAATCGCAATGCTCATCTTGAACATATGAATGAGATAACTGCGGATATTTATAGAAACGACTTAATGTACTTGCACAGTCAACACTGTAGCTTACTCAATCAAAACGTTATGTTGGTGAGGAAAGTGTCAATCCCGACCGAATCGTGTATGAACGCACTTACCAGTGTACAGGATGTTGCTGAGAAAGAACCAAGGCAACGAGGTCAAAATAATAAAATAACTGTCTGAATTGCTCACCACTTATCAGGTCACCCCGTGTGACTGATAAGCGCTGGTGCAATGGCCTTAGGTATAGCACAGGTCTTACCTTAGCGTTCAACTCGTGGAGAACCGATGTTGCCGCTGCTTTAACAGAGGCTCAAGGTGATCTTCCTCGTCACACACTCCGCGGGACTACTTTCTATAGATGCATCTGTCGTATCCATCCGAGATTACGTCATCACACGACAGCAAATAGGCAGCAGTGTAATTACAATTAGAGAGATTTGTAGACAAATGCAAAAATGTGTTGTTTGAATTATATTCCACAAAGAGATGTCTGGAAAGTAGATAATAGAGAAAATGATGCGGAAGGATACGCGGAATTACGGTCGAAGTACTTAGGGAAGTTAGAGAACCAATCAGACTGCGGGATGGCATCAGTTGAGAACAGCATGGCCGCTACGTGACTGTATAACAAGCTGCCATGTTGTTGATTCCTTAATATCCTACGGATGTACAAACCACCTGCTGCCTGAAAAGTTTATGAGGATGACGCACTAAAATATGTACTCTCTGACAGTTGTTTCGATACAGGTTTTACCACCAGCTAATAGCCAGCTTTGAGCCGTTTTAGAGATGTTTGGCTGATGAATCAGAGATGCTCCACGTTCAACTGCTTTTACCTTTAGACAATACTTCCCTCTAGCGATGAAAATGTGAAATGTCGACCCATTTCTACGTTAATATTTCATGATTAAACATGAAAGATTTCTTTATTGTCATTTCACACGTTGCACATAGAGCTGTGTTCCCGTGCATTTGTATCGAACGTTAAAAGGCCCTAATGATCTAAAAATGACAAAAGTTAGGTAAATAAAGAGAAAAATTAATGTATGTATATACAAATATATATAGTATATTATATATATAGAAACCAGCCAGATACACACACACACATATATACATACATATATATTTATATATATACATACATACACACACGTCATTTGTACATATGTATATATATGTACATATATACATACATATTAGTTTTTTTATTACCATTAGTCAGTAAATATTATTAGTAATACTATTATTAATGAGTGAGTCATATTGTTTCCTCTTTATTCTATTGCATCATGGTCAAGAATCGTTTGAATTTTTTGTTTTATTTTTTTTTTCAAAAATTGTTGCTGTTATTAAAACTATATACACTAATTGCAAAAACATTAAATGTATTTCAATGAATATAGATTATTTGTTGTTCTTTTGAACAATATTATAGCACCAATGGACAATGACATAAGCAAACAGTCTGTACTTACATTTACACACAAAACCAAAACATGCATGCAGAGGACTAAGCAGCAGCCATCTTCCTCCTTTTTCACAGCAGCAGCAGTGCAGTCAGCTGCAGGTCACATGACTAGCTTTCCTGGTGCCAGTGAGCATGCTCAGACTCCCCAGTGTTGTCAGGCAAAATATAAGACAGCAGCAGGAGCAGAGATCTGCAATAGATAAACACACAGACTCACAGACACCAGCTTGCTTGATGCTCCAGAAACACAACATTAGTGTTCAGAAACGGATGCTGCAGAACTGGGGACTAGTGGCTCTGGTTTCTCTAGGATCTGATTTTGATGAGCTCATTGTCCTCCTAGTGGAGAACAGCCACTGAGGCAGAAAGGCAGGTGTGCCCTTTAAGAGGGGGAGCAGCTGAGGCAAGGACAGCATCCAAGACTCCATCCTCGGTGGAGGTAAGTGCTGATGGATGTGGATGGGGGGTGCAGAGCATGGGGGAGGGGGCAATCCGCCTGACTGCGTCTGTGTTTACTGTTATCTGTGTTACACTGCTATGAAAAAAAAGAATGCAGATTGGACTGGTCATGGAGAGAGTGATGGTCGGTTGAGGAGGAGGCTGCAGAGCACCAACGTACACTGTAAAAGATAGAATTTCAGCCAAAAGATGTAGACATGAGCAGGAGGCTGTGTGGAAGTAGGTGACGTAGATGTCTGAAAGGGTAAATTAGAGGGATTGAGAGCCCATTCCATGTGACACAAAAAGATGTGACCATATTTTTAGTGGACAGTTGCTAAAAGAAATTGTATTCAATACCTGGTTTGAATCGTCTTCAGTGTGATTTCGTCATGTACTGTCCTGCAGTGTTGACTTCTGTTGCAGTCCAGTTTTTGTTTGGACAAGTTTGAGATTTCATTTTGATTAAGAAAATATATATCACAGTCAACAAAACATGGTGAATGTGAAAAATGCAGAGTAACATTTGTAATTCTATGCTAGAAATATTTTTTCTATATTTCAATTTGAAATCTTATAGTAAATACACCACCACAATATCATGTCCATGTCTGGTATTATAAATTATTATTAAATAATTTTGCCATACTTTTCTATTTCAGTACTACAGTAACAGTCCTACTTTATATATTAAAACATATAGTAACCATCAGTTGTTTATTAAACAATATCATTTTTGGTATCTCTCAATTATTTGTTGTAAATTTAACATCCCACAGTTGCTGTGTGCTCCAACTAAAACAAAAACACAATAGCATAAAATAATTGTCATAACAATATATTTAAATGTTTCCATAGCAACAATAGAGCTGACATCACAATGGGTCCTGTTTTGTTTTGTTACAGTGGTGTGTGTATGAAAACATACTGAAATAAACTGCAAAACAAAGAAACCGAAAGACACTCAGTTCTAAATGTACAGCACACATCTCCCACACACTCTCCACACGGTGATTAATGCCACTCTGAATGGAGGCAGAGAGAGCTGTTGCTAGGATACATGGCAAGGTGAATTGCAGACGTTTTAAAGGAGGTGGGGGAAGCAGTAGGGCACAGTTTACAAAAGATGGCATCTCTGGGTATGGCCATTTTGTTTCACGTTTAACCCTGTATCGATTTTGTAATCTGTGTCTTCAAGCTTTTGCACTCCTTCATATAGCACCAGACAGACGAACGACAAGATCGAAGCTGTGTTGTTTCCTGGAAATAGGCTGAAATGGTCGGCGGTGTTCACAGGCCGAAACCTGTCTGAGTGAGCCTTATGAACACAAGACCCAATGGTAAGAGAGCCAGAGCACTGTTGTTGTAATCACTGCATCTGGTCGAGCTTAGTCATTCTCCTGGGCTTTCGTACAAAATTCAGATGTGTTTTTTAATTACTTTTCATTTTGTAAGCACTAAGCAAATAGGGGTGTAGCAAAATACATTAGCTCAGTTTAAATAAATTATAAATAACAAAAGCGTTGCCATTTTTAAAAACTCTGTCCCTAGAAATAACATTACAATTTATTTTTGATGTCTTTTTTGTGGCTAATTTTTGAGCATTCCGTCTTTGAGACAGTGTTATGCTTAGATCCCTGTTCCTTTGAGAGGCTAAATAAAGCAGTGTTTTGAAGTCCTCCAACACAGAGCTAAATATGGACATGTAAGAAAGGATGCGGGATGAAGTGACCGTTCAAAAAGGTTCCATTTCTCTGCTGTACCATAACAGCCTTTTTATAATGTGTGTGCCTGCAGGACATCAAAGGACAGTGCTGGACAGACGAGGAGTCAGACGGAGAGAATGAGTCAGAGCAGTTTCTATATGGCATTCAGGTAGAGAATCCCCATCTCTCTATCCTTTGATACATTACAGCCCAGTCTTCACTTCATGTACATATTTATCTACATGGAACACTTTCACTGTCAAAAAAGTCAGAAAAATGCATATGTGTCTGATACTAAACCAAAATGAAGAATCAATATTGAACCTGGACATTACTATTTAACTGCTCTGAGTTCAAACCTGTTTAACATTATGATACTACTGCTTTGTTTTCACTTGTGACGTGTTAGCAAAAGGCACATCCTGCAATGTCTAATACATATATACAGTATATACTATTTATGATACATAAGCCTGTACAGTCTGAGGTGCTCAGTCCATTCCCAGGACGAGATGATCTCAGATGGGTCCATTTGACCCCTCCTATCGGTGGACCAGCTGGGTTCAATGCAATGTTTTAAGTCCTCAAACCCAGGTTGAGTGTCGTGGTGTCGTCAGAAAGCTAAAGGCTAACGTTGTTATTCTGTAATTTCCTCTTCACTTATGAAAATAATCGGTCAATTATGACTGTACTGTTTTTGGGTAGTTAAACTTGTAGGTATTACACAAGAATCTACTTTGAATTCACTCTCCAATTGTAATGGATTTCATTATTAACGGTTTGTTTAAAATATGCAGTTGAAGAAAATGTCAATTAATTCTTAAGTACGATCCAACTTTGGAAAAAGTACCACATGTTTTTTAAGAAGTTCTTCAATATTTTCCAGGCCGTCTTCCTTCACCACATCCGTTCCATCAATCACCAGCAAAGCTGTCAAACTCTACTCAGTAGCTACCGATTAATGTTTCATCTCCTCTTATAAAGTTCAGTGCTGAACTTCCACGTAAGATTTCAATCTGGGAGTCATCCTTTTCACTGTTATCTTGCAAGTGCAGTGATTGAAATTTAAATCCAGTCGTAGAATGAGCGCAGCGCTCATTTTCTGTGCGCTCAACGAACATGAAAGCAGTGCAAAGAAGATAAGAATAAAAGTGTGGTATCTTTTCTCCTGAATAGACGGGAGAATAGACACCAGAGGAATATGTGTGACAGACTTGTCAGTGGGGATTATTACACCAATGTGCCATTATTATTAATATACTCTCTTTATACTGAAAATACCAAGTTTGGGCAAAATTTTAATCATCAGTACACCTGAAAAAGGGAAAATAAATATCAAGTATGTGTTTTATACGTTATTGCTAAAATGATCATACTTTTCACAAACAATATTTAAATGAACCTCCGACAGAACATTTACCTTTAAGTACATAGCATCATCTAGCTGTGAAGTTTTATCAACATCACCAAACGAGCTCAAGGTGGAACATAAAGTACATTAGCCTTCAGTTATCAAAAACATTTAATTAATTTAATTTACTTAAATTTAAGTTTGCCCTTAAATTAAAATGAAACATTCAGGTATTTTATCTATTGAAAAACTTCCTGAATATTTAGATTTAATCAATAGATTTCAGATATTAAAATGAATTTATTGTGTAAATTGTGAGCACTTATATAGATGACTGATGTAGACAAGTAGAAGGAAATCCCCGGCCTGTACAAATATTTCTTAGTAAATGTATAATAAACCTTAAAAAATGAACACATTGAGAGACATAATCTTTGCTTTTCACAGGGAAGCTGTGCAGCTGATCTGTACCGTCACCCTCAGCTGGACGCAGACATTGAAGCGGTGAAAGACATCTACACTGACAGTGCTGTCTCTGTCAGGTACGTCATGAACACACGGCTGCACATACAAGTAGAAGTGCAGGATTATTGTCATGCTGAATATGACTTTGTTTATATAAATATATATTTAACATAAACAATTAGTGTTTAGACATAAGTGTGAGAGTCTGCTGCATCCTTTTACTTGGGTTTAATGAACTCTATCTCCTGTTGTGTCCCGAACAGAGAGTACGGGACCATCGACGACGTGGACATTGATCTACACATTAACATCGGTTTCTTAGATGTGAGTCAGCGTTATGTTTCTTCCATACAATCCTCCTCCATCTTTGCTGCCATTCCAACAGCATTTCGTGCAGTAAACACAACTCATTTATAACCTAGGGTGCACTGATGTTTATTAACACAATGAGAAATGGCCCTAATTGGGGTGCTAACTGTGTATGTGTGTATGTGCATGTGTGTGTGTCTGACTCAGGAGGAGGTTGCGACAGCTTGGAAAGTTATCAGAACAGAGCCCATTATTCTGAGACTGCGCTTTTCTCTTTCTCAGTACCTCGATGGACCTGGTGAGTAAAAGATGTCAGTGTGGATATTGGTTGTCTGGGAGGGACTTTAGAATATGTGTGCTACTCACTGAGCGTGGGAGGTGAGTACAGTGTGTGCTACACAAGAGGGAGTGTGAGACACAGTGTGATGTAAGGACAGTGTAAATCTGTGCATTTTCTAACTTTATTAGTCATTTCTGCTCAGAGCCCTCAGTAGAAGTGTTCCAGCCCTCCAATAAAGAAGGCTTCAGCCTCGGCCTGCAGCTCAAGAAGTGAGTGACTAAACCCTTGACATGTGACTCACTTTATGATAATCCATTCAATTGTTCATCTTTTACCACTTAATCACTACAACAAAAACAACAATGATAATAAAATAGGACTTTAGTCCCTTTTTACTCACATTTCCTTCTCCTTGACTCTTTTGTACCACGTCAGGATCCTGAGCACTTTCACTTCACAGCAGTGGAAACACCTCAGTAATGAGTTCCTCAAAGCCCAGCAGGAGAAAAGGCACAGCTGGTTCAAAGCTGGAGGGACCATCAAGAAGTTCCGGGCTGGGCTCAGCATCTTCTCCCCCATTCCCAAGTAGGAACTTTTCTCCCTCTGTGTTACCTTTTCTCTCTCCTGTTTCATTTCTTTTTTACTTTTCCAGGTTATTTCTTTTCACTTAAAAAAGTAAAAAGAACAGATATATAAGAATATAATGAATAATGAGATTTTACCACAAATGATAATAACAAACATCTTGAATGTATCCAGTCTCCCATTTGCTACAATATTGACCCTTAAATAGTATTTCGAGTACAATGGATTATTTAGCTGGGCAGCATAACAGAAATAGTCACTAATGTGTGTGATGTAGTGACAGAAACATATAAATTGCCTTTTGTTTCACTGATCTTTAAACAGGAGCAGCTATTTTAGTTCTTAGAAAAAAAGATTCAGCAAAATCAAACACCTCCTCCTGTGAAATTATATATTATAAACATCTAAACACGAAATACTGCACCTTATTTATAGGATGTAGTTATGATACTTCAACTGACTGTGAACCTTTGTATTGATGAAAATACTTTTTGAAAGGAAGGACCATTTCCAAGAGAAAGTGCAGAGACAAAAGGACACGGTGACACAGCACACTGCAGTTGGACACAAATGCAGTGTCTGACACATTTAACCAATTTTCCTCAGAGAAAAATTCTCCTCCTGGCCCCTGCCTCACTAAAGAATGCTCTGACAGTTACAGGAGCACAGGGACTGAGTTTAAGGCTCACTCAATAGGACGTCAGACAAGTTCATCTCGACATTGTCAGGAGATGACAGAAGTCTGGTGTCAAGGAGGTCATTGATAAGATTAGGAATGCTCCCTTTAAAAAAATGCTCCCTTTAAAAAAAAGATTACACAGTGACATAAGCTGCTGTCATTTCACACAAGAGCTTCATAATATTATGAATCTTATTGTGTCATTAGGAACAGCTTTCTGTAATGAGGTCATAAATGACTTTTAATACAGTACAACCCAATCAAGTTGTATCATGTTTTGTTACGTCTGTGGTATGACTCAAAATTAGGGTTTATTTACAGGGACATAGTTGTAGTAATTGCTGAGTAAGCTGTTAAAGGCAGACACACACATTTCGAAGCCAAACAACATCTCAATATGCAGTGCACATTCAGTACAGGGAGATGTGTGTGTGTGTTTCTCATACCAAGCAGGGTTTTGATGCTTTGACACCACAATAAATTTTCCACATTGCACCAATAATGCAGCGATGTTCTACCCCTGAATATGCTTCTGATTCTGAATTATTTTCTCTTTAATCCATCATTTTACAATTCTTGACTAAAACGAAACTACATTTTTAACTACTTCTCCTCCAATAGTTCCCTTTATTACAACTCTCATTTTAGTATGGACCAAATTAAATGTACAGTTTTGACATAAAGATCAATAATAAAAAATATATTCTCCTACTTCTACATTTGATGAAATGAGAAAAAAAAGTGAATCATCTTTTTTTGTATCTTGTTGTTGCCAGGTCACCGAGTTTTCCTCTGATCCAGGATACAGTTATTAAAGGGAAGTTGAGTGTCCCTGAACTGAGGGTGACC
The DNA here is from genome assembly GCF_000523025.1 of Cynoglossus semilaevis. Classification (NCBI taxonomy): domain Eukaryota; kingdom Metazoa; phylum Chordata; class Actinopteri; order Pleuronectiformes; family Cynoglossidae; genus Cynoglossus; species Cynoglossus semilaevis. The sequence continues at coordinate 9,788,933 of NC_024311.1, read as the reverse complement.
C